>NC_072432.2:6406562-6711041 GCF_028878055.3 Symphalangus syndactylus | reverse complement strand
TGCTATAAATTTCCCTCTACACACTGCTTTGAATGTGTCCCAGAGATTCTGGTATGTTGTGTCTTTGTTCTCGTTGGTTTCAAAGAACATCTTTATTTCTGCCTTCATTTCATTATGTACCCAGTAGTCATTCAGGAGCAGGTTGTTCAGTTTCCATGTAGTTGAGTGGTTTTGAGTGAGTTTCTTAATCCTGAGTTCTAGTTTGATTGCACTGTGGTCTGAGAGACAGTTTGTTATAATTTCTGTTCTTTTACATTTGCTGAGGAGAGCTTTACTTCCAACTATGTGGTCACTTTTGGAATAGGTGTGGTATGGTGCTGAAAAAAATGTATATTCTGTTGATTTGGGGTGGAGAGTTCTGTAGATGTCTATTAGGTCCACTTTGTGCAGAGCTGAGTTCCATTCCTGGATATCCTTGTTAACTTTCTGTCTCGTTGATCTGTCTAATGTTGACAGTGGGGTGTTAAAATCTCCCATTATTATTGTGTGGGAGTTTAAGTCCCTTTGTAGGTCACTCAGGACTTGCTTTATGAATCTGGGTGCTCCTGTGTTGGGTGCATATATATTTAGGATAGTTAGCTCTTCTTGTTGAATTGATCCCTTTACCATTATATAATGGCCTTCTTTGTCTCTTTTGATCTTTGTTGGTTTAAAGTCTATTTTATCAGAGACTAGGATTGCAACCCCTGCCTTTTTTTGTTTCCATTTGCTTGATAGATCTTCCTCCATCCCTTTATTTTGAGTCTATGTGTGTCTCTGCACATGAGATGGGTTTCCTGAATACAGCGCACTGATGGATCTTGACTCCTTATCCAATTTGCCAGTCTGTGTCTTTTAATTGGAGCATTTAGCCCATTTACATTTAAAGTTAATATTGTTATGTGTGAATTTGATCCTGTCATTATGATGTTAGTTGGTTATTTTGCTCGTTAGTTGATGCAGTTTCTTCCTAGCCTTGATGGTCTTTACAATTTGGCATGTTTTTGCCTTGGCTGGTACCGCTTGTTCCTTTCCATGTTTAGTGCTTCCTTCAGGAGCTCTTTTAGGGCAGGCCTGGTGGTGACAAAATCACTCAGCATTTGCTTGTCTGTAAAGTATTTTATTTCTCCTTCACTTATGAAGCTGAGTTTGGCTGGATATGAAATTCTGGGTCGAAAATTCTTTTCTTTAAGAATGTTGAATATCAGCCCCCACTCTATTCTGGCTTGTAGAGTTTCTGCCGAGAGACCAGCTGTTAGTCTGATGGGCTTCCCTTTGTGGGTAACCCGACCTTTCTCTCTGGCCACCCTTAACATTTTTTCCTTCATTTCAACTTTGGTGAATCACAATTATGTGTCTTGGAGTTGCTCTTCTCGAGGAGTATCTTTGTGGTGTTCTCTGTATTTCCTGAATCTGAATGTTGGCCTGCCTTGCTAGATTGGGGAAGTTCTCCTGGATAATATCTTGCAGAGTGTTTTCCAACTTGGTTCCATTCTCCCCGTCACTTTCAGGTACACCAATCAGACGTAGGTTTGGTCTTTTCACATACTCCTATATTTCTTGGAGGCTTTGTTCATTTCTTTTTATTCTTTTTTCTCTAAACTTCCCTTCTCGCTTCATTTCATTCATTTCATCTTCCATCGCTGATACCCTTTCTTCCAGTTGATCGCTTCGGCTACTGAGGCTTCTGCAATCTTCACGTAGTTCTTGACACTTGGCTTTCAGCTCCATCAGCTCCTTTAAGCCCTTCTTTGCATTGGTTATTCTAGTTATCCATTCGTCTAATTTTTTTTCAAAGTTTTTAACTTATTTGCCATTGTTTTGAATTTCCTCCCGTAGCTCGGAGTAGTTTGATCATCTGAAGCCTTCTTCTCTCAACTCATTAAAGTCATTCTCCATCCAGCTTTATTCCGTTGCTGGTGAGGAACTGCGTTCCTTTGGAGGAGGAGAGGTGCTCTGCTTTTTAGAGTTTCCAGTTTTTCTGCTCTGTATTTTCCCCATCTTTGTGGTTTTATCTACTTTTGGTCTTTGATGATGGTGATGTACAGATGGGTTTTTGGTGTGGATGTCCTTTCTGTTTGTTAGTTTTCCTTCTACCAGACAGGACCCTCAGCTGCAGGTCTGTTAGAGTTTGCTAGAGGTCCACTCCAGACCCTGTTTGGCTGGGCATCAGCAGCGGTGGCTGCAGAACAGCTGATTTTCATGAGACCGCAAATTCAGTTGTCTGATAGTTCCTCTGGAAGTTTTGTCTCAGAGGAGTACCTGGCTGAGTGAGGTGTCAGTCTGTCCCTACTGGGGGGTGCCTCCCAGTTAGGCTGCTCGGGTGTCAGGGACCCACTTTAGGAGGCAGTCTGCCCGTTCTCAGATATCCAGCTGCGTGCTAGGAGAACCACTACTCTCTTCAAAGCTGTCAGACAGGGACATTTATGTCTGCAGAGGTTCCTGCTGACTTTTTGTTTGTCTGTGCCCTGCCCCCAGAGGTGGAGCCTACAGAGGCAGGCAGGCCTCCTTGAGCTGTGGTGGGCTCCACCCAGTTCGAGCTTCCTGGCTGCTTTGTTTACCTAAGCAAGCCTGGGCAATGGCGGGCGCCCCTCCCCCAGCCTCGCTGCCACCTTGGAGTTTGATCTCAGGCTGCTGTGCTAGCAATCAGCAAGACTCTGTGGGCATAGGACCCTCCGAGCCAGGTGCAGGACACAATCCCCTGGTGTGCCATTTTCCAAGCCCGTTGGAAAAGCGCAGTATTAGGGTGGGAGTGACCCGATTTTCCAGATGCCGTCTGTTACCCCTTTCTTTGACTAGGGAAGGGAACTCCCTGACCCCTTGCGCTTCCCGAGTGAGGCAATGCCTCGCCCTGCTTCGGCTCACGCACAGTGCGCTGCACTGACTGTCCTGCACCCACTGTTTGGCACTCCCTAGTGAGATGAACCCGGTACCTCAAATGGAAATGCAGAAATCACCCGTCTTCTCTGTCGCTCACGCTGGGAGCTGTAGACCGGAGCTGTTCCTATTCGGCCATCTTGGCTCCACCCCCCAGCACTCAGTGATTATGTGTGCACTGAGAAATCCACAAATGCATGGATGAATAATAAATGAATCCAAGCCACTCCCCACACCAGGAATGCAAATGGTACTGCTTGTTTCTAGCTAATGGTCCAGCTTTCCCACATCCCTCCAGCCCAGCCCATGATCTCTCTCACTCCTGCATGGTTCTCAAATTCTGCAGGGAGCTGCCAGTGTTTAAATTTAAAGGGAGCTTCTAGTATCTTATGGGCTGTAAGAGGTTGCAAAAATAAACAAATGGTACCAAATCGTACCATGATAGGGCTTTACCACGTTCCTGTCACAGGATCCGTCACCTGTGACTGCACACTTCTGTGTGGGGTAGATTTTTTTCTCTTTTATTTGATTGATTGTGTTACTGTGAAACTAATAAGTAGTAGAAACTGACATAGATTTTACAGTGTCTAACAAAAGTGTAGTATATTCTTCACCACCTTAAATTGCCCAGCTATGCAGAATGCAGGTTTATAAGTGGCCAACACTTCACACCCAGTCAGAGGAGACAGGGTCTTCTCCTAATGTTAATGTTTTTATATATCAAGGTCCAGCAGTTACCCACCCACACCAGGGATTGAAGGAGAGTCGAGTAAAGGGGCACTGGCAGGGAGTAGGCAGGCTTTAGGGAAGTGACAGGATGGGTACCAAGCTCAAGACGCGAAGGCTGGGGTGCAGAGAGGCAGCCATGTGTCCAGCCACCCTTCCAAGCTGGGCCCCCAGTGGAGGGGCGTGGCTGGCCCACAGAGACCAGAGCCACACAAACTGACCCACCCCCCCAGGCCTACCCCTGCCTGTGCCCCCTGCTGATGGGCTTTCGGGGGACCCAGGGACACAGAGCCCTCCATACTGCCCAAGGAGTGAGAGAGGCAGATGGATGCACCAGCAACATCAGGCAATTGGACTTACCCCAAAAACATTGCCAACTCCTGCACCAAACCCAAACCAGAAGACAGCGCCTAAGAAAGGGATGTCTTCCCAGAAGTGATCTTGTTTATATAAAGACTCTCCCAGAGCCATCAAAACTAAATCATGTTCACTTAAATGTTTAATAATTTCCCTTCACCAAA
Source organism: Symphalangus syndactylus (assembly GCF_028878055.3). NCBI lineage: Eukaryota > Metazoa > Chordata > Mammalia > Primates > Hylobatidae > Symphalangus > Symphalangus syndactylus. The sequence goes on along the minus strand of NC_072432.2, from coordinate 6,706,938 downwards.
AATTTAAAAATTATGTGAAACCCTCAGTGTTCTAGAAAAATCCGTACAACAACTTACGACGCCAATCGACTATGCCTGTCAGGCTCGTGGAGATTATGGGATGTTTTGTAATTACGCTTGGGATTATGCCTGATTATGTAAGTGATATTCAGTGATTAAGTCTCAGGGAACATTATCTGGTACAAGGTATAGAAGATATGGCATAATAATTATTTTTAAATTATGTCTGCCTGCCTCCATTCATTTTTTTCTAATATAAGTAGACTTTAAGCACAAATGAGGAAACTAAAAAACATAAAAATCAGCTAAAATAAAAAGTGAAGCAGAGCAAGGCTGTCAGCAAAAACATACAGGAAGGGAGGGGCCTACGCCACAGCCTTTCTAAAAATGGAATTATTTTATTTTGCCACGGCAGTGCCCATAAAAATGATTTTTCCTTCCAGCCTGAGCAGTGGCAGCTCAAGAGGAAATGGACCAGATCTTAGACCGGGGGTTTAACTGGGAGAAAAATGTCCAGGCTGCATTTTGCACACAAGCATGCACAGACACACGCACACAAAACTGCAACCTTGTGCCTCCGGAGTGAACAGCTAAGCACATTACTCATTCAGGGAAAAATGATGGGAAGATCTATCATTTTAGTATTTCCTTCTCAGGGCAAAATTCAATGAAAATCTAGTTAAGTTTTAGCCAAATGGCATTTTCATTAATGTAAAATAAAGACTTTGAAAGCAGCCTTGTCACTTTATAGCCAGGCCAGTGCACATGGGGTGTGGGGAGGGCACAGCAGTAGAGGGCCCTGCTTCTGCGAGATTCTCAGGGCTGTTTTGTGATCTAATAAGTACTGCTCTGAATACAAAGGATTTACAGTTGTACCATTTTTTAAACAATCCTATTCCGGGTAGGAGGAAAATCAATGACTCCCAGAATGACTGAGATTCTTTTAGATCAAACCAAAAAGGGGACTCTGGAAAACAATGAGGCCAGCACAGGGCGTGCACCGTGGCCGAGACTGCCGTCAGCACCTTGTACGTTGCCACTCACGGGAGTCCTGCAGCAACCCCACAAGGCAAGGGCTGCGACAGGGCCACGTTATGGGCAAGGAAGCCGAGTGAGGCGAGCCTGGACTCAGGGAAGCCGCCATCGCCACGGCAGAGCAGGGTCCAGGCCCAGCAGCCTGGCACCATCCACTCCCTTCCCCGCTGTGTGATGCCACCTGTCACAGGGATGTGGGAGCTGACTCGGAAGGGGAAATGAACTCACTTCAGAAATTAAACAAGTGGGAGCATCTCTGCTGCCCCATCTGAGCAAGAAGGAAATTAAGAACTGCAAAGTTCACACTCAGTCTTTAAAAAAATTAAACTTTTAACATTAATTGCTCCTGAACATTTGTGAGTGCCCAAAATCCTGACATAAAAGCTTTAATTTCTATGCAAAGTAGATAGGATGATTGAGTTATAATTAAAATGGTAATTATACCCTTAATGCTCCATATTTGACTTTTCAAAAAACTGTTATGCTCCAAGAAAAGCTATTTAAAGATCAGAGGAAAATGTTTGAAAATGAATGTATTCAAGACATTTTAAATCTTTTAAAATCCAGTTATTGATTTTTACATGCTTTCAAGTGTAGTATAAAACATTTTCTTCATTTATTTTGGTCGATGGAAATAATAAAAAATCATTGGAACGTGAAAAGCTTAAATGAAGGCAATATTCTGGAGGCTGATATTTAACGTGGTAAATATTTGAGATGCTGGGGCATAGGGAAGGGGCGTCTTCACCTGCATAGGGGCCCCTCAAAGCCCCTCCCTGGGAGGCCAGGGAAGGGCCCATTGTAGGAGCAACCACGGCACCTCCCTGCCTGGCTTCCTGGGAGCCCCTCTAAGCTTGAGCCCTACAAATATGACATTTCCTTTGATCCCTCATTGACTGTTTAGAATTAAAAAAGAACACCTAAAGCTATAAATCAAATGTCAGGTGCAGCAGTCTAGTGGAACCATATCAATATTTCATGATGTATGGCTTGCTGGGAGGCTTAGAAACATCAGCCATGCCAAATGCCGCGCTCAGGACACTTTGCGCTCACTCAGCCGTGCTGGGTGCCCCAGCAGCAGTCAATGAAGGCGGAAACCGTGGAAGCCATGTGCACTGGCTGGGCCTGATGCAGAGGCCCAGGAGCCCCTGCAGACCCTCACCCTGTCACCTGCAGCACCTGGTGCCTGGCTCGGCTGTTCCCGAGCTGCCTCCTGATCTCTCCCTGCAAGCCCCCACCCCACTGAGAGGAAGAAGAGTCTGCACCAACTCAAATCATCCCTGGCCTCCCCTCCTGACCACTTTCCCAAACTCCCAGAGAGACTCGGTGGGAGAGGAACTCAGGGCTCCCTGCCCAGGACCCCTTAACTGTACCCCACTTCCTCGTGTCGGAACCTCGGGGAGGCTTCTCTCCGTGAGAAGGGTGATGATCAGGAAGGGGTTGAGAGTGCGGCTGACACCCTCTGCATGAACTTCCCTGTTCCCATTAGGACAGTAAAATAAATTCTGGGGAATTTTGCACCAACAGTGAAATATCTAAGGCCAGAGAGGGCCTTGAGTTCACTCTGAACACCACAGTGTTCAGAGCAGCCCAGGCGCAGGCACCCGAGGCCACGTTCCTCGTGGAGAGCCGCTGAAGCGTGCAGACATCCGGGAGCACTTTTGTTGCTTCCGTTTGGGTCGTGTCTAACAGAGATGCTCTCAGGGGCCCCTCTCCCCTCAGGTGGTTGGCAGATTGTCGTCACATCTCAGGCACCTCAGACTCAGCTCTGCACCTTTGCATGCCATATTTGAGACCCTCCTGCGAAACCCTAAGCTCAGGTCTGTCACGTGGGTCAGAGGTGGCCGCAAGGCCAGGGCGAGTATGGGAAGAGGTCTCCCTGGAGGCCGGGCAGTGGGGAAGATGGAGGGGCACTGGCCATGGAAGGGCCGATGTGGGAAGGAAGAGGTCGACCAGGAGGAGGAGGAGGAGGAGGAGGAAGGACTGGCTGCAGGGACAGACCCGGGAGGGTAGGGCCCATCTGCTGACTTAGGGCCCCCAGCTATAGTCTGTCTGGCTTTGCTTCTCATAAGGGACTTCCTAGGAAGACGGGACAAGTAGAGCCCAGCTGTGGGCAGGGCTGGTGACCTGCGAGGGGAGATGTCATTGCTGAAAGGGAGGGGGCTGCAGAGAAACCTTCTCAGTTCTGCTGGGGAGCAGGTGTCGATGGTTGGCAGCTCTCCTCTTGGTGCTTTTCAAAATGATTATGATGGTTCCTACTGCAACAGGAAGACAGATTTCAAAATAAGAATCCAGAATGTCGTGTTCCTAAGTGAGTAGGTCCTAAGGCCAGGGCCGAAGTCTCTGAGCCTCGAGTCCACAGGGCTCCTAAGCTGTGGCACGGGCTGTGTGGCTTCCACGACTGCCTCTCCTTCCTCAAGAGTGGAGGCTGGAGATTGCCCTGCAGAATGTTCCGAGTGACTGGTTTTCAGACATAGCAAGTTTCAGGAATATTACTGATTAGCAAGACATGGCGTGGGTGTTTAGCATTGCCAGCTGGCTGCAGGAGGACGCTGGGAGGCAGGACCCACAGCCACAGGCATTTGGGAGTCCCTACAACCTCAGAAGGAAGGTTGATGCAAGCACGTTTCTGTGAAACCTTTGCACAGTGGAAGTTTGCACTGTGCAGGCGGGGCCCCTCGACTAACTCGGACGGGTGTGCAGGTGTCTTCTCTGTGGTGTGTGTGGCCACTGGGGTTCTCCCACTCTCCCTCTGACCAAGGGCAGGAAGCCATCTTGGCTGGGCAGAGGTAACCCTGTGCCGTTTCAGTTGTGTTTCCCCCGTTATCCCAGGAGGTGATGCCTCACGGTGGCGGGCTCTGCTGTGGAAGCATCGGTGCTTTCTGTGAGCAGGGACTCTTGTCACTACAACTGGCCCACACTTGAAAGGGACAATCACTCGTGAGTGGCAGAGACACGTTTTGGAATGGGCAGTCCCAGTTCCACCGCTTAGTTCCCAGTGCCTGGCACTCAGTGAGGCCTCATGAACATTCTGCCATCTGTCGTCCACTGTGGGGACCCCCTGGCAGGCAGCAGGACACCCCTGGCTGTGGAAGGCTGAGGAGTGCGTTGGGGGCAGGTGGAAGGAGCATCTTTCAGAAGTTCAGGCCACAGCTCTGAGTCGCTTCAGAGGCACTCAGGGCCCATCCCCCTTCGTCCTTCTCCCCAAAGCTGCCCCCCAATGGGCCCTCCCCACAGAGATAAGACCCTGAGACCCTGGACTCACCTGGGCACGCCCACCCCGCTCCACAGCTGGTTCCTGGCTCTCACCAGGCCTTCAGCAGATGCTTGTTGAGGAATGGACGAACGGCCCCAACTGTGTCATTGAATGTAAAGGCCAAAGAATTCCAAATGAAGTTCCAGCCTCTGGTCAGGTGAAATGGTGAGAAAACCCCAAGATCGCATCTTCCCACCCCCTCTCCTGCCGCCCTCCTGTGTCCACTCCATCCCCCACCATCTATAAAAAGATGGCAAAACACACAAAATAGAAGACACAGAAGCTCAGTGTGGCAGTGGCTGTGCCCAGCCTCGTGGGCAGAGGGGTCACAGGCACGGGCACCTCGGACAGAGCACTGCACGGCAGCTGTGTGCAGCATGGCAGTGACACCTCCACAGAGGAAAGACAGGCAGGAAAGGAAGGCCAGTTTGGACGCTGGTTCCCACCTGCTCGTGCGGGTTGGGCAGGTGCCTCACCTCCCTGCGTCTTTTTCCTCCTCTCTCAATGGGAAACGTGGCAGCACCTACCTCAAAGGGTTACTGTGACAGCCAAAGGGAGATGTGCATGCTTATCACTGCACCTGGAGTGAAATTATAAACAACTGGTAAGCTTGGCTCTCTTCACAATCACTCCAGAAATGAGAAATCAGGAGAGACATCCTGGAGACAGGGGACTTCGGGTGATCTTTGAAATCTGTTCAGTGTTGAAGCCAAAATGTGATGAAGTGAAGAGAAACCCACATTCAGGCCACAGCAGAATAACTGAACCTGCTGCATCAGCCTCAGAGCCAGTCTGGGACCTGCCGGGGGCTCACTCTGACCTGGAGGTGGCCACAGGGGCTGCTGGAAGAAGGTATGGCTGTTGCCCTTGCTTCCAGAAAGTGCATCCCCCACACCCTGGAGGAAGCTGCATCCCCACTGCGTCTCTGGTGCATGCCGGCCGGCACCCACCCAGGTGCGCATGCTCCAAGGAGAGGGAGAAGCAAGAGCCAGCGAAACTGGCCACCTGCAAATCCAGGACATGGCAAGCCAGAAAGTTATTTTTCTGTTCCATTTCACCTCCAAGCTGAATTATTGATTTTAATACTTTATTTTCACATGAGTTTATTTGAGCGACAGATGCTACTCTGGTAGTGCTCGTGAAGCAGAAATGAGACTCTGGTAATTAAGGATTCCATCCTGAGGCTGCAGGTACCAGGAGGATTAGGCTGCTCACTTGAGTGAGTACGAACTCTCAGGGATTAGGACACAAACTCAATCATTCCTTCCACTTTCCTAAATTACACTTACATTCTCAGGGAGGCTTAAGATCCAGCCCATTGGCTCCAGAAAGAGTTTCATTTAACTATGCTTCCATCATCATAGGGTGGAGACGGTAGCTTGAGTGCCAGCTTGAGGAACAAGCATCCAGGTAGCCGTGACAGGGGTCCAAGTGGGAGACAGAAGGAGCAAGGTCTTTGCTGGGACCCAGGACTGACAGAGTTGGGGGGAGGGTTGAGGAGTTTTGCAGGCTCTCTCCTCACTCAGGGTCTTCATCTGTGTGGTGGGGTCTCTGTGGAGCAGGCAGGGGGACACTCCAGGCGCCTTGGCCAGCTCTTCACCTATCCTCTGAGTTCAGAGTATCTGAACATGGAAGATGCAGGTATACTCAGATATTAAACAACAACAACGTCAGGTGTCATTTTTTTTCATTTGCCAGAAGAACCCACTAAGCATTTATTAGAGATGTTTGGGGAGCATCTGAAGGATCGCACCTGTTACCAAGACAGGAGATGCTTCACATGGGCCCCAGACATTCCCTGCTCCTGGAAAGCCTTTTGTTAGGCTTTTCCCCCCCAAAAGCCTAAACAAAACTGACACCAGAAACAAAAGTAATGCCATCAGCAGTAGCACATGTGCCTGGCATGGGCACTCAGTCATGTGTGGCGGGGGACAGGGCTGGCACCAGCATGGAGCTGGTGTGCCCACCATTCCCCATGGAAGGAGAAATGAGGTTTGCTTGAGATCACACAACTGTGTAAAGGCAACGCTTGGATCTATAGTCAGGTGTCCGGAGTGACCCCCACGAGCATTGGTCTTCACGGCTCCATGCTGCCCAGCTCTGGTTCAGGGCCTGGCAAGGCAGGATGAGCCACTAGGCTCTGGTCTTCAGATCCTAGTCTCCAGGCTGGTGGTGCTGGAGAAGTCAGCCCCGGATTTCCATGGGAGGGAGGTGCTCTCTGGGGTGCGGCCCATCTCCCTCACGAAGCACTGCAACCTCTCCGCTTCCCATTTGCTGCTCTCCCGGTCCCTGTTTTAATTCAGGACGTTCCTGAGGTTCCCTTCAGTTCCGAGTCTCTGCAGCTGTGTGGACTGCCACCTGCAGGCACACCTGGGGCCGCATCGTTCCACCTGGAATCTCCGTCTTCAGCATCTTCCATCCCTGAGATTCCAGTTTAATTTCATCCTTTGTTTCCACGCTCTCTGGGTCTTCATGTGTTTCCTTTAACTTCTATCCTTCATTCTCCAATTTCATCTGCTTCTCAGTGCTTGATTTCACCAAAGTCTCTATAATTTCCTGCTGCTTTGTTTATTAAGTCACTCATCAGATGTTGAGTGGGGCCTATTTTGGACCGAGCACTGTGCCAGGTGCTGCTGTCACACTGAGTGAGCAGTCTGAAGGTGTTTGCATTTATGCAGAGGTACAACTTCTGACTTCCACCATGCCTGGCGCTGAGAGACACTCCCAGATGTTAAAATATTCACCAGTCCTGGAGAAGCAGCCGGCACTGAGGCTCAGCACTCCTGCTAACCTATGGAGATGTTGGAATCAATGAGAAAAACTTCATTGACTCCGAATAACATTCCTTCACTGACTCCGAATAACGTTCCTTGGATGAAAGAAAAAGAGGAAGAAGCGACAAGAATCCATCTAAACCTACTTTCTAAGCCCTGGAGGCCCCAGAAGTGAAAGTCCTCGACCACAAATTATTTTACTAATTTACTAAGCAGACATTTCCGGAGGGCCCACTTGGTGCTGGGCACTGTTGCAGGCATGGGGGTAGTGATGGGGTGATGGTGGAGGCTGCTGCGCTCCAGTCGGGACTAGGTCCTCATGGTGCCCCTGGAGGGGATCTCTGTGGTTGGGACTGGGATAAGTGGAGAGGGGAGGAGGCTCTCCAGGCCCCCGGTGCCTCAATCTCCTGTCCCGTTTCACTCCAACTCTCATTTCCCCAAGGAAGAGGCAGGGAAAGAGTAGACAGGATTGTAAAGACAAGGAGTAGTTTTTAGTAACTTGGATTAAAAATAAATTGAGGTTAAAGGTTGAACTTAGTGACAATATTTTGACCTACAAGAATGAAAATTTCATATATTTCAACTAAATAGCTAAAATGCGTGTTTTGGAGTAAATGTGGATTTCGATTATTCACATGATGTTGCCACTGGTCTGCCACGATCTAGATCTGGCTATAGGCAAATGAAGAGTGAGACAGCCTCCAACTCTTTTCCAGCTGAGAAAATAAAGTGCTAGAGAAAAATGTGCATTCCATGCTCTATGTATCCTGTCCTTCCCAAAAAAAATAGAAATAGAGGTGGTCTGTGTTAAAGAGCTCCCTGACCTGCTAATCATCCACAAAAATAAATTATATGATGGAAAATTAGCTACCTGGAAATGCAAATTAAAACGATGTTAAGATACCAGTACCAAAACCCAGAACACTGACACCACCAAATGCCGGTGGGTGTCGAGCAACAAGAACTTCAGTCGCTGCTGGTGGGAGTGCAAAATGGTGCAGCCACTGTGGAAGACAGCGTGGCAGTTTCTTATGAAACTAAACACACTCTGACCATATGGTTCAGCAATCACACTCCTTGGTCTTTACCCAGATGAATTGAAAACTTGTGTCCACACGGAAAAAAACACATGGATGTTTATAGTAGCTTTATCATAGTTGCCAAAACATGAAAGCATCCAAAATGCCCTTAAGTAAGCCAGTGGATACACAAACTCTCATCCATCCAGTGGAATATGAGTCAGCGCTACAGAGAAGACAGACAGGGAGGAAACGTAAATGCATATTGCTGAGTGAAATAAGCCCATCCGGAAAGGATACAAGTTGTATGATTCCATCTACAGGACATTCTGGAAAAGGCAAGACCATGGAGACAGTGGAATGATCAGGGGCTACCAGGGGCTGGAGGAAGGAGGGCTGAGTAGGTGGAGCACAGGGGATTTTAGGGCAGGGAAACAGCTCTGTGTGTACTACAGTGGGAGATACATTTTATGCATTTGTCAAACCCTTGCAGTGCACAACACCAGAGTGAGCCCTCCTGTGAACCGTGGGCTCTGGGTGATGGTGATGTGTCACTGTGAGGTCACCAATTGTGGGGACTTTTGATAATAGAGGAACAGGTGCTTGTGTGGGGGCAGCAGGTATAGGGAACGTCTCTGTAGCTTCTGCCCAGTTTTGCTTTGAACCTAAAACTGCTTTAAAATATAAAGTCTATTTGTTAAAAATTAGCTACCTGGCAGGATTATACCAGTGCTGTTAGCACAAAGCTCAGTGACAGGAAATAAACCACAAGAAATCCATAATGATTTCTCAGGGACGCCTGGTCTTCACTCCAAATCCTAAGCAGTCACCCTAGTATTTAATCAGCCAAATTAATGAACCCTGAGGAGGGAGGGAAGGAGGGAGGAATGGAGGGAGAGAGAGAGAGAGACAGGAGAGAGAAGCATCAAGAAAAGAAAGTTTTCTGTTTAAGGTTGATTTTCTTAACGGTTTTATATTGGGCATTGATATTCAATATTTTGATGGGTTTCATTTTCAATAATGTATGTAAGCGCTTCCATTTATAATCCGTTTAGGTTCTGAAATTTGCCTGTTCAAGCCTATCCCCATATCAAAGGCTGCTATCACCCTCTGTTGGTGGTAACCAGAGTTGATAACTTTTGCTTGGCCACTTAATTTTTCTTATCTCTATGAATATTCAGCAGTTAAGTCACTTCTGTATTTTATTTTTAATGCAATTAAATAAACATTTTATCTTGCTACCTTTAAAATTAGCACACACAGAGTCCATAACTGTGTGGACCTGTTAAATCCCTATGCCGTGATTTTATCATCAGTACCATAACTGAAGAGACAAGAAAGTATTTCGTAATTCCTCAGTATTTTACCAAGAGGAGTGGGCTTTGTGACCAGTGCTTGTGTGCCCTGTATTTGGTCAATTCCTCTCAGAACCAGTGGTTTTTAAGTGGGAGATGACACCGTGGTCTGGCAGTAGATTGGACACCAGGACCTTCAGGGCCAATTCAGCTCCTTGATCACTGATCCCAGAAGCATGTCACAACCCTGACAATCACAGCAACATCTTACATTGCATATTGCTTTATCTTCTAAACACCTTGGCCTACATTTCCTTTCTTTTGGCATAGTGACCACATCAAGGTGAAAGAACAAGTGGGATTGTAACATCTCATGGATGAGAAAAACAAGCCTCCAAGAGCAGGGTAAATGATTGCCCACAGCCAGACAGTGCACAGCAGCAGATTCACATCTGTATGTTTCGATTTCAAATCCAAATCCCTTCTCAGTGAATATTTACTGAGCATCTATGAAGCCACGAGGAATTTTAAAATGAGGAAGATACAATTGCTATGCTCAGGAAGGCACCTAAAGAAGCATTTTGAACAGGTCTTCAGTAAATATTCATTGAATGAATGAACAAATTATACCGTGTCATGAGTAACATAGGAAAGATTTTTAAGTGTTATAGGAGCACACGTGGGGGGAATTGATTAGTGGAGGAGGAGGTGTCTGTGTGAGCCCAGCAATGTCAGGAGGAGAGGCGTGGGGGTGCCCCAGGGAGAGGCAGTGTGGGGGGCGCGGAGCTGGCATCAGCCTGGCTGTGTGGTGTGGTGTGACAGGCTGGGAGTGGCCGTCACTGTAGGAACAGGAGCGGATGTGGAAGAACCATCCCTGGCTGTGTGGTGTGGTGTGAGAGGCTGGGAGTGGCCGTCACTGTAGGAACAGGAGGGGATGTGGAAGAACCATCCCTGGCTGTGTGGTGTGGTGTGGTGTGAGAGGCTGGGAGCGGCCGTCACTGTAGGAACAGGAGGGGATGTGGAAGAACCATCCCTGGCTGTGTGGTGTGGTGTGGTGTGAGAGGCTGGGAGCGGCCGTCACTGTAGGAACAGGAGGGGATGTGGAAGAACCATCCCTGGCTGTGTGGTGTGGTGTGAGAGGCTGGGAGTGGCCGTCACTGTAGGAACAGGAGGGGATGTGGGAGAACCATCCCTGGCTGTGTGGTGTGGTGTGAGAGGCTGGGAGTGGCCGTCACTGTAGGAACAGGAAGGGATGTGGGAGAACCATCCCTGCTGCGAGGGCAGCCTTCGATGGGCGTCCATCTGTAGATGCCATTACACCTGCATGTGAGAAAACTTAAGCCACCAGCAAGGCTAAAAGGGTTTGGAAGTAAGACAGATAAGAAGCAGAGAGACTACCTAAGAGGCAACTATGATAGTTTTTATTTTTAAAAATCCCAAAAGCACCAAAAAAGGGAATCATCTTTAAACAGCTGTAGGGCAGAGTGGGAAAATCTCATACCTGCGAGATGAGACAAGTGTGGTGGGTGTGGCCAGGATGGTGGGGAACCAAGGAAAAGGACCCTCTCCCTCCGGGGTCCTCCACCCGGCCCCCCTGGTGAGGTAGGTAACTCCAGCATGTGGTCGATGGCCAGGCGTGAAGTGGCCGTTAGGACAATGAGCCACATTCAAGTAGCAACTGCACTTTATTCACTTGGAGACACAGAGCAGGGAAGAGGCCAGGGTGTCCGCATGGCCCCCAGGAGCACAGGGGACCAGAATGTGGGACCTGCTCTTTGCCCAGGAGCCCAAACCAAAGGCTGCTGCTGCATCATGACCCAGGAGGTCAGGAACCAGGAGGAGGCGAAGCCCAGGGGTGGAAGAGTCCCAAGTCTGATGGATGAAATGTCCTTAGCTCCACGCCCCACAGAAAACTGCCACACCAAGCCGTGCACCAGTCTGGGATGGGAGGGCAGCTTCCGCATGAGGTCTGCAGGACACAGCCTCGTCCTCCTGTGGTCAGGGCTGAGACTCTCACACAGGCGATCAGCCAAGGCAGAGTTCTCATTTGCATACTGTCCAAACTAGTGGCTAACATACTGGGCTGCACGCTTAAAATCACCAAAGGAGTCCCTGCTTGTGACTTAAAGTGACTCTAGAACTTTCTAATGCCTGGAGTCTGCTAGATCTTCACCAGGGGTGGGGGAAGGACACCCCTGCTGACATGTGAGGGGCAGTCCAGGCCAGGGCTGTGGCCACGTCCACATCCCCCAGTGATGCAGGTGCCCCTCACACTCTGCGCACACTGGTTCTGCCCTTCCTGGCTTTTGCAGGCAGGCTCCTGATGACTTCTGGGCTCTGCTTGTGGGTTTCCTCATTTGGGGGCCCCTTCCTGACTCCCCAGATTAGCTGGGGTCCCTGTGATCTGGTCTCCTAGTCACTTACGCTTTCCTTCCTAACACGCAAGACATTTAAGAGCATGTGTCTTCCAGCTGGCTTGACTATCATCATCAGGGAGAATCATTATCCATCATCAAATAAAAATGGCATTTCAGCTGGGCACGGTGCCTCACACCTGTAATCCCAGCACTTTGGGAGGCCAAGGCAGGCGGATCACTTGAGCCCAGAAGTTCAAGACCAACCTGGGCACCATAGTAGACCCCATCTCTACAAAAAATAAAAATAAAAACTTACCCGGGCATGCTGATGCACATCAGTGGTCCTAGCTTCTCGGGAGGCTAAAGTGAGAGGATCGCTTGAGCCCCAGAGGTGGAGGCTGCAGTGAGCTGAGAGTGTGCCATTGCACTCCAGCCTGGGCAAGTCTAAAAAAAAAAAATTCCCATCGCCCATGGGACAGTCGGCACCATTGCACTGCACTCTGCAGTGGGGCATGTGCCCTTGAGGGGAGCTCCTGCTTGAGCCCAGTATGTGTCTTCTCCATCCACGTGTGTCCTGTTTCTTCCAAAACAGAGGCCCTTCCTGTGCCTCAGTTTGGCTATTGCCTGTCTCTATGAAGTCTTCTCTGGCCTCCCTCAAGGTGAATTTTGTGCATACCATCCTGCCTATGTTTTAAGCGCAATGGCATCTCAAATATAGGCTGTAAATTAGGTGAAGGGAAGACCTCACTTTCAATAGACAACGGCTGCTCGGCCCTGGGATGTGCCCCCAGGATCACCCAGAGCAGATTTCATGGGAACCCTTAAGTCCAACCACTCCAAAAAAACCTTCCTTGGCAAAAAACATAAAAACATAGCTGGCTGTTTTCCCCAAGCTGTGTTTACAAAGCAATTGTGAGAAACTTCATTTTGTCTTTATAAGCTTGGTTATTTTTTTCAGTAGCATCTACTCCCTACATTTTAGTCTCCCAGAAAGACATCTCTGTCCGTTTCGTTTGCTGCCTGGCATGTGGGGGCACAATGGAGAAAAGGTGTGTGTTTCTGAAATGAATAAATGACAGAATAGTCCATTTTGTGCTATCTCAGATATGAGGGAGGGAAGTGGAAAGCAAGGCTGTGTGTGTGAGAGCTCCTCGGCCGCTATAGCAAGTGGCCACACTCAGGTGGCTGAAATGACAGAAGTTTATTCCTCGTGGCTCTGGAGCCAGAGCTGACCTCAAGGTGTGGGCAGGGCTGGTTCCTTCTGATTCTAAGGGGCATCTGTCCCACCCTCTCTCCTGGTATCCAGTCATGGCTGGGGATCCTCTGCCCCTGGGCTGTGGCTGCATCCCTCCGGCCCCTGCCTCCATGGCCGCTGCTGTCCTGGCTGTGCCCGCGTCTCTAGACTGGGGGAGTTTCAGGGCTTACCAAGGAAAAAGATGTGCCCCCAGGTGGCAGGAGCACACACAGCCTGTATGAGGCTGGCGCTTGGACAGATTTGCATGCAGGGGCATCCGTCACGGCCTAAGACTGTTCCAAGAGGAGAGGAGGGCAAGGGAGCTGCCGGGAAGAGGGGTTCGGAGGGGGCTCCATGTCCAGGCAATGCCACGCAGCCACCCTGGGGGTCTCTCGGTCAGAGGGTTCTTCGGAGTCTGAACGGCCTGTGGTCTTATAACCACAAGGCCCCATCTTATCAGTGGGGAACAGCTCTGTGGTAAGGTTTCACAGGGAATGCCAAGCAGATACCCTTTCAATGGCTAAAAATCTGCTTGTTTGGGCTATTTTTAAAATAACTGGATGTGTAAAAACTTGAGTTTGGCTCTGGCAAGCTTTGAGCTAATGGGGCTCAGTTGCAGTGAAGAAACATACCACCTGCAGGTCCATACCCAAGGCCGACGGGGGCTACGCCTCCCTCAATACCCAAGACTGACGGGGCTACGCCTCCCTTCCTCCCTGTGATAAGGACACCAGTCCCCGGATTTAGGGCTCCTCTAAGGCCAGGATAATTTCATTTCTAAATCCTTCACTAATCACATCTGCAAATACCCTATTTCCAAATAACATTATGCTCTGAGGTTTTGGGTAGACCTAAATTTGGGGGATACTATTGAATCCAGGATACTTATTTTTGTTTGTATGTTTAGATAGGCATTTTGTATAGGAGGAAAAGAAAAGGAAAACACCAAAAATTACACAAATAAAATCCTGGACAGACGGGAGTTAGAAAAGACAGACTGTTACTGTCCTGAAGGCAGCGGCAGGACAGTGCCCAGCATCTTAGCAAGGAGCCAGGCTGGGAGCGGAGAAGGAGCGTATTTTTTCTGGCAGTAAGGAAGGAGAAAGGGATGAGTGAAAAAGGAATTTTGCGGTAGAAATGAGGGTGGCTAAAAACTACTCTCCCGTTTCCCAATTCTGTTGTTGAGCTTAGAACACAGACAGGAGGGCCTCCTCTCCACACTTGATCGTGTCCCAGGAGTTTTGGGGTCATTACATATGTTGTGGATGGAAAGATGCTAAATGCAGACAGTCCCAGGCAACGCTGCAGACAACCATCCTGACCCCTTCTCCCTGCCCTCCCCCAACATTTGTGATGGAGCACTTGGCCTTCTGTACCCCACAGCACCACAGGAAGACCCCCATGCACCAGGCCCATCCCTCAATTCTCCCCCGCCAGTTAGGCGTCTCAGTGTGGCAGTTGTCTGGAAAGGCATAGAATACGTTATGGAAACATCAGTAGCCAATAACCTTTTCAATCCTGTCTTCTGATAATGGGATTAAGCAGCATCTCGACTGTGAAAGATTGACCAGCCACGGGGAAGGAAAACTTTAGTGCACACTTTCTGGAGCCTTCACAGTTTTCTACACTCTGCACACACTAAGCTGTTGAGATGGGTTAGATTACAGGTCAGTAAATATTCGCCTTCTCTCCCTCCTCCGTGGAGGGAACACACTTTCCCCTCCCATTCATGTTTGTCTTACACATGGATCCTGCTTAGGCCAGTGGGACTGGAGGGACCCAATAAGCAGAGGTTTGAAGTTCACTTGAGCAGCTGGACTTGGACCCTGGCACATCTGCCAGCACCGTGACAGGAAGGGGTCTCTAGAGGGGCTGATCCAAAGGGAGTTGCCCATGGAGCGGGCCTGACCCCACAGCACAGCTGGAAGCCAAGCTGCACAGGCCAGCCTGTATCACCCCACCCCAGTCCAAACACAGGCTCCTGAGTGAGGAGCAAATGCTTGCTGACTGAGCCGTTGCGCTTGGGGATGGTCGTTACACAGCAAGAGCTTACTGCTGCACCACACATAGGCCACCTTTTCCTACTATAGTCTGTGAATCAACAGGGTCTTAAAGAAGCTGTACTTCTCCCCATATTCAATGATATTAGAGATTAGTTCTCTGAAAAATATTTTGAAAGAATAAAATAAAACCATTTATCATTATTCTGTATTTTAAACAGGTAATTCTAAAAAGCAAAAATTCTTAATGAGACCCTTCATACATTCTGCTATTTCTGACCTCTAAGTAAGTCAGGATTCTAGAGGCAGATCCAAAATCTTATCAAGAGAGGTCACTGAAGAAACAGAGGCACACACGTCAGCTCAGAGCCCAGACTGGCCACCACAAGAGAGAGTGGCATTCAGGGTCCTCTCGTCCTCCCTGTCCATTGTACTCTTTCTCCTAAATTACATCGGACATCTCTGATGTTGTCCCCAACATTTTCTGCTGAAATTGTTATGGTCTATCTGATTATTATCTAAATGGCTTAAAGAGGTCAAAAGTACACAGCAATCCACTTCAACACATGCCTGGGATGTAAATACCTGTAACCCCAGCATATCTTCCTGCACCCAACTCTCACACCCTTCCCAAGATTTTGCAGCACCGTGAAGGTCATTTCTTGGTTTTTAGCTCCACTGATGTTTCTCTCCCACATCCCATGTCACATTCACACTCCCCAGCCTCCATCGATCAGCCAACCAACAGCGACAAATGTCACATGTCGAGCTCTGCACCAGACATAACACCATGACCTCAGACAGAAAGGCCTTGTCCTGGCCTTCCTGGAACACCGGCGTTTCCATAGCTGAAGTGAGAGGAGCACACGTAATGAAGATATTCAACATGTTTCACCAGGAAAGGATGCAGGCCATTCCCGCAGAAGCCAGCTGCTTACCTGCTGCCAGTGACTCCACACTCCAGCTGCACACAGAAATCTGCTTTGACAGACAGAGACATCCTGGCCCCAGCCCAGGCATCCCATCACGATTGGTCTAGGTCGGGGCCTTGGCAGGGGACGGCTTTTAAATCTCCCCAGGAGAATACAATTTGCAGGCAGGGCTGAGAGCCACCACTCCATGCTGTGGGCACATGGGTTGTCAGAATTGGGTAGCGCTAATTAGGGCTGGCATCAGGGGACAGGCGATTTTCAACTCAGGGAAGGAGATGGCTTGACTGGAATTCCATCAATTCCAGTAATAATGAACTCAGCAAAGCTTTGAAGTTGGGGGCAAGATAACAGAAAGGCAAGGCAGTGTGACCCAGCGGTTACCATTGCTGGAT
This sequence comes from Symphalangus syndactylus, assembly GCF_028878055.3. NCBI lineage: Eukaryota > Metazoa > Chordata > Mammalia > Primates > Hylobatidae > Symphalangus > Symphalangus syndactylus. Next base: position 6,690,644 of record NC_072432.2, on the reverse strand, counting down.
GGGGGAAGTGAGACAGTCATGTCAGAGCTGGAGAAATCCTAGGGACGACATCGCTGGAACCCTCTGCCTGGTTACCAGTCAAACAACGTAAGGGGGCTGCCGCCTTCTTCAAGAATCAGTTTCCCCAGCTGTAAGGCAGAACGCCATAGGGTGAGTGAAGGGCCCATCAGCACACACTCAGAGTGTGCCCTGTGGCTGACGGAAATGAGGAACTCGTCCTCACACTGAAGATGAGTGAGGAGCCACATCACCCCACCAGGTCCCGGGCATCACAAGTCTTCCCGGGCGTCTGTTCTTGCACACACACTGCTCATGTGAGCCTCAGCCATCTGCATATGGTTAGCATCAAAAATGGAATTTCTCATAACAGAACTGCAAGCACACCCCGATGGAGAGACGCGGCCACCACAGAGCTGATTCTATCGGCAGTCACTCATCTTCAATGGTGGAAAAGTTAAATTCTTCCTCATCTCAAACGATCTATTCTCATACCCACTGCAGCTGATTTTCATCCATCTCCTCACCCTGCAGCCCACCTGATGGAATTCTCATTCATGGGAAGTTCTCTTCTGAGCCTGCTCTAAGTTTTTTCTTTGTTTGCACTCCCAGATGACCATCAGCGCCCCCATGCCCGCCCCTCCCTAAACCACAGATGCTGTCTTTTGTTTTGCATTTCTGCTGCGAGAAAGGCATTGCCCTGCCGACACTCTGAGAGGCATCAGTGAGTAAAGTCTGTTACACAGGCTGCAAAGCCATCTGGACTTTCTGCTGAAAAGGTTGGACATGGTTTTAGGCAAGATTTTTATCACATCTGAGAGGGAAGAAAAGCCTTGAATGAATTACCGTCTTCCGAGGTTGGTGTCAGATTTTTTTCCCCTTGTCAGTTGCAAAACAAAACAAAAAGAGTTGACATAGAAAGGAGTGGGGAATGAAGATACACATCTCCAGAGGAAGCTTTGTCAAAGGTAGTGGAGGATAAACAAAAAATAAATTAGTTTTGGTTTTATCAGAAACTGGACAGACTTCCACTGGTATAATAGTTTGTCCAGCATGCCTGAGCCTTTCCAGCGAGAATGCCCGGAAAATGCAAAAGAAAAATCTGAGATGCTCACGACAGAGGCAGAGATTTGCTTTCTAAAACTGATTAATAGCTTTCAAAACACACACAAGAAGAAAGGCAGAGGAGGAAGGGGCTAAAACAGACCACATGAAGAATAAAACTGCTTTGAAATCTATCTTCCTCCCTTCTTCCTTCCCTTCTCTTTCTCCCTCTCTCCCCTCTCTTTCCCCCACCTCCCTCCCCCTCTCTTCCTCTCCCTCCTTCCCTCTCTCCCTCTCTGTCCCTCTCACCTTCCCTCCCTCTCCTTTTTTCTATTCCTGTCTTTCTCTCCCCCTCTCTCCTTACTCCCTTTCTTACCCTTCCTCTCTCTCTCCCTCTTTCCTTCCCTGTGTCCCTTTCTCTTTCTCTCTCCCTCCCCCTCTCTCCTTCCCTTCTTTCCTCCCTCTTTCTCTCCCTCCTCTCCCCCCTTTCTTTCCCTCCCTCTTTCTGTCTTCCACTCTGTGTCCCCCTCTCTCTCCCCCTCCCCTCTCTCTCCCCCTCCCCACTCTCTCCCTCCTCCCCTCTCTCTCTTCCCTCCCTCTCCCTCTCTCTCCTTCCCTTCCTCTCCCTCCCTCTCCCTCTCTCTCTCCTTCCCTCTCTCCTTCCCTCTCTCCATGGAGGGATGTTACGTATCTTAGCAACAAAGGCTTTGGATTTTCCCCTCCAGTTACTGACAAGAAACCAGAATGAGTTCTGGTGTCAGAAACCTTCCTCGAACAAGGAGTTTTCTCTGAAGAACAGGCTCCGAGCAGCCACATGCCACTCGACCTCTGTTCCTCGCTGGGGTGTACTCAGGTCAGGACATCCTGGCAAGTGGGCCTACAGTGGGCAGTGGCCTCGCAGCCTCAGCCGGGAGACCTGAGTCACTCCTCTCAGAAGCGCAGGACCCAAACCACCTCTGTTCGTCACATTTTGTCCCATGGAGCAGTGACAAGACCCAGCAAGATTTCATGGTGACAGAACTTGAAGGTTTCAGGGTGATGGAACTTGAGAGTGATACAGACATTTTTGATTCCTGGTGCAACAGGGTATGAAGAAAACACACACCTAATTTTATCAGAAAAGATATACTGAGTGTCTATGCGTACTGTGATTTGAAAGAAAATCACTTAATACATAGGGAAGGGCCTCAGGTCACAAGCCTTTTGTCTAAGTGAGGGGGATAAAAAGGCTTCACAGTAGAGTGACAATTACTAATCCTGTGACAGTAATAGATGCAACTTTTAAATTTTTTTCTAAACTTTTATTTTGTGACTACTCTGTTTCAGTGCTCCCGGGAGTGAAAAACAAGATTCTAGCCAGGTGCGGTGGCTCACACCTGTAATCTCAGCGCTGTGGGAGGCTGAGGCGGGAGGATGGCTTGAGGCCAGGAGTTCGAGACCAGCCTGGGTCACAGAGTGAGGTGCCCTCCCCCGCCCACTCCCAGACCATCTGGAAACACCCAGTGCAGACAAGGTCAAGTCAACTTAACGCAGCACATCGATAGTGGTGAACGCTGCTTTCTGAGCAGTTGGCAAGGTCAGAGTCTTAGGAAAGTTGGTGGCAGACGCGAACACCCCACTAGGATTGGTAACTTGGAGGGTGCAGCTCTACTGACACGGCCACGACGTGCCTTCTGCCACCATACAGCCCCTGACCTGCCTCAGTGCCAGGCACGAAGCCTCTGCCCAGCCAGGCCTTGGGGTCCTCTCTAGGGAAACACAGGTTCCTTCTCCTCTCCTGGCTTTCTCTAGCCCTCCAGACACCAGATGAAAATCTAATGGAACCCACACACCATGCATTCTGCGGGGCTGAGCTCAGGTTCCACCAGGACACCACAGGAGCCATCTTGGTTGCATGTTTGTCCAAATTTAAAACTTCACCCGGCTGAGGTGGGCCATCTGTGGCTTCGTCTGAGACGCTTACTTTTCACGGGATTTTCTTGGAGCTCTGGGACCTGGTGGGGCCCTCACTCCATGCAGTTGCTTTCACTCCACCAGGGGCATCGGGTATGTAAATAAACGAAATAAAAATATTGCAGGATTGTGCAGGGAACACAGCATTACAAAGGTGCGGGTGGTTTTGCTGTGAGGAGGGAGCTGGAGGACTGCGTTTTCTGCACACACTGAGCTGTGAAGGAGCTCCGACTCCGCTCCTCTGGAAGCCCACAGGACGCTCAGCGGTGCAGGATGCTCAGCAGCGGCACCCAGCCTGCCTCAGACACCCAGGTGCATTGGGAACAACTTGGCAATTTTTATCCACTGATTTCTGTTCTCTAGATCCTGCTTTCAGGACAGGGAAAGACTCAGGGGCAAAGTCATAGGACAAAGGGGTCTGAGGGCCCCCACCTCTGCGGCATTGGAAGCCTCATAGCGTCAGCTTCCCTGGTGATTTTGCAGAAGAGGGGTTGGCGTTCCTTAGATGCTCACTTAAAGGGTTTTCTTGAATTTAACAGAAGCTGGGAAGTAAATACTACTTTCTTTATGAAACAACTACTTTTTCTAGGGAATTCTTTTTCTCTAGATGGCCTGAAATGATTCTTCTGGTTTTTATCTTTTTAAGTCCAGATGAATGCAAATAACCACGAATCAGCCCCAAACGGAGGACCTCATCTCAGCACCCTCGTGTCAGCACACAAATGAGAATTTAAAGATCCTAATTAAACTCGGGCTCAAAATATCTTCCTGAGTAGACCAGAAACCACCAGTCTCACAAAAAACAGAAATATGCATCTTCCCAATGTGGTTTTTAGTTTATTTTCTGTGTTTTAATGGTATTCAAATTTGAAGTTGATTGCTAAAGCAGTAACTACTGTTAATGTGTGTAAACAGATTTGTGGATATTTAACGATTTAGAAAACTGTGGACAACTACTTTACATAATCAACAGGTAGACAGACGCCAGCGCACACAACCCTCAACCCTCAGTTGCTCAAGGCTGAATGTGGGATCTCTTATCTCAGGCTTGTTTGATTGAAATCCTCAGTTAGTGAAAAGCCCCTGGAAGGCACCTCTAGCATCGTGGTCAGGAGCCCAGATTTTGGAGCTAGAATTTAAACATAGGGATAGGGATTTGATTCCAAGCCTCCCACCAACTGCCTGAGCCCGTGTCAGCGAGCCAGCCCACCTCTCTGTGCTGATTGTCTCATCCGTGCAGTGGGAGTGTGGACACCTGGTCCTGGGGACCCCAGCATCTGGCTTCAACGTCGATGTTCTTCCGCTGACCAGGAGGGAGGCCCTTATCCACTCTGCTGTAGGCGTGGGTCACCTGTGAGTCCCTGCAGGCCTCCACTCTCTGCTGGAGGTGCCCGTGAGCTGGACAATGGCTGGGGCTGATTCATAAAATAAACAGCAACATGCAGAGGACAGAATCCACTTGTCAGACACGGGGGAAAAGGCAGTCAGCTCCCAACCTTGCAAAGCGTCAGGCACCAAGAGAGACTCAGCCTCAGAGGACCCGGTCCCTGCTTCTGCTCTATGCAGATGCTTCACTTTAAAGCTGTATTTTCTTCATTTTCCCTAGATGGATTCTTTACTGTAACTAATTATGTCGGATTAAAACATGCTAACAAGACTGAAATGCCTCAATGTCTGTAACCCTGGAAATTAAAGCTGTGCCCAGCCACCAGCATATGCCGTGCCTGCTCTAATGCATCTCCTCACACGCGTGGGAGGGCCTTCCCGCGGCAGGCTGGAGGCTATTGTTTGGCAAACACCTACCTGCCCCTCCCTGGTGTGGAGCTGGAGGAGCCCGGCCTGCTCCTGTGGCCTGCTCCTGTTGTGGCACACCCACCGTGGAGTGAGGGTCGGGGGTGGTCCTCCCAGGGGCGGGATCCTGTGGGCTATCTTGTCACTCAGCAGCAATGCATGGTGTGAGGCCTGCATAGACCAAAGGGAGGGGCAGAGAGAATGGGTCCTGGCCACTGAGCCAGTGACAGGAAGCAGGAGTTGGGCAGTGGGAGGCCCAGGTCTGGTTTTCCACCTCAGAAAGTGGGATGGGTCTGCCCGTCAGGAGCACCCTGGTCTGTCCCACCCAGCAGCCCTGGCAGACTCAGGCTTCCCGATGGTGCCGTGGGCAGAGGCTTCCCCCTGAAGGCCTCCCCCTCCCTCTTCCGGGTCCCCAACGTGAACCCAAAAGTATCTGAGACAAGCCTCAACCAATTTAGAAAGTTTATTTTGCCAAGGTTAAGGACACACCTGTGACACAGCCTCAGGAGGTCCTGACGCCATGTGCCGAGTGTGGTTGGAGCGTAGCTTGGTTTTATACATTTTAGAGAGAATTGAGGCATCATTCAATATGTGTGGGATTGACATTGGTTCAGTCTGGAAAGACGGGACAACTCAAAGCAGCGGCTTCCAGGTCATAACATTTTTCTGATTGGCAATTGGTTGAAAGAGTTACAATCAGTAGAAAGGAAGGTCTGGGTTAGGATAAGGGGTGCGGAGACCAGGTTTGACCGTGCAGATCTCTGGGTAGCTGGCTTTGGAGGGAATAGATGGTCACTGTTTCTCATCGGACTCAGGTCTGTGTTGATGTTAAGGCTGGTTGGCTTTTCCTGAATTCCACAATGGAGGGAGGTGTCATGAGGCATGTCCAACCCCCTCTTCCATCATGCCTGAACCAGTTTTTCAAGTTAACTCTGGAATGCCCTTGGCTGAGAGGAGGGGTCCATTTGGATGGTTGGGGGGGCCTTAGAATTTTATTTTTGGCTTAGACCAGTGTTTAGACAACCGCGTCACATGTCAGAGTGCCTTGGCATCTTCTGTCAGAAACCCCTATTCAGGGAGTGGGGAAGGGGCTTAAGACCCGCAGAAGCACCCCGTGGTCTTGATGCAGGTGGCTGCCTGCCTGCTCCAGGAGGTCGGGGGTCATTTGCTCCCCTAAGCTCCTACCCCAATTCGTCTAAGAGGCAGCATCTGCCATGGCAGGCCTCCTACCTGCAGGCTCACCTCATCTGAGGGTGGGGGCTGTGACCAAGGCACCTCCTCTCTCTCCTCAGCGTCTCAGAGGCAGCACGCATTGTGGGGCCTCATGGAACTAGTGTGACTCCCAGATCCACAACTTACTACCTGTGTGCTGGGCAAGGAATTTTATTTTCCTCAGCCTTGGCTTGTTCATCTGTAAAACAGGATAATAATCGTAACTGCCTCTTAGGAATACAATGTAGATGAACAGAAATGACACTCGCTGTTACTTAGAAGAGCACCTGATATGCAGTCAGCCCTTGAGAAATGTCAGCTACCATTTATCACATGATGTTTTGTGTTTCCTGTTTCGTATTCTAGGCTGCTTTATGTAGAGGACCTTGTCTTATTTTGCCCTGTATTTCATCAGTGCCTTGCACAATAAATTCTGATTGATTCTTTTCCCCGAGGGACAGGGATGGGGGTGAAATAAAAGCAGAAATGCTTGAGAACTGGTGTCTGTGACGTTCTGGGCATGGCCAAGCCTGTCTGCAGTCAGGGCTCTGACAGACACCCCCTCAGCTCCTTTCCGGCTTCCCTTTAGAGCAGGGCTTCAGAGACAGCCGTGCACGAGCTGACCCAGAGGCGAGCGTGCTTTGGGATGGGGGCCCACCGTGCGCACTCAGTGGATGTTGTGATTGCAATGAGGAGTGAGACAGTCCTTGTCCTCGGGCGTCCAGTCTGACAAGGACAATGTTTGTGTCAACAGTCACAAAATAACACACCCAAGCTGTGAAATCAGAGAGGAAGGAACACTTAGATCAGAAAACAATGCTTAGAGGGCCACACAGCCGACGGCATAACTCCAAAGCACACTAACTTAACCTTTGAATGTGCTGTTGCCTCAGATGCTAGCTTCCAATTTAAACAGAAATAAAGGTACATGTAATTAAAGAGTGAGCAGGCAGTTTCACTGATGAGCATTTCCTCACCAAAAATAGACTGATGATTTCACTAAAAGTGACTAAATGGAACAGCTGATATATGTGTAATTTCCTCCTAAGGTTGGCTTTGGGTCCAAAATCTACCCAGCATCTACGTGCATGGCTGCAGAACCCTCATGGAAATGGAGAGGAGAAAGGTGGTTACCAGGGACTAGGATGTCCATCAGAGGGCGCAAGGTTTCAGGTAGACAGGAGGGACAGGTTCTGGGGATCTGCCACACAGCACGGTGACCATAGTTAATGATAATGGATCATGTATTTCAGGACAGCCAAAAGAAAGGACTGTAAATGCTCTCATTACAGTAAGTCTTTGAGGTGGTGGATATGTCAGCCTGATATGATCATCCCACAATGTGTCAATCAAGACATCACATTGCACCCAATACATATATACAATTATTATTTGTGAATTAAGAATAAAACTCTAAAAGGCTAACTATGTAGCTTTGATTTCCTTATGATTCAACTCGTTATTCAGGTTCTTTTAAGGGGACCATACTGTGAGCACAGTCGTGGGGGACAGGCCTTACCAGCAGCAGCAAAGTCAGAGAGTTAGCCAAGACAGAGGCCAACTTCAAGTGAGTCACAGGAAAGGTCACCCCAACATACGCCCCCTCAAAACTGCATGTGCCTGTATACTTAATTGTATCAAAATGTACCCTTTAAACAGATTACTTTAATTTGAAGGATGAGGCACGTGGGGGTGAGTTATTTCTGTATTTTTTCTAAAAAAATATTATGTTTGCACACAGTTGGTTGATAATGGCAATAACAACAGCAGCTGGTATTTGAGTGCTGGATGCTGAGCTTAACAGTGCCAGGCACCAGGCTAAGTACCTCTATCCACTGTCATCCAACCTCATAACACCCCTATGACACCAGCACTGTTCCTACTGAAGAGACGAGTGCAGGATGCTGCAGGTGTACATCTCTGTGCCAAGATGCAAAGCCTTGGCCTTGAGGGGTGATTATGATGATGCCTCTTGCAGAGGAGGAACCCATGGCTCAGAGACCCCAATTGCCCCATGGTGGTCATGCAGCTGGGGGAAGGTGGTGGCAGAACTCAACTCCGGTTCTTCTGATCCCAAGTTTAGGGCTTTTCCCACCATACAATGGCTACAATAAGCGATTTTCCTTTTCATGCCTTCACTCAAATTTGCCATCCGCCTTTAGGTAATTTGAGATTTAGAATAATAGTCAGATAATTTGAGCTATTTGGTTGGACATCGGTTTTTACCAGTCCCTGATTTTGAAATTAATGAAGCTTTATTGTAATTGTCAGAAAACAGGGCTCATTACATGACATAGAGACTGCCTCTTCCACAGAAACACAAAGTGATATGAAGACGGAAGTCAGGGAAGATCATCTTCCATTTTCTCTGATTATCGCGGAGGCTTCGGTTTGTATTTGGCTGGACTTTCCTGGCAGTGTTTCTCCTACTTCCCGGGTCTAGACAGAGTGGGTTGTTTGAGAGGGGGCTCCGAGGTGTGTCCCACCTCCATGTGGATTCTGGCCCTGCCTCCCTCTGCCATCTGCACTCCCAAGACCCCTCTCGGCTCTCTCCAGTGAGGCACCCCCCCCCCACCCCACTGCTGCAAAACAAAGTTCCAAGGGGAAAGGAGCCTGGGGACTCAGGGCATTGGTCCTGGATTCCATGTTGCCTCACCCACATGCAAATCTAACCTTTCTGATTTTTCAGCCGTATAAACCCAAAGACAGGATTTCAACAGGAAAATATTTACTAAAGGCTTTCTCCTTTATAATCTATGGATTTTAGTATCCCGACACTTCGGCTGAATGTCAATTTTACCCTGAGGACTACTGCTGCATATTTTAGCACATTTTATTTATTCATGCCATTCAAAATATTAGTGTTGGAAATGAGTAAAGTTTGAGTCTTGCAATGTTCCCATTTAAAGTTCATTTTCCAATGTGAATAATGCTGGTAATTTGCCATGGGAATCGGAGGCAATAGGCAAAATGTGGGCAACAAAAAGTGCGAGCTAATGGAGCAGCCTTTTGCTTTGCTTTTCCGTTAAGCACAGGAATGCACAGCTCATCAAATATGGGGCTGACTCCCCACTTAACTCTGGAGCTGGAAGCACCTGGTTATCACTATCATGTAACATCTGACCATTGCTGGTCCAATGTGCAGCCGGTGCCCATTTGTGCATTCATAGCTTCAAGGCTGGGTATCTCAAACCTCTGCTCCGAGGGCTCCAGGCAAAGCCTCAGGGCATCACCAGGGATTCTCCAGAACCCCCACCCACCCAGTCCCACCTACCACCATCGTGCCTTCGAGAAGCCGAGCTGTTTTGTAAGGGTTCACAGGAGGGCGTGTTTCCCACGGTGTGAGCTCTTTCCTGGGAGGCATGAAAGACTCGTGGAAGACACATTAACCCTGCCCCATTGCCAAGAGACCCTTCAGCAGGCATTTTCTTTTTTTTTCTTTTAATTCTCACAGTTTATTTCTTTTTTATTATTAATATTATACTTTAAGTTTTAGGGTACATGTGCACAATGTGCAGGTTTGTTACATATGTATCCATGTGCCATGTTGTTTTGCTGCACCCATTAACTCGTCATTTAGCATTAGGTATATCTCCTAATGCTATCCCTCCCACTCCCCCCACCCCACAACAGTCCCCGGAGTGTGATGTTCCCCTTCCTGTGTCCATGAGTTCTTATTGTTCAGTTCCCACCTATGAGTGAGAACATGCGGTGTTTGGTTTTTTGTCCTTGGGATAGTTTACTGAGAATGATGGTTTCCAGTTTCATCCATGTCCCTACAAAGGACATGAACTCATCCTTTTTTATGGCTGCATAGTATTCCATGGTGTATATGTGCCACATTTTCTTAATCCAGTCTATCGTTGTTGGACATTTGGGTTGGTTCCAACTCTTTGCTATTGTGAATAGTGCCGCAATAAACATACGTGTGCATGTGTCTTTATAGCAGCATGATTTATAATCCTTTGGGTATATACCCAGTAATGGGATGGCTGGGTCAAATGGCATTTCTAGTTCTAGATCCCTGAGGAATTGCCACACTGACTTCCACAATGGTTGAAACTAGTTTACAGTCCCACCAACAGTGTAAAAGTGTTCCTATTTCTCCACATCCTCTCCAGCACCTGTTGTTTCCTGACTTTTTAATGATGGCCATTCTAACTGATGTGAGATGCTATCTCATTGTGGTTTTGATTTGCATTTCTCTGATGGCCAGTGATGATGAGCATTTTTTCATGTGTTTTTTGGCTGCATAAATGTCTTGTTTTGAAAAGTGTCTGTTCATGTCCTTTGCCCACTTTTTGATGGGGTTGTTTGTTTTTTTCTTGTAAATTTGTTTGAGTTCATTGTAGATTCTGGATATTAGCCCTTTGTCAGATAAGTAGGCTGTGAAAATTTTCTCCCATTCTGTAGGTTGCCTGTTCACTCTGATAGTAGTTTCTTTTGCTGTGCAGAAGCTCTTTAGTTTAATTAGATCCCATTTGTCAATTTTGGCTTTTGTTGTCATTGCTTTTGGTGTTTTAGACATGAAGTCCTTGCCCATGCCTATGTCCTGAATGGTATTGCCTAGGTTTTCTTCTAGGGTTTTTATGGTTTTTAGGTCTAACATGTAAGTCTTTAATCCATCTTGAATTAATTTTTGTATAAGGTGTAAGGAAGGGATCCAGTTGCAGCTTTCTACATATGGCTAGCCAGTTTTCCCAGCACCATTTATTAAATAGGGAATCCTTTTCCCATTGCTTGTTTTTGTCAGGTTTGTCAAAGATCAGATAGTTGTAGATATGCGGCATTATTTCTGAGGGCTCTGTTCTGATCCATTGATCTATGTCTTTGTTGTGGTACCAGTACCATGCTGTTTTGGTTACTGTAGCCTTGTAGTATACTTTGAAGTCAGGTAGCATGATGCCTCCAGCTTTGTGCTTTTGGCTTAGGATTGACTTGGCAATGGGGGCTCTTTTTTGGTTCCATAGGAACTTTAAAGTAGTTTTTTCCAATTCTGTGAAGAAAGTCATTGGTAGCTTGATGGGGATGGCATTGAATCTATAAATTACCTTGGGCAGTATGGCCATTTTCACGATATGGATTCTTCCAACCCATGAGCATGGAATGTTCTTCCATTTGTTTGTATCCTCTTTTATTTCATTGAGCAATGGTTTGTAGTTCTCCTTGAAGAGGTCCTTCACATCCCTTGTAAGTTGGATTCCTAGGTATTTTATTCTCTTTGAAGCATTTGTGAATGGGAGTTCACTCATGATTTGGCTCTCTGTCTGTGATTGGTATACAAGAATGCTTGTGATTTTTGTACATTGATTACATCCTGAGACTTTGCTGAAGTTGCTTATCAGCTTAAGGAGATTTTGGGCTGAGACAGTGGGGTTTTCTAGATATACAATCATATCATCTGCAAACAGGGACAATTTGACTTCTCTTTTCCTAATTGAATACCCTTTATTTCCTTCTCCTGCCTGATTGCCCTGGCCAGAACTTCCAGCACTATGTCGAATAGGAGTGGTGAGATAGGGCATCCCTGTCTCGTGCCAGTTTTCAAAGGGAATGCTTCCAGTTTTTGCCCATTCAGTATGATATTGGCTGTGGGTTTGTCATAGATAGCTCTTATTATTTTGAGATACGTCCCATCAATACCTAATTTATTGAGAGTTTTTAGCATGAAGGTTGTTGAATTTTGTCAAAGGCCTTTTCTGCATCTATTCAGATAATCATGTGGTTTCTGTCTTTGGTTCTGTTTATATGCTGGATTACATTTATTGATTTGCGTATGTTGAATGAGCCTTGCATCCCAGGGATGAAGCCCACTTGATCATGGTGGATAAGCTTTTTGATGTGCTGCTGGATTCCATTTGCCAGTATTTTATTGAGGATTTTTGCATCAATGTTCATCAAGGATATTGGTTTGAATTCTCTTTTTTGGTTGTGTCTCTGCCAGGCTTTGGTATCACAATGATGCTGGCCTCATAAAATGTGTTAGGGAGGATTCCCTCTTTTTCTATCGATTGGCATAGTTTCAGAAGGAATGGTACCAGTTCCTCCTTGTACCTCTGGTAGAATTCTGCTGTGAATCCATCAGGTCCTGGACTCTTTTTGGTTGGTAAGCTATTGATTATTGCCACAATTTCAGAGCCTGTTATTGGTCTATTCAGAGATTCAACTTCTTCCTGGTTTAGTCTTGGGAGGGTGTATTTGTCAAGGAATTTATCCATTTCTTCTAGATTTTCTAGTTTATTTGCATAGAGGTGTTTGTAGTATTCTCTGATGGTAGATTGTATTTCTGTGGGATTGGTGGTGATATCCCCTTTATCATTTTTTATTGCATCTATTTGATTCTTCTCTCTTTTCTTCTTTATTAGTCTTGCTAGCGGTCTATCAATTTTGCTGATCTTTTCAAAAAACCAGCTCCTGGATTCATTAATTTTTTGAAGGGATTTTTGTGTCTCTATTTCCTTCAGTTCTGCTCTGATTTTAGTTATTTCTTGCCTTCTGCTAGCTTTTGAATGTGTTTGCTCTTGCTTTTCTAGTTCTTTTAATTGTGATGTTAGGGTGTCAATTTTGGATCTTTCCTGCTTTCTCTTGTGGGCATTTAGTGCTATAAATTTCCCTCTACACACTGCTTTGAATGTGTCCCAGAGATTCTGGTATATTGTGTCTTTGTTCTCGTTGATTTCAAAGAACATCTTTATTTCTGCCTTCATTTCGTTATGTACCCAGTAGTCATTCAGGAGCAGGTTGTTCAGTTTCCATGTAGTTGAGCGGTTTTGAGTGAGTTTCTTCATCCTGAGTTCTAGTTTGATTGCACTGTGGTCTGAGAGACAGTTTGTTATAATTTCTGTTCTTTTACATTTCCTGAGGAGAGCTTTACTTCCAACTATGTGGTCACTTTTGGAATAGGTGTGGTGTGGTGCTGAAAAAAATGTATATTCTGTTGATTTGGGGTGGAGAGTTCTGTAGATGTCTATTAGGTCCACTTTGTGCAGAGCTGAGTTCCATTCCTGGGTATCCTTGTTAACTTTCTGTCTCGTTGATCTGTCTAATGTTGACAGTGGGGTGTTAAAATCTCCCATTATTATTGTGTGGGAGTTTAAGTCTCTTTGTAGGTCACTCAGGACTTGCTTTATGAATCTGGGTGCTCCTGTGTTGGGTGCATATATATTTAGGATAGTTAGCTCTTCTTGTTGAATTGATCCCTTTACCATTATATAATGGCCTTCTTTGTCTCTTTTGATCTTTGTTGGTTTAAAGTCTATTTTATCAGAGACTAGGATTGCAACCTCTGCCTTTTTTTGTTTCCATTTGCTTTGTAGATCTTCCTCCATCCCTTTATTTTGAGTCTATGTGTGTCTCTGCACGTGAGATGGGTTTCCTGAATACAGCACACTGATGGGTCTTGACTCCTTATCCAATTTGCCAGTCTGTGTCTTTTAACTGGAGCATTTAGCCCATTTACATTTAAAGTTAATATTGTTATGTGTGAATTTGATCCTGTCATTATGATGTTAGTTGGTTATTTTGCTCGTTAGTTGATGCAGTTTCTTCCTAGCCTTGATGGTCTTTATAATTTGGCATGTTTTTGCAGTGGTTGGTACCGGTTGTTCCTTTCCATGTTTAGTGCTTCCTTCAAGAGCTCTTTTAGGGCAGGCCTGGTGGTGACAAAATCACTCAGCATTTGCTTGTCTGTAAAGTATTTTATTTCTCCTTCACTTACGAAGCTTAGTTTGGCTGGATATGAGATTCTGGGTCGAAAATTCTTTTCTTTAAGAATGTTGAATATTGGCCCCCACTCTCTTCCGGCTTGTAGAGTTTCTGCGGAGAGATCAGCTGTTAGTCTGATGGGCTTCCCTTTGTGGGTAACCCGACCTTTCTCTCTGGCCGCCCTTAATATTTTTTCCTTCATTTCAACTTTGGTGAATCTGACAATTATGTGTCTTGGAGTTGCTCTTCTCAAGGAGTATCTTTGTGGCATTATCTGTATTTCCTGAATCTGAATGTTGGCCTGCCTTGCTGGATTGGGGAAGTTCTCCTGGATAATATCTTGCAGAGTGTTTTCCAACTTGGTTCCATTCTCCCCATCACTTTCAGGTACACCAATCAGACGTAGGTTTCGTCTTTTCACATAGTCCCATATTTCTTGGAGGCTTTGTTCATTTCTTTTTATTCTAAACTTTCCTTCTCGCTTCATTTCATTCATTTCATTCATTTCATCTTCCATCGCTGATACCCTTTCTTACAGTTGATCGCATCGGCTACCGAGGCTTCTGCAATCTTCACGTAGTTCTCGAAACTTGGCTTTCAGGTCCACCAGCTCCTTTAAGCCCTTCTCTGCATTAGTTATCTTAGTTATACATTCATCTATTTTTTTCAAAGTTTTTAACTTCTTTGCCATTGGTTTGAATTTCCTCCCGTAGCTCGGAGTAGTTTGATCGTCTGAAGCCTTCTCTCAACTCCTCAAAGTCATTCTCCGTCCAGCTTTGTTCCGTTGCTGGTGAGGAACTCAGCAGGCATTTTCTAAATGGCTAAATCACCAGCAATAATGGGTACAGCTGGATGTCTCTCTTTTTCATATGTAAAAAAGAATGTATGCTGCAGATGACTTTTCTGTTGATTATTCAGGCTTTTTTGAAGCGGTTTTAGAGTCTCTCTGTGCAGGGCTTTCTATATTACAAAGCACCATCTCACCTGCCCCTAGTCCAGCCTCTCTCGGCCCCTCCCCAGCTGCTCACCTGTCCTCTGCAGGAGCTGGGGCATCTGGACGGCAACCTATGCCTTCCTGACATTGGAGGGGAAGTCACTGCTAGGACTCTCATTGTGCCTCCCCTCAAGGACTGAAGGTGGACCAGACCATGAGGGTCTCTAAGGCCCACCTTCCTCTCCCACTCAAGGACGGGAGTTGGATGCCACAGATGTGCTGAGTTCTATATCTCGAGGATTTACAGTGTATGGTTGGATTTGTTTTCCGAGATCTTCTGGGAATCCACCTCAAAAGAGCATCAGATAGTGTCCATGAAGATAGGCTGCCACAGCTCAGATTCAGACCTGAAACAACCCCATTTCTGCCTCAACTATTTGCTTGCTTTAGACCTTTGGCCAAGCTACCAAATCTCCCTAAACCTCTTTTGCTGCAGTTATAAAATGGGATGGTTCTTCACAGAGTTGTTGGGTGGATTAAATAATGTGTTAACAGTTCCCAGCAGGGATCTCAATCAAGAGACTCTCAGGGTGCTGCCCGTGCTGTGGGTGGAGACAGCCATTGGTAGCAACAGCTATAGTGCAGTACCAGTGCAGCAGTTTAACTTTCCTAGCCCTGAGAGCATCCTCATAATTCAGCTTACATCTACAGTGCTTGAAGCAAAGCAAAACAGCAAACTGCTGACCTTACCATGACTGAGATGTGCCCTCGGTGCCAGGCCCTGGATCATTGCCCTCACCAGGACATGTGGCCCCTCACACAGCTGCAGACCCAGCCCTGTCACCCTGCCAGTCAGGGTCCCTCAAAGGACATCCATGTGCCTGGGTAACGTCTGAGCTTCACGTGGGAGCAATCTCTGCCTGTTTCTTGTGCTGATGTATCCCTGGCAGGTATAATTGTGCCTGACCCTGAGAAGCATTCCATAAATATTTGATGAATTAACAGATGACCTGGAATCAAGACCCTACACTCTCCTGTAGTGAGTGGCCCTTTCAGTTTAATTTCTCATAACTACTCTGCACAAATTCTTACTCAGGCCAGACTGATCTACTCTTTGTTCTTATCCCAGAAACAAATGTTTCCACCTCTGAACTGCTTTAGGGTACAGCTTCTACTAAGTTTTTATGATCATTTAATCCCTGACAGTTTAGATTATATGATTCCTTCAAAGCCCAGAAAGAAACTGTCTCTTCCAGGGAGCCTTCCCTGACTACTCCACTCCCAGTCCCTACCCAGAAGTGGCTTCTTCCTTCTGCAAGTATCTGTACAAGTCCAGTGAGCCACATGAAGGACACAGGTCATAGGCTGTCTACACTGGTTATTCTCATGATGGACAACACTCCACCACTCAGGCATGTGTTATAGGCTGTCTATACTAGTCATTCCCATGATGGATAACAATCCACCAATGGCATGTGTTATAGTCTGTCTACGCTAGTTATTCTCATGATCATCAACACTCCACCAATAAGCTACATGAAGGACACAGGCCATAGGCTGTCTACAGAAGTCATTCTCATGATCGTCAACACTCCTCTGATGAACCACATGGAGGGCATGTGCCATAGGCTGTCTACACTGGTTATTCTCATGATGGACAACACTCCATCAATGAGCCACTTGTAGGACATGTATCCTAAGCTGTGCACACTACCATTAATTCACAGGATTGTAAACAAAGACAGAGATCATTGCAGCCCCTTAACTATAAAGTGGTTTATGAGGATTAATTAAAAACATGCACCTAAAGCATTTAGAAAGTGTCTGGCAAGTAGCACGATTTCAATGACCTTAGCTAGAACTCCTATTAACCAATAGAAAGTCAGTAGAAACAGTAACCACCTGTCCACAAGGTCTGCGGTATATTGCACATGTACGACATGTACAGGAGAAAGAAAGACAAGCATACAAATTATGCCAGGAAAGGACACAGCTTCAAAGTGCTATAGGACACCAAGGGTTCCCATGCTGGGAAGCCTTTATAAAGGAGCTGGCATTTGACCTCCATAGAGAAACATAGGTTTGTCTGCCTTCTATGATGCAAGTTCAAGTGGACAGAATTAGTAAGCACATGGTTTTTGAGCACCCTAGGAGCCTCTGGAGAGCTTCTGACGTAGGCACTGAATTGAAAGATACGACGGGAAGGTGTGGATTGGTCATAATACACAATGAGATAACTCAGTCCTCCGGGTTATGGGAAGGTGTCTTCCCTTATTTTAGAAAGGGACCATGCAATATAACTTGGCCCATGTGCTCAGAACACTAAATCTGAATGCATTTACCCATCCTAGGAGATGAAATGAACCCCTTGCAGGCCCAAGAGCATATTCTGTAATTTGCATGCAAAAAACTAATCAGGCACAAGCTTATTTTTGAGCACTTTAGCTGCTTCTCCTGTAAACCAAGTGCCAGGTGGGGAAGAAAATCACATTATTGCAAAGTCTGATTAGTTGGGTTTGCAGTAACCAAAGTTGACTGTATATATTATATCCCAAGTGATTAAAACATTAAAAATCACTAGTGTTAAAGAAGTATGTCTCCCTATCTGAATTCTAAGCTGCTGTCTAGCTTCTAACACCCTGTGTCATCAATGGCAGTGTCATTTACATACAGTAATTCAACTATGGAAAACTACATAGAGCTGTAATCATGTATGTGATTTAATTAAAAACCAATCACTTAAAATATCTGTGGCACAGTAGACACAGTTCTGTGGAGAGACCCGGAAAGGGCTTCACTGGGGAAATGGAAGGATGCAATGCAAAAAAGATCTATGTTGAAAGCCATGTTGGTTATCAGTAAGACGGGTTTGTGGCCAAGCACAGAAATATTTCAAGTCTCTGAGCACCACGTAAACACCAAGCTGGTCTTGAAAGGACAGGGAGGGGAGGAAGATCTGCAGTGAGTAAATGGGACCCCAACACAACCCATTCTAACTCCACTTCCTGGAGAAAGAGATTAATTACTCAGGCAGTGAGGTTATCACTGGAGCTGAGCTGTGCCAACCTGTGGGGACCCCAGCCAGGAGGTGAGACTTGCTGAAGCCGTCGTGGGAAATCACGCTGGTTAAATATCAAAGAGAAAATTTAACCAGCTTACTACAAATCTCTCTACATTTTAATTAGTTCACCACTCAAAGTAAGGAAAGTTTTTTAAATTTTTGCTTTTCTCTTTTTACATTTGCCTTTATGAAATGTTAGTTGAAAAATATGCTTCATATAAATGTCAAGAGCCCCTCAACTTAAAACGTCAAGAATAAAGAGAAAAGGATTATAGAGGAGGAGATGGGGTTGGCTTTTTAAAAGGAAATAAAAAGTTCTCATGGAAGTTTCCTGGGCTTAGGAGTGTAGCGAGAGCAGTCACCCAGGAACCTAGTGCCACATCCTCCCCATGCAGCCCTGCGGTCCCTGAGGGGCAGGATGCTGGGGCGCTGGGGCAACAGTCTCTGCACCCCTCGGTGCTGCTCCTGAGCCCTGCTGGCACCGTGCTGAGAAATCACGCAAATTGTCTTTCACCAAGGCTGGACTTGCACGAGAGCTGGACAGATTCTCAGAAACAAGTTCTGGAGCTATCCAATCCACGTCTTCCCACTGGACCGGGATCGACCAGCACAAAGCATATAAGTACATGGTGCTTTGCCTGGGCCTCCTATTGCATATCTGAATCCACAAACCACCAACACACAGAAATCTAGCATTCCATAGGTGAGGCCCTAATAATGGCTACTTTCATAACAAAAATGTTTTCTACTGGCCAGCAGAACAGTGAGGAGGAGCTAATCCCTGAGGCCTGGGGACCCCCAGCACATGCTCAAGACCTGCCTCTAGGCCTGAAGAGCCCCTAAGTGGAGATGAGGTCATCATCTGGACCCACCAAATGTGTGACATCAGCAATAGACCAACTCATCATGGATCCACCACACATGTCAAATCAATCAAGAGTTATGGTGCAGAGACATTTGCTATTTATAAGTTGTAAGATTTTATGCACTATTTGCATAAGTCTTCAATTCGATTGCCACGTTTTCTTTGTCTTTTTCTCATGGATTTCTCTCCTCTATGACTCAGAGTAAATAATGTTGTTGCCGTAGCCCACAGCCCCCAAAGCCAGTGGCGCACTATAAATAAGCCATGCAGTGTTCAGCTTGTAGCTAAATCCTTCACCCTGGCCCCAATCCTCTCGTGCCTCCATCCTGGGGTTCTCTGAATCCAGCTTGTAGGGATGGAAGAGAGAAACGGGGGATTGAGGAAGAGGAAGAAAAGAGCCTAGGAGGCGAACACAGAGCATCACTCAGGAATTTCACGGAGCATCACTTAGGAATTTCACGGAGCATCACTTAGGAGTTTCACGGAGCATCACTTAGGAATTTCAGGATCCACACCTAAAAATGGCAAACACAATTTCCTCCAGCACTCAACAGGCAGCCCTGGTCACACAGCCTTCCTTGATGCTGGAAGCAAGGAGATATCATGTGTTGAGGAAGGAAAGGGACAGTCCACACCTGCATGTCCACATGTTTGTGGATAAAGCCTATGAGGGGCAGAAAGCAAGTGATGTCTGCCCCTAAGGTATACCCACCAGGCTAACACATGACACGGGTTCAGAAAGGGAACCACTCAGGTGACATCATGTTTTGTTTGATGGAACTAATGTTTGTGTCCCCTGAAATTCATATGTTGAAGCCCTAATTCCCAGTGTGGCTATATTTGGAGATGGGGCCTCTAAGGGAGTAGTTCAGGTTAAGTGAGGCCATGAGAGTGGGGCCCTGATCTGATGGGATTAGTGTCCTTGTAAGAGGTGACACCAGAGAGTGAGCTCACTCACTCTGAGCCAGTGAGGTGACACTGCCACAGACATTCAGTTGAGAACATCCTGTCCCTGACCTCCCCCAAATTCACATCCTTCTTGCATGGCAAATGCACTCATCCCATCCCAGCAGCCCCAGAAGTCTTAACTCATTCCAGCATCAGCGCTAAGGTGTGAAGTCCTGAGCCTCAACAAAACTTCACCTGAATCAGGAATGACTGGGACTCAGGGTGCGATTCGCCCACCCTGAAGCTGAGCTCTCCCCTCCAGCCGTAAACCACGGAACCCAAACAAGTTCCATGTTCCCAAAATATAACAGTGAGCCAGGCATGGAGTAGACATCCCTTTCCAAGAGAGAGAAAGAGGCAACAAGGAAAGGGTGGCAGGGCCCAAGCAAGTCCAAAACCCTAAGGAAGTACTTATGGCAAAATGAGGTCATGGAGTTGAGGCAGCTGATCCAGTGGATTAGTGTCCTTATTAAAGATGACTCCACGGGCCAGGCACAGTGACTAACACCTGTAATCCCAGCATTTTGGGAGGCCAAGGCAGGAGGATTGCTTGAGCCCAGGAGTTTGAGACCAGCCTGAGCAACATAGTGAGACCCTGCCTCTACAAAATATTGAAAAATTAGCTAGGTATGGCACCCTGTGCCTGTGGTCCCAACTAGTTGGCAGGCTGAGCTAAGAGGATTACTTGGGCCCTGGAAGTTGAGGCTGCCACTGTGCTCCAGCCTGAGCAACAGAGTGAGACCATGTCTCAAAAACAAACAAACAAACAAATGATGCCATGGAGTCTGGTCCTGCTCTGTCTTCAAGCATACACAAAGGAGAGGTCATGTAGCACACGACAAGATGGCGGCACCCAAGCGCCAAGAGAAAAGGCCTCAGAAGGAAACTGACCTGGCCGACACCTTGATCTCAGACTTCCAGCTTTCAGAACTGTAAGAACGTTAATTTCCATTGCGTAAGCTGTCCAGTCTATGGTATTCTTTTACGGCAGCCCCAGCAGATGAAGACAGTGAGATAAGGTTGGTTAAAAAAAAAAAAAAAAATGCTGATAATAACTGGTGGGAAAAATAATAACCAACTTTTTTCTGAAATTTTTACTTTGTAGACAATTCATCCCTGAGAGTTTCACTTATCCATACACACAGTCATTCATTCAAGAGGTACACCACTGTTGATGACAGCCGTGATCACTCATGGTGCTATGGCAGGACCATGAAAATGCAAAAGGCATCCAAGCCATGCTGCCAGCCACAGATGCAGCACTGCGTGGGAGTCGCATCATAAAACATGAACTGTTAGGTAATCGTGCAGGAAAAAACATGAATCGACCCCTACATGAATGTTGCTGGAGTTCTAAAGGCAGTGGATTGCAGATGAGGGAGAGGATCTCCAAACAGGGGCACAGGAAACCTTTAGGGCCTAGGAAGGAGTTTTAGAGACTGAGGCAGGGCAGGACATAATGGATTGAGAAACAGGCTATGCCATAATAAAAAAGAATGAAATCATATTCTTTGCAGCTACATGGATGCAGCTGGAGGCCATCATCCTAAACGAATTAACAGAAAAAGAAAGCCAAATACCACATGTTCTCACTTATGAGTGGAAGCTAAACATGGAGTACTCACAGACATCAAGATGGGAAGAGCAGACACTGGGGAAGACCTGGAGGAGGGAGGGGGTTGAGAAACTAACTACCGAGTACTGTGCTCACTACCTGGGTCACTCGTACACCAAACCTCAGCATCACTCCAACCTGCACATGTACCCACTGAACCCAAAATACAAGTTGAAATTTTAAGCATTTATTTGATTCTTCTCTCTTTTCTTCTTTATTAGTCTTGCTAGCGGTCTATCAATTTTGTTGATCTTTTCAAAAAACCAGCTCCTGGATTCATTGATTTTTTTGAAGGGTTTTTTGTGTCTCTATCTCCTTCAGTTCTGCTCTGATCTTAGTTATTTCTTGCCTTCTGCTAGCTTTTGAATGTGTTTGCTCTTGCTTCTCTAGTTCTTTTAATTGTGATGTTAGGGTGTCAATTTTAGATCTTTCCTGCTTTCTCTTGTGGGCATTTAGTGCTATAAATTTCCCTCTACACACTGCTTTGAATGTGTCCCAGACATTCTGGTATGTTGTGTCTTTGTTCTCATTGGTTTCAAAGAACATCTTTATTTCTGCCTTCATTTCATTATGTACCCAGTAGTCATTCAGGAGCAGGTTGTTCAGTTTCCATGTAGTTGAGCGGTTTTAAGTGAGTTTCTTAATCCTGAGTTCTAGTTTGATTGCACTGTGATCTGAGAGATAGTTTGTTATAATTTCTGCTCTTTTACATTTGCTGAGGAGTGTTTTACTTCCAACTAAGTGGTCAATTTTGGAATAAGTGCGGTGTGGTGCTGAGAAGAATGTATATTCTGTTGATTTGGGGTGGAGAGTTCTGTAGATGTCTATTAGGTCCACTTGGTACAGAGCTGAGTTCAATTCCTGGATATCGTTGTTAACTTTCTGTCTCGTTGATCTGCCTAATTTTGACAGTGGGGTGTTAAAGTCTCCCATTATTATTGTGTGGGAGTCTAAGTCTCTTTGTAGGTCTCTAAGGACTTGCTTTATGAATCTGGGTGCTCCTGTATTGAGTGCATGTGGGCAAGGACTTCATGTCTAAAACACCAAAAGCAATGGCAACAAAAGCCAAAATTGACAAATGGGATCTAATTAAACTAAAGAGCTTCTGCACAGCAAAAGAAACCACCATCAGAGTGAACAGGCAACCTACAAAATGGGAGAAAATTTTTGCAACCTACTCATCCGACAAAGGGCTAATATCCAGAATCTACAATGAACTCAAACAAATTTACAAGAAAAAAACAAACAGCCCCATCAAAAGGTGGGCAAAGGATATGAACAGACACTTCTCAAAAGAAGACATTTACGCAGCCAAAAGACACATGAAAAAATGCTCATCATCACTGGCCATCAGAGAAATGCAAATCAAAACCACAATGAGATACCATCTCACACCAGTTAGAATGACCATCATTAAAAAGTCAGGAAACAACAGGTGCTGGAGAGGATGTGGAGAAATAGGAACACTTTTACACTGTTGGTGGGACTGTAAACTAGTTCAACCATTGTGGAAGTCAGTGTGGCGATTCCTCAGGGATCTTGAACTAGAAATACCATTTGACCCAGCAATCCCATTACTGGGTATATACCCAAAGGATTATAAATCATGCTGCTATAAAGACACATGCACACGTTATGTTTATTGTGGCACTATTCACAATAGCAAAGACTTGGAACCAACCCAAATGTCCAACAATGATAGACTGGATTAAGAAAATGTGGCACATATACACCATGGAATACTATGCAGCCATAAAAAATGCTGAGCTCATGTCCTTTGTAGGGACATGGATGAAACTGGAAACCATCATTCTCAGTAAACTATCTCAAGGACAAAAAACCAAACACCACATGTTCTCATTCACAGGTGGGAATTGAACAATGAGAACTCATGGACACAGGAAGGGGAACATCACACTCCGGGGACTGTTGTGGGGTGGGGGGAGAGGGGAGGGATAGCATTAGGAGATATACCTAATGTTAAATGAGTTGATGGGTGCAGCACACCAACATGACACATGTATACATATGTAACTAACCTGCACGTTGTGCACATGTACCCTAAAACTTAAAGTATAATTTAAAAAAAAGAAAGAAAAGAAAGAAGAAAGGAAGGAAGGAAGGAAAGAAAGAGCTGTGGAGTCGGGAATGTGTGGACCTGGGGACAGGAAGTGCCCTGCCCTTGAGGGTGCCGTGGCCGCTGCCTGGAGCCGCCCTGCGGGACTGAATGTGCACACGTGGGTGCCATGGCCTCCTGGCTGGCAGCTGTGCCTCCCACCTCCTCCAGCTGGGGTGGGTGGAACCGCCCGGCCAGCAGTATCTCCATTCTGCTCCGTCAGTTCAAGGCCGTCTCTACCAGCCAGAGACCCTGGTCACTCTGGAAGAAGGCTGAGCATCACTGTCCACCTGGCATCTGCTGGCCATGCAAGCCCTCCCCAGTGAGTTGAGGAGGCCTTCGTCTGTGGAAATGCTGAGGCGCAAACCAAATGTGATTCATTCCACCCCAGCTGTTCCTCAAATGACCCCACAAGGGAGTGGCCGGGGCTCAGGCTGCTTGGTTCATAGTGGGAGCCTAGGGCAGGGGTACAGGCCTGCAGGGTGCGGACAGCAGGTGGCCAGGCTCCACCACGGGCCCCCCTCCGAAGGCTGCCGCCTTCTCAGGGTGCCGGCTGCCCTCACCGGTGTTGTCCCGGCCGCGGCTGCTCCAGCCTGCACCCAGAGGCAGCGAAGCCTGCGGCCATCCTTGAGTTCAGATCCTGCTTTTCCTCGGAGCAATCTGGTCACCAGTTCAGTGTAAGGGTCAAGGTCAAGATGGCTGAGTACATCCCGTCTCTGCCACCCCCTGCTGTGTGACTGGTTATGTTGCCTCAATAGCTAAAAAGGATAATATTGGCACCTTCCCTGGGCCGGTACCACGGCTGCTCAGAACGAGTCCCTGCTGTCACAGTTTGTGTGTCTTCCCATCTCTAAGGGGACAGAGCACTCCCTAGGTTTCCACAGTGAAATCTATTTTTGCACGCACTGTTATGACTCAGTGGTCTGAGACCGTCCTGATGTCCTGTGCTGGAGCCTCTCAAGCAGACACAAAGTGACACAGAGAGGCCTCCTGTGCTAGACAAGCTATCACTTCTTAGACATTTGAAACTTCATCCTAAAAAAATACAAAGAAACAGCTACACACGTCATTTGGAATAACTCCGGAGCACAGCGTGTGCTGGAATCAGATGCCTGGCACCACAAAAGCTGTTTTAGAAGCAAAAGATGTAGTTCTGTCCTTGAATCAACATTAACACTCATGAATCACCCAGAATCGGATACCAGAGCTGGGAACGACAGTGAACCCCGTGGGACAGATGTGGCCCCCAGGCTGCCACAGCCACCACCCAGGCTGGAGAAGTGTCCCCCTGTGGCTGGAGTCCGGGACACCTGTGCAGCAATGCTGATCGGTGCTGCCCTCGCCTGCCCATGTGCTGTGGGGCCAGCTGGTGGGAGAGCAGCCTGCGTTCTGTCACCTGAGAAAGGGAAGCTCTCCTACTCTTCCTTCAAGGTTCATCTCAGACGTCAGCTTTGGACAAGGCTTTCTAGACCTTCTGCCCAGTGGGAAGCCCTTCAGTGCCCCGTCCCCTCTGCGGGGCTGGTGAAGATGAGCGCCCTAAGTCAAGGCCCAGTGCCAGCCTCCCCACCTCCCAGACCTGCTGGCACCCACGAGCCCTGGGCCTGGCAGAGGTCCCACCCGTCACCTGGTCCTGGAGCCAGGGCTGCCCCATCAACCCTGTGCCCGGATGCTTCCCCTGGGAGATGCGGGAGGTCCTGGCAGGATGGGGCTGATGGCACACGCCCTGCCCTGCAGGAGCCTGTGGCGGGGCTGCTGATGTCACCTTCGCTGTCTGTCATGGTGCTCAGAAGCTGATTTCTCGAGGCCTGAGGTGATAGCTGAGGCCTACTGGGGCTCCAGGACTCTGTGGGCCTCTGTCCCCCTGTGTCTTCTTCTCCATCCCAGCTCAGAGCTCAGCGTGCAAGGTCGTGGGGGGCACAGGCGGGGCCCGATGACCTCACAGCCAGGCCTGACCTTTAGATGTGGGCAGCCAGCCTTCTAGGTGAGAACCAAGGACCGTCATGAAGGCTCCCACCTGCCACCCACCTTGTGAACGTCATTTATGGCAACTGTGTGTGATTTGGGCACCAAGGAAGACCAGGTTATCACAGGGGCCTGGCCCAGTGGGTGGAGCCTGTAATCCTAGCACTTTGGGAGGCTGAGGTGGGAGGATCATTTGAGCCCAAAAGTTCAAGGTTGCAGTGAACCATGACGGTGCCACTGCACTGCAGCGTGGGTGGCAGAGAGAGACCCTGTCTCAAAGAAAAAGAAAAAAATTAAGAATCATGCTCTCCCTTGACAGCATGCATTGAAAGAGTCAATGAGGGTGCAGCAGGTTGAGCAGTGGCCCCAGAAAGACACATCCAACCCCATGACAGTGACTGAGAAAAAGTTCTCTGGAGATATCTTCAAGTTAAGGACTTTGAGATGGCCTCATCCTGGATTGCCCAAGTGGGCCCTAAATCCAATGACAGTTGTCCCTACAAGAGGCAGAAGAACAGACACAGAGGAGAAGGCCACGTGGGGATAGAGGCGGAGACTGCAGTGATGCGGCCACCGCCCAGGGACGCCCGGAGTCCTGGAGCCAGGAGAGGCGGGAAGGCTCCCTGGAGCCTCAAGAGGCAGCACCGCCCCTGGACACTTCAGTCTCAGATCTCTGCCTCCAGAGCTGCGGGAGGCTGAATCCCTGTTGTTTAAAGACCCCCAGTTAAGGGTATTTTTCCAGCAGCCCCAGGACACAGCACACGGGGTGTCCAGGACACAGGTTTCGCTCTCTGGACCTGATTCCAGACATGAAAGACAGGACAGCTGGGAGCAGCCTGGGCTGGGAGCACCCAGGAAGACTCCAGGCTCACAGCAGTCCCTGAAAGGTCGGGGTGCCTTTCATCTGCCATGTGTCCCATGTGGGGCTTCCATATTGATTCACGACACAGTGGGAAAAGTAGCTGACATCATCTACAGGCTACAGCAGCTTGGGGCCCTCAAACCCCGGGGTGAGCAGAGGAGACTGCGCCAGGCCCTGCACTTCCGCCCTTTACTGCAGAAGAATTAAGAGGGAGAGGTGCTAGGTTGTTTTGTGGCAGGTTTTTTGCTTCTGGTAGGCAGGGCTGTTTTCACACAAACATGGTTTATTGCCTACAAGTGGGATTTTTAAAAACTGTCTATCTTTCTTATCATTATTAATCAGAGAGCTGTCCTTATCGGCAGCAATGCCTGCACAGCATCAGCGTCCGCACACGCCCGGTGGAAATGTGGAAACCGGGCCCAATGCCTGCACAGTATCAACATCAACACATGCCTGGTGGAAACGGGGAAGCCCAGTCTATCGGGAAAAGGGACTGTTTCCTGCCTCACGGATGAGACAATGAATTGATTTGGCTGCTCAGAGGCTCAGGCAATGCCTGTGGCGACTGGGGGAGATGATGATAATGATGAAAATAATAAGAGTAATAGTCACAGCCGTCATCTCTGAGCACTTCCTACCAAGTGTGGGGCACTGTGCTGAGCACTTAAGATGCCGTATTACATTTAATCCTTACGAAAACACCATAAGGTGGAAATGAAGATGATTCAGTTGTAAATTAGGAAAATGGACTCTGAGGCGTTAATGACTCACCCAGGCTCCTGAGTGGCAGAACTGAGGGTCCAACCAGGCTTCCCTACTCCAAGGCCTGCAACAGCTATGCCAGCCAAACTGCCCCCGATGAAAAGCATGGCGCCCCATGTCAAGGAAAGGGCAGTGCTGCAGCCTTGGGCCCAGAGGAGCCGGGGAAAGGGCAGCCACAGAGCCACACTCTGGCTGCACCATGTGGAGCCACGTGCTACTGTGTGTGCTGCCTTCCCAGAGACCAGGAGTCACCTTATCACTGATCAGAGTATGTTAAGGGGTGTGCAGGGGCACACGTGTATGTGTCTGTGTGCATGTGTGTGCACATATGCACATGTGTGCCTATGCATGCATATTCATGTGTGCATGTGTGCCCTAGGTGTGTGTTGCATGTGAATGTGTGCATCTGTGTGCATGTGCAGGAAGGTGAGAAGAGGTTGTAGAGTGAGCCACAGCACCAGCCATATAGCCAGGAGAGCACCCTGAGACTGCTGGCTGTGTAGACACTGGCTCTGGAATACTCAGAAGACTGTGGTGGTCCATCATCCCTGTAAAAATTCCCTCTTCCCCGAAAGACTCCTCCAGCCACTGCTCTGAGAGGCAGGGAGGGGGAAGTGGACACGGTTTCCGTGGGGAGGTTGGCAGAGCTCAGGGTTTCTGCTAAGAGCAACGCTGGGGTTAACCACTCATAAGCCACTCAATATGATTCTGAGTTTTGGAGGCACAGCCAGAGAGAGGCCATGTGTGGTCACGTGGGGACAAGGCTTTGAGGAGGGGAGGAGAGAGCAGGCCCACGTGTGGCCACATGGGGATGAGGCTGTGAGGACGGGGAGGACAGTGCCCATCATCCTCCGCAGCACCTGCTCAGCCCAACGTGGAGGCCTGTGCTTGTGTCTTTCAGGAATTTGCAGACTCCATATCCCAGCTGGTCACACAGAAGTTCCACGAGGTGACGATGGACCTCACGCCCATGCACGCCCGCCACAAAGCGCTGGCAGGAATCGTCATGACCAAAGGTAGCCACCTCCTCTTTTCCTGTGGGCACTTTCATCTCTAAAGAAAGGGGCATTAGCATCTACCTGATCTTGGAGGCCAAAAGGCTCTCTCTTCCACAACAAGGTGTGACAAAGACAAAATATTATAGCATACACAGAGATCAGTGGCCAGAGCGTATTAGCAGGAAAAGCCATCCTGACCATGGTGCTGTGATTAGGCTGCCGGGGCCCAGCTCTGCGTGGGTGTCCCCCATCTCTGGGGGGCCTGGCTAGCCCCTTCCGGAGAACCCAAGTCTCCTGAGAGTCCTGAGTCCCTCTTGTTGGGGTGTAACCCACCCCAGAATGCTCTTCTTTCTGCCAAGATTCCCCATCTCAAACTTACAGGGAGGGAATTCCACTCTGAGAAACAAGGGTGACCCAGCTGCGAGGGGCATGCTGGCAGCCAAGGAGGTGGCCTCTGCAGTCAGCCAGGATGGGGGGAAATGAATGAGGGCTAAATGTGATCAATCGGCCACGTGGAAACAACGAGCCACCAACCCATTAATAACAAGCTGCTGGTTATTTGAATTCAACCATTTCCAAAGTTTTTCACGAGTGTGTAATGACCTCCTCATCACACTCATTACACTCTCACACACTTGAGAGTCGTTACTGTGAAATAGTAACGGACCTTTGAATTAAGTTTCACACACACGCTTGCTCTGCATGTGCCGGCAAAATCTAAGGCAGAAAAAGACCATCGACCTGACATACAAACATATTTATGTTAAAAAATAAAGGACCAGATGACTGGCATGGTTCTCAGCCATGCTGGGCCAGCAGGGTCCTCTCCAATCTTGCTGGGTGTGGGAACACTGGTACCCAGTGCCATGTCTTGGCTGTGTCATCTTCCCAATGTGGGCCTCCTCGTAAAATGAAAATGAAGCTGCTTCCTCGCAATGTAACTGGGTGAGATCTAGAATATGAGATGCTTTGAAAGGTAAAGTTGCTTTATAAACACATCATCCAGTATATAAATATACCAGCCCCACCCTGGCCACCAGCACCTGGCCCCCTTTCAGACACAGATGACACCTGCCTCTTTGTGGAATTAGGAATGTTCTAAATTGAGGGCTAAGAGTTCACTTCCAAGCTCATCCCTGCTGGAGGTGACCATTCCTTCATCCTCCAGCATGCAGCCATCAACTGGGCACTGCTCTGTAGGCCCATGGTGCTGTGAGAAAGAGACACAGCCCCCACTCAGGGTACAGCAGTCTCACTGAGGGAGCACTGAGTTTGGCAGGCAAAGAGCAACATCCTAGCACAGAATCCAGCCCCACCTGCACAGAGCTCTGAGACCCATGACCAGACACTGAGCCTCGCTGGGACTCTGTTCTCTCACCTTTAAAATGGGGATAACAGCAACACCTACCTGATTAGTTTATTTTGAAGGCTAAACGTGTTCATGTATTTCCAGCTCTTAGAAAGTTACCTGGCCCATGGCAAGTACCATGTAAGTGTTAGTTAATTATTGGTAATGGCACTATTTACAAATTATTTAGTCAGTGCCTGGCATACAAAGTTGTGGGGAATCAGCAGAGAACAAGAGACCAAACACCTACCCTTGTGGCTCTTATGTGCCAGTGGGGAATGGTTCATAAAGAACAATTTAAATCAAATATAAAAGAACTATAAAAGAATTATATACACACAGAGTTTCTGGTCCATATAAACAAAACTTTGGTAAATTTTAAAATGTGGAGTGTTACACAGATTTCTGCTACAGATTTCTGAATAACTCAGTTTAAATTAGTGTCTTGGTATGAAAAGGAAAGGAGGGAGGGTAGGGGGAGGGAGTAGAAGGGGGAGGGTACATGCCACCCTGGCTTCCTTATTGTGCAATGCACTTCCAGCCTCAGACGCATAAGTCAGTATGACCTGAAAAGTAATTTTTTAGCATTTCTCGGCTCCGGAACTGTGATTGTCCAATATCTTTCCATCTTTCTGGGAAACAAATCTGGCAAGTTTTGGAAGCTACTCTCAAACTTCATGTGGAAAATAGTAATGTTTTAGAGGCTTGTGGGGAAATGATACTTCTAAGTTGCCAGTGAATACAATGCTTTATGGGTTGGCAATTTATCTATATGAATTAAACTTATTATATGAAAATGAGACTTCACAAGGTAGAGCTTCACTAGCAACTTCTGAACGCTGAAGAATAACTTGCTGAAATTTACTTTCCTATGTAAAGAGATAAACACTGATTTTTAAAAATTAGAAATGTGCAAAATTACTAATACAGTTTTAGATACTCATTGACTTAAGGTTGATGTGCCATTTCATCTTAATTCTAGTTCAGTTATTCAAGCAAATACCTAAGAAAGAGTAATATGTCTTGTTCTAGTTGCTGTATATGTCACAATGTTTTAAAATTAAACTTATTTTGAAATAAAACACAATTTGATTTGCCCCTCCAGTGGATGGGATGCCAACTCACTCACATTTATTAGCTCCTGAAAGTTCTATTTATGAATCAGAGACCATTTCCTAGCTATTATGAGAAATATAATCACCGAAATATATACTTATGAACAGAAGTTTTTATTTTTATCAAATTAATGCAGTCATATGGTAAAGATTCTAAAGAACTTCTGAATGAAAAGCCATATTCTCCCACTCCACCCCTCACTCCCCTTCATTCTCAGAAGCCACCTCTGACCATTTTAAATTTTTTTCTTGTGACCCTAAGTACTATATACTTCTATATTTCTAGATTTTCAGTTCTAGATAACATCTATTGACTCATGCTATTAACATTTGATACTTTTTCATTTTCCATTATGTTTGTAATGCACAATTATAGATAAACCTTTATTTCTTATTGCATCAAATTTAGAAGGTGTGGTTTCACTCCCTGTTCTGTGCATTGAGGGTGGCAGCCCTCAGCCCCTTCCCCACTAGCCAGCCTCTCTCAGTTATACTTGTTACATCTTTACACCATCATCACTGGTATTTATATCCTTTCTTATGCCCATAATTAAGTCTTCTCTATTTTGTCTTTTGAGTGATTGTAAGAGCTGAATAGCAGCTATCTGATGAGAGTGTTGTAGATATTCCCACCAGAGCCAAGCAGAACCACGTTCAACCCTCCCAGCACAGTTCCCCTGGAAAGGGTGCCTGGCTGCCTGGCGTCAGGACACACAGAGGCTCTGCCTCCACTCCCAGCTCCAAGTCGTGTTGTGTTTAAGTTTGATTCACGTGTGATGCTAGACTTGCTTATATCGCTTTTGAAATATTGTGCGTGTTTTTTTCTGAAATGTCTTTTTTTCTTACTGAAAAAAAAGAAAGGAAGATTGTGCCTTTACCATAGGTGCTAAGTCATGAGGTCTATGGAAGCATCTCACAGAGGGTACCTGCCTCTCTCCCGGAGAACTCCCAGGCCAGGCCCATCGAGGCACGTGCTCTGCAGACCCTGCGTCCTGCTCTTCGGTGGGACACCGTCTCCGGGATCATTGTCTTCTTCCCCGCTTTGTCTCCCCTCATAGAGAGCTTCCTCAAGAAGCATCATCTAAAATAATGGGAGACCAACTTTGTGAATATTCCCACATCTCAAAATGCCTTGATTTGCTTCTCATCCGTCTCAATAGATTCCCAGGTGGGGAATTCTAAGCTTTCAATTATTTTCCTTCAGTATTTTGAAGGAATGTTTCCATTATCTTTTATCCAATATTTCTGACCTGCCTCACATTTTCTCTGCAGTGACCAGCACCCACCCCTACCCGGGAGGGGGAAACGTCTTTTTTTTAACTTGGATTTAAGAATATGTTTAGGTGTGAGCCATTCAGTTCTCTTGACATATTTAAGCTATTTGTATATTTTTATGTCATTTGTTTCATGAATTCCTTCATTTATACACATTTTTGTTAAATTTTCAATACTCTTTTAATCTTCTGCTTTTACTTTTAAAATTTTAGTTTCTTCATTCTTTTACTTGATGTTTTTGGAGATTTTTTTTTTGAGACACAGTTTTGCTCTTTCACCCAGGCTGGAGTGCAATGGCGCGATCTTGGCTCACTGCAGGCTCCGCCCCCTGGGGTTCACGCCATTCTCCTGCCTCAGCCTCCCGCGTAGCTGGGACTACAGGCGCCCGCCACCTCGCCCGGCTAATTTTTTGTATTTTTAGTAGAGATGGGGTTTCACCGTGTTAGCCATCATGGTCTCGATCTCCTGACCTCGTGATCCGCCCGCCTCAGCCTCCCAAAGTGCTGGGATTACAGGCGTGAGCCACCGCGCCCAGCAGAGATTTCTTAAATTTATCCTACAGCTCATCAACTGCCTTTCCCTCCTAATTTTTGCAACCTATTTTCATTATTTAAGTCTTTCCCTTAACCTCCATTCTTCCTTTGTCAAGGGAGCCTCTTGTTCTGTAGCTGTAACTTCTGCTCAACTCCTCTGAGGAGACGCCTTGGCCCGCGTCCTCCAGGCCAGGGGCAGTGGCTTTCTGTTTCGCGTGGTCTTTCTCTCATGTCCTGCTGATGTCTCTCGTCTGAATACACACACTTGTGAACGAGACGTTAGATTGGTATCGTAGGCGCTGGCCTGGTGTCTTCTGCAGTGGTGGCCGGCTGGTCCTTCTCCCACAGGCTCCCGCCCAGATGGGAAGGCGGCCCAGGGCCCATTTCCATCAGCTCAGGTCTCCTTAGGATTCGCGGGCATGGCCCCCCCCAACCCCCGCCACAGCGCCAATGAGGTGGGGTCCCAGCTGGCCCTGGACCCTTCTCAGGTGGTCCTTCCCTCCCTGTAGGGAGGAAACAAATGCTTCCACCCTCAGACATTCTCCCCAGGGAGCAGGATGCTTGGCCAACTGCCATAGCCATTTATTTAAAATAATCCAGTGAGCCCTATGCCAAGAGTACATGCGCTGTTGCCCCCGGACCTGCAGGCACCCAGCCTGGGCCCTCCCAGGCCCGACCTTGAAGACAGCTGCTCTCTCTGCCACTCGGAAGCTTTGTTCTCATTCTCTCCACTCCTTTTCCGTGCTGACCCACACGCCATATTCTCAGAGGCCGTGGACCATGTCTTCTGGGGGAGCTTGGACCCCGCTCAGGCCGTCCCCTAGGAGGGCATGGGCCGTTGCTCAGGTCTTCCGGAGGAGCCGCGCCCATGCTCAGGCCGTCTCCCGGTGGAGCGTGGACCCGGCTCAGGCCGTCTTCCGGGAGGGCGTGGTCCCCCCTCTCAGGCCGTCTTCCGGGGGAGCGTGGACCCCCCTCTCAGGCCGTCTTCCGGGAGGGCGTGGTCCCCCTCTCAGGCCGTCTTCCGGGAGGGCGTGGTCCCCCCTCGCAGGCCGTCTTCCGGGGGAGCGTGGACCAGGCTCAGGCCCTCTTCCGGGGGAGGCTGGGCCCGCACTCAGGCATTCTTCCGGAAGGGCGTGGGCCCGGCTCAGGTCATCTTCCGGGGGAGCGTGGACCACCCTCAGGCCGTCTTCCAGGGGAGTGTAGAACCCCCTCAGGCCGTCTTCCAGGGGAATGTGGAGCCGGCTCACGCCATCTTCTGGGGGACCCTGGGCCCTCGCTCAGGGCGTCTTCTGGGAGGGCATGGGTCCCACTCAACCCTTCTCTCGATCACACAGTAGTGCAGCGTTGTTCCCTCCCAAATCCTCTCGTTTCACTGGAAAAAGAGAAGCAAATGTTCTCCCCCATCCTCTTGAACCCCGACAGCACTTACTAGCCAAGCTGTCAGGGTACCGCTTTATTTAGAAACTCTTGTGTTTCATGAGAGAATGATTCTTAAAGGAGCTGTTGATAGTGATGCTTTGCATTTAATATGCAGATTTACAATTTTGACGGCATTTTTACATACACTAATCAGTTTGATTGACATAACCCCGATAAGTGGGGAAGGCAGGAATTCTTATTAACGCTTTAGGAAACGCAGACACGAAGATCAAGAGGCCAAGTGGCTTTCCTGACGCCCTGAGGGCAGGGCAGAGCTGAAATGTGGAGCCGATAGTCCTTTATTCTTCCCGGCTCCAGGCTCCTTTTGGAAGCAGGCATCAAGGCCTGGTGGTGACTATGCATTACCTCCTTATGGGAAATTATTTTTCTGAGTTTATTAAGTAAGTAACTAGAAAAAAGGAGTTTTCCAGAGTACACTTTTAGAGGCTCATGTTTAAACTTTTGCTAGTCTAGCCTACAAAACATATTCTGAAAATATGGCTTTTATAAATATTCTTTACCATTTAAACTAAGGTCCAGCTTTATCACTCCATAAATTTCTTGGACTTACAGCTGCCCTGGAAAAATGTACATTTCTTGAAAACAGCCTGGTAGAGTTGAACTTTGTAAAAACAGCCCAGGACAACTAGGAAACCCTTCTGAGGGAAGTGGTCCAGCCTCTCTTATTAGGGAAAATACAAAAGTGCCAATTAATTCCATGGTGGGGCATAAGTTTTCCAGGTTTTGAAAGGTAGACTATGTTTTGCTGCATATGTTTGGCTTTGAACCTAAAATGAGCACATAAGGTAAAGAAATGTGTCTGTACTGTCCGTGCCATGCTCTCGGCTTGAATAAAGGATTGTGTTACTGTGTTGTACCAGATAAAGCTGGTTATCAAACATGGTTTTCCCATTTGCACTTTAGAAACCATCACAGTTTAAATACACTTAAAACCTCTTTCCATCATACAAAGAGCATCTGTGTAAGTTCATCTTCACAAGGACCTAAGAGAAGCAGAGTATAAGGAGTTTATTCCCCCAGTTTTTCAAAACCTTTCCTTCCGTTGTCTCCCCTGAATGACTGGCAGTTACTTTGGTCTTAAAATTAAAAGCAAGGTCTTTTTATTTGCATCCAGTCGGGCATGAGGAAGATAAGCTGAAACAAATGAACTGGACAAAAAACCCTAAACAGAAACCTCATGCTGCGATGAAAGATGGTGAATTATCATCTGTATTTCAAGGAATTGATCTTAATGATTGCTAAGTGGATACTAAGAAATGTGAAGCTGATGCTGTGTCTCTGTGGGTCTGTTCAGGCACATTAAGATTCATGGAGGCCGACGGCTCAGTACAATAAGGAGCACTGATGGGCAATTGATTTTATATCTTTGGTTTAAACTGTTAGGTTTAAACTATAAGATGCAGGACAGATTTCACTATACCGATGCTGACCCGTGTGTAGTGTGAATGCTGACACATTTCTACTAAACATCCCTCCTCAAAATGGAGAGGAAAAGAAAATCAGTCAATGACTGGACATTTGTTCCACCCGAATCCCACTCACGGCTCATTTAAATAGTTTAGCCTGGAATAATTCACAGGGTGCCGATGAAAACCCTCAAGGCTGAATTAACTAAGGAGAGGACTGGCAGCCCTGGCCGTGAGTTAAATCCTCACCAAATGCCTTCATTTATCCCAAGTAAGGAAATGGGTAGATGCAAATACATGAGAAAGGGAGGAGAAAATAAATATTTTTGCTACACTCTCTCAAGGTCTAGTACTCCAATCAAAGCTGTTCATACACTTCTGCACTTTTCTGATTATTAACTCGTAACTGAGCATTCAATTCTATCTTCAATCTAATTGTCCAAAAGGCTTCACCAAGAAAAGAAAATCCAACGCTATATTATATCTCAAGGCAACACAACTAAACTCATTTTATTCTGGTCTCTTTGACTATGAGTCTTTTTTTAATGGAAGCATAACATTAACTTTGTTGGTGAAAAAATAAAGGACGCTAGCATCCAGTGTTTACCTGCATGCCAGGCAATGTTTGGGGTGTGTGAAGCCACATCCTCCTATTATTCAACAAGCTAACATATTCTTTTTTTATATATATACTTTAAGTTTTAGGGTACGTGTGCACAACGTGCAGGTATGTTACATATGTATACATGTGCCATGTTGGTGTGCTGCACCCAGTAACTCGTCATTTAGCATTAGGTATATCTCCTAATGCTATCCCTCTCCGCTCCCCCCACCCCACAACAGTCCCCGGTGTGTGATGTTCCCCTTCCTGTGTCCATGTGTTCTCATTGTTCAATTCCCACCTATGAGTGAGAACATGCGGTGTTTGGTTTTTTGTCCTTGAGATAGTTTGCTGAGAATGATGGTTTAAAGCTTCATCCATGTCCCTACAAAGGACATGAACTCAGCATTTTTTATGGCTGCATAGTATTCCATGGTGTATATGTGCCACATTTTCTTAATCCAGTCTATCATTGTTGGATTGATTCCAAGTCTTTGCTATTGTGAATAGTGCAGCAATAAACATACGTGTGCATGTGTCTTTATAGCAGCATGATTTATAATCCTTTGGGTATATACCTAGTAATGGGATTCCTGGCTCAAATGGTATTTCTAGTTCTAGATCTCTAAGGAATTGCCCCACTGACTTCCACAATGGTTGAACTAGTTTACAGTCCCACCAACAGTGTAAAAGTATTCCTATTTCTCCACATCCTCTCCAGCATCTGTTGTTTCCTGACTTTTTAATGATCGCCATTCTAACTGGTGTGAGATGGTATCTCACTGTGATTTTGATTTGCATTTCTCTGATGGCCAGTGATGATGAGCATTTTTACATGTGTTTTGGCTGCATAAATGTCTTCTTTTGAGAAGTGTCTGTTCATATCCTTTGCCCACTTGTTGATGGGGTTGTTTGTTTTTTTCTTGTAAATTTATTTGAGTTCTTTGTAGATTCTGGATATTAGCCCTTTGTCAGGTGGGTAGATTGTAAAATTTTTCTCCCATTCTGTAGGCTGGCTGTTCACTCTGATGGTAGTTTCTTGTGCTGTGCAGAAGCTCTTTAGTTTAATTAGATCCCATTTGTCAACTTTGGCTTTTGTTGCCATTGCTTTTGGTGTTTTAGACATGAAGTCCTTGCCCATGCCTATGTCCTGAATGGTATTGCCTAGGTTTTCTTCTAGGGTTTTTATGGTTTTAGGTCTAACATGTAAGTCTTTAATCCATCTTGAATAAATTTTTTTATAAGGTGTAAGGAAGGGATCCAGTTTCAGCTTTCTACATATGGCTAGCCAGTTTTCCCAGCACCATTTATTAAATAGGGAATCCTTTCCCCATTGCTTGTTTTTGTCAGGTTTGTCAGAGATCAGACAGTTGTAGATATGCGGCATTATGTCTGTTACATCGGTCTATATCTCTGTTTTGCCACCAGTACCATGCTGTTTTGGTTACTGTAGCCTTGTAGTATAGTTTGAAGTCAGGTAGCATGATGCCTCCAGCTTTGTTCTTTTGGCTTAGGATTGACTTGGTGATGCGGGCTCTTTTTTGGTTCCATATGAACTTTAGTTTTTTCCAATTCTGTGAAGAAAGTCATTGGTAGCTTAATGGGGATGGCACTGAATCTATAAATTACCATGGGCAGTATGGCCATTTTCACAATATTGATTCTTCCTATAAATGAGCATGGAATGTTCTTCCATTTGTTTGTATCCTCTTTTATTTCATTGAGCAGTGGTTTGTAGTTCTCCTTGAAGAGGTCCTTCACATCCCTTGTAAGTTGGATTCCTAGGTATTTTATTCTCTTTGAAGCAATTGTGAATGGGAGTTCACTCATGATTTGGCTTTCTGTTTGTCTGTTATTGGTATACAAAAATGCTTGTGATTTTTGCACATTGATTTTGTATCCTGAGACTGCTGAAGTTGCTTATCAGCTTAAGGAGATTTTGGACTGAGACAGTGGGGTTTTCTAGATATACAATCATATCATCTGCAAACAGGGACAATTTGACTTCCTCTTTTCCTAATTGAATGCCTTTTATTTCCTCCTCCTGCCTGATTGCCCTGGCCAGAACTTCCAGCACTATCTTGAATAGGAGTGGTGAGAGAGGGCATCCCTGTCTTGTACCAGTTTTCAAAGGGAATGCTTCCAGTTTTTGTCCATTCAGTATGATATTGGCTGTGGGTTTGTCATAGATAGCTCTTATTATTTTGAGATATGTCCCATCAATACCTAATTTATTGAGAGTTTTTATCATGAAGGGTTGTTGAATTTTGTCAAAGGCCTTTTCTGCATCTATTGAGATAATCATGTGGTTTTTGTCTTTGGGTCTGTTTATATGCTGGATTACATTTATTTATTTGCATATGTTGAACCAGCCTTGCATCCCAGGGATGAGGCCCACTTGATCATGGTGGATAAGCTTTTTAGTGTTGCTGGATTCGGTTTGCCAGTATTTTATTGAGGATTTTTGCATCAATGTTCATCAAGGATATTGGTCTAAAATTCTCTTTTTTTGTTGTGTCTCTGCCAGGCTTTGGTATCACGATGATGCTGGCCTCATCAAATGAGTTAGCGAGGATTCCCTCTTTTTCTGTTGATTAGAATAGTTTCAGAAGGAATGGTACCAGCTCATCTTTGTACCTCTGGTAGAATTCGGCTGTGAATCCATCTGGTCCTGGACTTTTTTTGGTTGGTAAGCTATTAATTATTGCCTCAATTTCAGAGCCTGTTATTGGGCTCTTCAGAGATTCAACTTCTTCCTGGTTTAGTTTTGGGTGGGTGTATGTGTCGAGGAATTTATCCATTTCTTCTAGATTTTCTAGTTTATTTGTGCAGAGGTGTTTACAGTATTCTCTGATGGTAGTTTGTATTTCTGTGGGATCAGTGGTGATATCCCCTTTGTCATTTCTTATTGCGGCTATTTGATTCTCCTCTCTTTTCTTCTTTATTAGTCTTGCTAGCGGTCTATCAATTTTGTTGATCTTTTCAAAAAACCAGCTCCTGGATTCATTGATTTTTTTGAAGGGTTTTTTGTGTCTCTATTTCCTTCAGTTCTGCTCTGATCTTAGTTATTTCTTGCCTTTTGCTAGCTTTTGAATGTGTTTGCTCTTGCTTCTCTAGTTCTTTTAATTGTGATGTTAGGGTGTCAGTTTTAGATCTTTCCTGCTTTCTCTTGTAGGCATTTAGTGCTATAAATTTCCCTCTACACACTGCTTTGAATGTGTCCCAGAGATTCTGGTATGTTGTGTCTTTGTTCACACTGGTTTCAAAGAACATCTTTATTTCTGCCTTCATTTCATTATGTACCCAGTAGTCATTCAGGAGCAGGTTGTTCAGTTTCCATGTAGTTGAGCGGTTTTCAGTGAGTTCCTTAATCCTGAGTTCTAGTTTGATTGCACTGTGATCTGAGAGACAGTTTGTTATAATTTCTGTCCTTTTACATTTGCTGAGGAGTGCTTTACTTCCAACTATGTGGTCAATTTTGGAATAGGTGTGGTGTGGTGCTGAAAAGAATGTATATTCTGTTGATTTGGGGTGGAGAGTTCTGTAGATGTCTATTAGGTCTGCTTGGTGCAGAGCTGAGTTCAATCCTGGATATCCTTGTTAACTTTCTGTCTCGTTGATCTGCCTAATGTTGACAGTGGGGTGTTAAAGTCTCCCATTATTATTGTGTGGGAGTCTAAATCTCTTTGTAAGTCACTAAAGATTTGCTTTATGAATCTCGGTGCTCCTGTATTGGGTGCATATATATTTAGAACAGTTAGTTCTTCTTGTTGAATTGATCCCTTTACCATTATGTAATGGCCTTCTTTGTCTCTTTTGATCTTTGTTGGGTTAAAGTATGTTTTATCCAAGACTAGGATTGCAACCCCTGCCTTTTTTTGTTTTCCATTTGCTTGGTAGATCTTCCTCCATCCTTTATTTTGAGCCTATGTGTGTCTCTGCATGTGAGATGGGTTTCCTGAATACAGCACACTGATGGGTCTTGACTCTTTATCCAATTTGCCAGTCTGTGCCTTTTAATTGGAGCATTTAGCCCATTTACATTTAAGGTTAGTATTGTTATGTGTGAATTGGATCCTGTCATTATGATGTTAGCTGGTTATTTTGCTTGTTAGTTGATGCAGTTTCTTCCTAACAAGCTAAAATATTCTTATGTTTACCCTAACCATGCTCTGGTTAAGCACACTTAGGAAAGAGGGCAAGAAAGAAAAAGAGTTAGGGAGGGAGGGAGGGAGAGAGAGAAAAAGAGAGAGCGAAGAAAGGGAGGGAGGGAGAGAGAGAAAAAGAGAGAGCGAAGAAAGGGAGGGAGAAGGAAGAAAGAAGCTTCAGGAAATGACTGTGCATTATCTGTGAGCAGGAGTTAATCATCATTGACAGGGTCCCCACTGTGTGGATGGAGATATAATAAAGATATTCTAAAGGATTTGGCTAATTAGTGAACAAATGTGAAACTGAGTGAAGCTGTAACCCTCTGAAGTAAGTGTGGACTTTCAAATGCGTGCACCTGGGGTCGTGGTTTACACTCCCTCATTCCCCAGTAGACCCCAAATTTAAATTTTCAAGATGTGTCCATCTGCATTAGGTGATATTGAAAGGGCTTCCCTGTGAAACACTAGAGGAACCTGTGGTGCTGTTCCAGACACATCCACGTTGGAACCTGGGGGTAATTCACACTAAGAAACACAGGATCTCATGACTTCACACAGCAAAATCGAGGTCTCCTGGCTTCCTGCCCTATGCTGTTATAACCAAACATTCCTCTCCCCACACCTCTCTTTCCCACACACCCTCACTCAACAGTGTGTCTGTGTCTCCTTCTGCTGCTCCGTTGGACTTTTGAAGTCCTCATGCACAGTGCTCTGGACCTAGCCCCTGCAGCAGTTTCACCACACTGATGACAGGAAGAGGTGTGCATGGAGGCAGGCTCCCAGGTTAGAGAGCGGATGGGCATCTGATCCCTGAGTGCTGACCCTGAAGAGGAAGGGAGGTGCGGTCTCGGGCTGAGGAGGAGCTCCCGATGGAGGAAAGCAGTCTCAGCTTTGGGGCCATCCTGGCAACAGGTGGCTCAGGGAGGAGCCAGTCAATGACAAGGTCAGTGGAGGGCAGAGAAGGGGAGGACAGTGTGAAGCTACAATCGACAGCGGGTTCAGGGCGGCCTCCCCACCTTAGGTCAGTCCCTCCCTGTGTGGTTGGGTCATTACTCAAGAATGGGTGCTCTAACTAGTCAGCCAGATTTGAGCCCAGGGGAACTCACACCTCAGTCAAGAAAAGAATAGAAAGTATTAGAGGTCAGCAGAGAGGGTGTGGAGCTCACAGGGCCTGAACACAGCTCCCCTCTGAGCTGATTCAAATATGATCTTCTTAAAAACAGAACAAAAACGAGCATACCAAGTGGTTGCTTACAGATGAAGAAAGCACTGTCACTTACAATATTTAGTCCATGAAGTATTTATGAGCATGGGCTTCACGCTCTCATTATTTCTGGTTTTAGTGCCAGTGAGGAGACCTTGTCAGCCATCCTCAGTGGGAGAAGGAAGAGACTGTTCATCGATCAGACCAGGTGTTTCCTATTTGTTCCTTTGATATAAAAGAATGAGTTACTAATGGGGTGAAGAGCTTGCTCGGCCCAATGCAAATGAGGAGATAAAAAGACTTTTCAATCTATTAATTGCAAAGCATTCATTGTCATTCTACCTCTTTCTTGGGGGTAGGAAGAGGGCATTGAATATATTTACTAAATGTGAAATTACCGTATTTATATCCAGTGAAACCCTCACAGTGTTGATGTTGAGAAACGTAACTAATAACCTTCTCATAAGCTCGCCTGGCCCCATCTTTTGATGTATGTGGTGTCCTACCCCAAATTCTACGCGTTTTGAGGTTTTATCCACTCGGAATGCCACTGGCTGCAGGAAGTGAGATAGCTGATTGGCAGCGTTACAAACAAGCACCTTTTTATTGTCTCAGTAACCAACAGTTGCCCACGTGCCAGACAGTGGTGGCAGGCGCCATTCAGGCCCCTGTGGTTTCAGGGTCTGTGGCCCCCTGGCCTCTCCTCATCCCGCTCGCTGCTGCAGGTCACGCTCCCAGACTCTATCAGGACAGGAGGAGGACATGTTCCATCCCACAGACTTCTTTTGGCCACGATTTTGCTGCTGGCCACTCAGCTGTGCAGGAAGTAGTGGGGAGAGTTGGAAAGGGAGAGTTTTGCATCTCAGTCTCCACAGCAGAGCCAGTGAGGGAGGACGGCTTGGAGCTGGATGTTCAAGAATCAACACTGGTGCAGGCATCCACAGTGCCTGCTCACATCTCCTGGAGCCTCAAGTCCCTCTTCTTTACTGAGCTGTAATACGGGGGAATACTCCAAGTTGAGCACCACGCTGGGACAAGTGTGGAGAGGTCTGTGCAGCAGCAAATACTGCTGCATCTGCCCATCCATTCTCATGCCCCAAAAGTATACTTTGGAAAAGTCAAGTTAATTCAGTAGGAGAATGTGCCAGTTGTGCCACTGTCATGTAAACACCGTTAGGTCCCAGGGCTGACACGTGGTTGTCAATGTGCTTGCTTGCTTGGATGCCGCCTGTGCCAGTGCCCAGCTTGTCCTGCCCTCTGATGGGACTGTAGTGTGTTTGACCCACCATGAGTCGCAGACACACGTGTGATGTGTTTGGGACAGATCCCCTCTACTCTCATGAGGTCGCAGTGTCTAGCAAACCATGCAGCCGGCTCCCGCCCAAGGCCCACAGAAAGGCCACTGGCATCTCCTAAGTTTCCTCCCTCTTACCTCTAACCTCACCGACAGCCCATCAGGTTTGGAGAAGTTCCACTCAGGGAACAGCAAAGAGTGTTGACCAGCTGACATCTGGTCACATCCCTGTCCATGGGCTGACCTTCTTTGGGTTGTAGTGGGGGCCACAGCGCCCAAGGCCATCACAGGTGGACAGCAGCTGGCGTCAGCCTGGCGTGGTTTCTGGGCTCTCTCAGTGCCTTTGTTGTGTTGTATGTTATGTGGAGTGAGCAGCATGTTTGATTAGTGTGTAGACCGAGCGCTCACATGTGCCTGGCACAGAAGGCTTGGTGAGCGTCAGCTGCACTGAGGAGGACAAGCTACGTGACGTGGCAGCCAGGGCCAGTGACTGCCTCATTTCCTGTCAGAGCAACATGTGAATCTGTGTCTACAAAGCAAGCCCCAGCCATTTTGGAAGGAAAAAGAATGAGTGTTAAAACAGCAGTTATTCATTTCTGACATTCCTGGATCCAAGCACTCCCTCATGTTTTGGCCCCATGAGGAGCTCAGAGCATTGGCCCTGCTTGCTCTCTCACTGGGGCTGAGCCCCAGCATGACTGGCAATCTCAGCACCTGAAAGTGAGGGTGGCATGTCCTCCGGGAGCATTTTATAAGGAAATTAATGAGTATGTGATTACTGTGCTTATCCTGACAACTAAGTGCTGAGGCTGAGAAACCCTGGCTTTCACGGCGTGTTCACACAGTTGGACAGTCAGCATTTGGGATTCACTAATCAGTTGCCCGCCATTCTTTGAAGCTCAGGTACAGCAAATGGGGACCATGGCATCTGTGGATGCCCACAGTGTGGGTTTTCTTTGTAGATGCCTTGAATCTACTGAGCACCATATGTGTGCAACGCTCAAGAGAAACCACCCCTCGATTCAATGGTTTCTCTTTCAAATTGCCAAACCAAAGAATCCACCTCAGTGAAGAGCACCTGTTCCCAAACTGCATCCAATGACATCACACAGCCAGGTGAAAAAGTGAATATTCTGCATCTGCTTTTTTTCACATACTTGTGCTCCCCAAATTCACCTGGCCATAAGAATAACCTGA
This sequence comes from Symphalangus syndactylus, assembly GCF_028878055.3. Lineage (NCBI taxonomy): Eukaryota > Metazoa > Chordata > Mammalia > Primates > Hylobatidae > Symphalangus > Symphalangus syndactylus. The sequence continues at coordinate 6,647,259 of NC_072432.2, read as the reverse complement.
AAACATTGCCTAAAAACAGATTTTCAGGAACCTCACAAGGAGACACTCATTCAATAGTTTTGGGGTTCTTGATTGGTAGGAGGCTGGAGCCACATCTGTGATTTCAACAGTGACCAAAAGATTCCTCTGATCACACAAGTATAAGAAAGAATGGCCAAAACTTGCTTGACATCTTTTATGCAGAGAGCAATTCTCCCAGTTTTGGTGAAGGCAACATGGTGGGCAAGGCTTCTACCCATCGTCTCCACTCAGGAAGACCTGGGAAGAAGGTAGACAGTTCTGGTGATGTCACCCATACAACAGGAGGCCCTCCAGAAACTACTACTGCCCCACAGGCACTGGAGTTCTACACCAGTAATCACACAGATCCGCCCCATCCTAACCACGGAGCCCACCGTATCCTAACCACAGAGCCCACCATATCCTAACCACGGAGACCACCGTATCCTAACCACGGAGACCACTGTATGCTAACCACAGAGCCCACCTCATCCTAACCACAGAGCCTACCACATCCTAACCACAGACAGCACCACATCCTAACCACAGAGCCCACCTCATCCTAACCACAGAGCCCACCGTATCCTAACCACAGAACCCACCTCATCCTAACCACAGAGCCCACCTCATCCTAACCACAGAGCCCACCATATCCTAACCACAGAGCCCACCGTATCCTAACCACAGAGCCCACCGTATCCTAACCACAGAGAGCACCACATCCTAACCACAGAGACCACCGTATCCTAACCACAGAGCCCACCTCATCCTAACCACAGAGCCCACCGTATCCTAACCACAGAGACCACCACATCCTAACCACAGAGACCACCGTATCCTAACCACAGAGCCCACCTCATCCTAACCACAGAGCCCACCATATCCTAACCACAGAGACCACTGTATCCTAACCACAGAGCCCACCGTATCCTAACCACAGAGAGCACCATATCCTAACCACAGAGACCACTGTATCCTAACCACAGAGCCAACCACATCCTAACCACAGATGCCACCGCATCCTCACCAGAGAGCTGTCCTCCCATGCTCCTTGTTTTCATGCAGGCTGCTCCCACTCTTCAGCTACTCTTCCTCCTTTACCTGGCCAGTGGTTACACACCTTCTAGTCCAGGACACAGGTCTCTTCTCCTTCTAGTCCAGGACACAGCTCTCTTCTTTCTCCCTCTCTTAACACTGGCTTTGATGTCCACAGTTGCCCCATCCTCTGAGAAGGCATCCCCACAGCTGATGTAGCCCAATCACAGTGAGTTTCTGCTCTCCTGCCACGCTGCCTTCTCCCTGCCTGTGAGCATGTGCTGTGAAAGGGGCTTTGAGACTGCACAGTTTTTTATCCCCTTTCCCTTGAATAAGTTAGGTGTTTAATGCCCATTGAATGCATGGATGGATAAACAAACAGAAATACATTAAAATATGCCCTTGATACTTTAAAGCAAGTGAGTGCTCATCCTGGAATTGTTATTTGGCCCCTGGTGCAGTGCCATGGTCAGATTTAGTTGAAAGGTGTTCTTGAGCATGTCTTGTCTTTAAGCTTTCCCACACCAGCCCTCTTGTTCTCATTGGAAGAACATGTGCTTCACAGTAATGAATAGTAGAAGTAATAGTGGAACACATGGTTTTTTGTGTGTTATTCTAGCAAGGGAAGTCACAGAAACGTCCTGGTTGCAGATGGAGAAACAAATATATTACAAGAGAATAGAAATATATGCATCATAATAGCTAAAGATGGTGGCATTTTTGCTGTGTATCAGGCACATGTTAAGAACTTCACATTATTTTCTTTAATCTTTAAAAACATTTTCCAAACAGACAACTGAACACAATTAAATTCTTGCCTCAAGTAAGCAGCAGAGACAGGGCTACCTGTGCCCTAGAGCATGTTAAACTCTGACTACAATGCTTTGTTATCTGATATTCCGCAGATGTATTGTCATTCATAGAGGAGAGCACAAAACATTTACACATAACTTGTTTTCCTTCCAAAATCAATGCATTTGAAATGTTTAGAGAATAAAAGCCCAGGGGACACTGGTGTCTTCTGATTCCTGAGGAAAGCCATAAATCAAGACCCTAGTGGAAGAAAAATCTCCCCTGTCAAAAGCAAAACTGTTTCCTTTCAGTCTCATCCCAATCATGTCCCCAACAGACAAGATGTCCCCAAGCCAGACATTTTAAAATCTACCTGATTTCGAACTAATTAGAGGAAATATAGAGAATGGAAGCAGAAACACTAGAAGATAAAAAAAATTGGCTTGCAGGAAAAGATTGAAAATAAAACATAGACTTTGGGCAAATAATGACTAGACATGGGACTGCAGGCCAATCATGATATTCCCTGCAAGTACTGAGAGAATACCAACCACAAGGAGACTGGGAGCTTTAACCATGAAGTCTGGGAAGTGGACTGAAATTGTACAGAAGATCAGTTAGGCTGAACATTGAAGAAGGTTTCCTAACACTGAGCGCTGATAAACTGTGGAAGAGTCTTTCTCAAGGGAAGGTGTGGAAACCCCTTTATTGAGTCATTAAATTCAGTGGGCACAGTTCTAGGAAACAGGGAGTCAGAATTAATTACACATGACACCCTTGGGGCAGTCTACATGTGGAGTAAACATTATTCCTTTATCTTTTATAATTTTGAAATTTATTTCTTTGATGCTATTTGGTATATTTTACTTTCAGTTTTCTTCTTAGAAATTTGGTAATCCTTTTCCTCCAAAACCAGATATAGTATAAGAAATATACCTTTAAAACATTGGAACAGGCTGAGAATGACTTAGTTCCAAGTAAATAAAAGCCCATTCCCAGACATTGTCTAGAGATGGGTGATGTGCTGGGGAGAAGCCCTGTGTCTGAATCCATTTGTGCTGCTGCAACAAAATACCTCAAACTGAGCCATTTATAAACAACAAAGTTCATTGCTCACAGTTCTGGGGGCTGGAAAGTCCAAAATCCAGACGTCAGCAGGCTTGGTGTCTGGAGAGGGCTGTGCTCTGCCTCCAGGATGGCACCTTGTTGCTACATCGTTTGGAGGGGAGGAACACTGTACCCTCACATGGCAGATGGGATGGAGGGCAAAAAAGGGCTGGACTCTGTCTGAAGTCTCTTTCTTTTATAGGGGTATTAATCCATTCATGAAGGTGGAGCCTTCATCCCCTAATCACCTCCTAAAGGCCCCACCTTTTAATACCACCACAATGAGGATTAAGTTTCAATATAAATTTTGGAGAAAACACCACATTTAAACCATAGTACCCACCAAGTTTATACAGTATCCCTTATTTTCTTTATGACATATGCATATTTATTTAATCACCCAAAATCCATTCTTTGTGTTAGGGTTTGCTCCTGGTGTTGGACATTCTGGCTTAGGACAAATGTATAATGACATGGATCCACCACTGTACCATCATACAGAGTAGTTTCACTGCCCTAAAAATCCTCTGTGCTCCATCTATTCATCCCTTCCCTCCCCAACTCCTGGCAACCACTGACCTTTTTACATATCTCCATAGTTTTGCCTTTTCCAGAATGCCCTGTAGTTGAAATCATACAACATGTAGCCTTTTCAGATCGGCTTCTTTTACTTAACTTTTATTTAACTTTCCTCCATGTCTTTTCATGGCTTGATAACTGATTTATTTTTAGTGCTGAGTAATATTCCATTGTCTGAATGTACCATGGTTTATTTATCCATTCACCTGCTGAAAGATATCTTGCTTGTTTCCAAGTTTTGGCAACTATGGGTAAAGATGCTGTAAACATTCAAATACAGTTGTTCATTTCTTACATCTAAATATTGATCAATTTGGAATTTACTCTGGTACATAGTGTCAGATAAAGATGCAATTTTATTTCTCAGATGACTACGCAGTTGTTAGATACCATTAATTGGATAGTCTCTCTGTCTCAGTGGTTTGAGATGTGATTACCTTTGTCCTATACTAAATTCCTGTACGTGTTGGGTCAATTTCTGGACTCCCCACTTTGTTCCATTTCACTTCACACCCCATCCCCACAGCGACCTGGCATGGAGCCTCTATAACCTGCTTGATGTACACTAGGGCTTGTCTCCAGCATTAGCCTTCTTTTTCAGAATTTTCTGGGTTTCCTTTTAGAATCAGCTTGCCCAGTTAAAAACAAACTATCTTAGTTCATTTTGTGTTGCTATAACAATACATGAGACTGGGTACTTTATAAAAAATAGTGGTTTATTTAGCTCACGGTTCTGCAGGCTGGGAAGTTTAAGGGCATGGCAGTGGATTCTGGTGAGAGCCTTTTCTCTGCATCATAACATGATGGAGAAGGTCAAGGGGGGAGCAGACACTTGCAAAGAGAAAACCAGAGGGGCATCATGGCTTCATTACAGCCCACGCTAATGGGAACTAACCCATTTCCTTGAAGACTAAGGGGCATCATGGCTTCATTACAGCCGACTCTCATGGGAACAAACCCATTTCCTTGAAGACTAATCCATCTTGCCAGAGCAAGAACTCACTGCCTTGAGAACAGCACCAAGGCCTTCTTCATAAGGAATCCACCCCATGACCCAAACACCTCCCACTAGGTCCCATCACCCCCCAGCACTGACACACTGAGGACCAAATCTCAACAGGAGTTTTGGCTACAAATGAACCATACCCAAGCCATAGCAATGACAAAGCAAAACAAAATTATACTTTTTAACCAGGTGTCTTGTCCAAAACAAAGCACTATTGCTGTTTCTTTGGGAATCCTGTTAACTTTATAAATCAATTTAGAGAGGATTCATTATGCTAAACCTCCCTATCCAAAAATGTGGCACGTCCTTCTGTTTGTTTAAATTTTGTTGTGTCCTTCAATAGGATTTTGAAGTTTTATTAACTATAGTCCTTGGTCATTTCTTGTTAAACTTATTCCTATTATCTTGTTTGCTGCCATTATAAATGGAGTCATTTTTCCTTTACAGTGTCTCTCTAGTTGCTGTGTGTCTATATGAAAGTTACTGATTTCTGTATATTATCTTGGAGCGGTTTCACCATATTAAGCTCTCTCATTGTCTCTAGCAGTATGTCAACTGGATTCTCTGGAGGTTTCCAGACACAGAATCGTAACATGTTCAGACAGTGCTTGTGTTACCTGCCCCTCTCCAATTACTACAGAGCTAATTTCTTTCTCTTGTGCTCGTCAATGGCTGCAGCAGATGTTCCTGAAAAGTCATAAAAATGCCTGGAGTGCTTCCCCATAGAGCATGATACTCGTGTGTGTGTATGTGTGTATGTGTGTGTGTGTGTGTGTGTGCATAAAATCACATTCAGGAAAAAAATCCCTCTGTGCCACTTGACAGAGTTGAGTTTTGATAAAAAGTCAATGTTTTATCAAAAGCAGTTGTTGTATTTTGTCAGATGTCTTATCAATGTCTATAATTATGCTTATTTTTGTATTGCATATAAATCCTTTTTTGTTGTTGTCGTTGTTTTGAGACAGGGTCTTGCTCTGTTACCCAGGCTGGAGAGCAGTGGCGCAATCTCAGCTCACTCCAACCTCTGCCTCTGGGGCTCAAGTGATCCTCCCACCTCGGTCTCTCAAGTAGCTGGGACTACAGGCTCATGCCTCCACACCCAGCTACTTTTTGTATTTTTTGTAGACTTGGGGTCTGGCTATGTGGCCCAGGCTGGTCTCAAACTCCTGGCCTTAAGCAATCCACTGTCCTCAGCCTCCCAAAGTGCTGGGATTACAGGTGTGAACCACTATGTGCCTGGCCTTAATTTTTTAATGTAATTGATTTTTACATTTCAGAAATAAGCCCACTTTGCAGGGATGTACTGTAGTGCTCTTTTCCTCTGCTACTTGATGGCTAGTATTTTGTCTAACTGAGGGTCCTCTGTTGTCTTCTTTGTTTGCGTAGTCAGTATGGCAATGATTTAGGCATTCCACAATAACACACAACCTGAAGGCTTCTCTTGTCTTTATATGCTCCGGAACACTTACAATTGCCTTGAAACCATCTGCTACTTAAAGGTTCAGTCGAATTCTACAAAACTCAGTGCTGGTGCTTTGGCAGGGGCGCAGTAGCCCCGCTCTTTGGCCAGCTTTTCCACTTATTCTATAGAAATTCATATACATATATTTTCTGTGACTACTTCTCATGTTGTCTTACAGAGTAGTAGTTTTACTCTCGATAGCCATTTATAAGAAAAGAGATCACCAATAGCCACTATGTGTGGAGTGATGCTCCTATACAAACTTGCGTTTTATTTGCTTAACAGCATCATTGGAAGGATTGGAGTAAATGCTGTTGGCACCACAGCCACCCCATCGTGGGCTGCCTGATCTCCTGGCTCCGAGTACCAGCCAGGAGTAGCTCACGGCTGCAGCCTCCTCCTGAGAATGGCCCCGGCCACCAGAAGCCTGCACGCCTGGGAGCGCCCACAGCTCATTACTGACACGTCACACACCCTTGCCTCACACTCCAGAGCTTTCTGTTGGGTCAGCTGGAGACGGGACCTCAGGAAGACTTCCTGCACGTCCTGCATGCCTGGGAGCACCCACAGCTCATGACTGACACATTGTACACCTTTGCCTTACACTCCAGAGCTTCCTGTTGGGTCAGCTGGACATGGGACCTCAGTACAGCCTCCCCTCACCTGGTGTCTTTGCTGCCCCATCCTGTCTTCCTGACTTAATAAGCCCCTGCTGGAGCATCCCCCACCCAGCCTCGGCTGCAAGGTGGCCTGGCTTCGGGCACATTTTTACACAAAGCATTGCTCATTGAGTGCAGAGCATTTTCGGTGTCCATACAGCTTGGCGTGGCCTGACCCCGACCCCAGCAATCAAGAATCTCCGTGTGGGGAACCAGAGCACTGAAAAAGGAGAATGTTAGACACTTCTGTGCAGGGTTGACACGGCCCCAAATGCCACTGGTTTGTACCTGGAGGGTGATGCCCATAAACCAAGGACCCTGTTTCTTTCCATAGGTATGAGTGGCCTTGACCTGCCTGTGGCCCCGCCATGGTGGCAGCACCCTCGCACTGTCCCCTGTGATGGGGGTGTTAAGAAAAGTGTGTTTATCTGAATGCTGGTTGGTGACTTTCTGTTTTTGACACCTTTTTACGCGCAGTCTTTAACTGCTACTGAGCTCTGTTCTCCACCTCACTATGCTGCCTGATGCCTCATCATCACCCTCATGGCACCAAGGGGAGAGATGATGACACCCGCCCTCTCCTTTCCCCCAAATTAAATTGGTCAGCCCCAAATTTGGCCATTCTTCATTAATGGGACATATCTCAAAATAATAAGAGCTATCTATGACAAACCCACAGCCAATATCATACTGAATGGGCAAAAACTGGAAGCATTCCCTTTGAAAATGGGCACAAGACAGGGATGCCCTCTCTCACCACTCCTATTCAAGATAGTGTTGGAAATTCTGGCCAGGGCAATCAGGCAGGAGAAGGAAATAAAGGGTATTCAATTAGGAAAAGAGGAAGTCAAATTGTCCCTGTTTGCAGATGATATGATTGTATATCTAGAAAACCCCATTGTCTCAGCCCAAAATCTCCTCAAGCTGATAAGCAACTTCAGCAAAGTCGCAGGATACAAAATCAATGTGCAAAAATCACAAACATTCTTATACACCAGTAACAGACAGACAGCCAAGTCATGAGTGAACTCCCATTCACAATTGCTTCAAAGAGAATAAAATACCTAGGAATCCAACTTACAAGGGATGTGAAGGACCTCTTCAAGGAGAACTACAAACTACTGCTCAATGAAATAAAAGAGGATACAAACAAATGGAAGAACATTCCATGCTCATGGGTAGGAAGAATCAATATCGTGAAAATGGCCATACTGCCCAAGGTAATTTTTAGATTCAGTGCCATCCCCATCAAGCTACCAATGACTTTCTTCACAGAATTGGAAAAAACTAAAGTTCATATGGAACCAAAAAAGAGCCCGCATTGCCAAGTCAGTCCTAAGCCAAAAGAACAAAGCTGGAGGCATCACGCTACCTGACTTCAAACTATACTACAAGGCTACAGTAACCAAAACAGAATGGTACTGGTAGGAAAACAGAGATATAGACCAATGGAACAGAAATAATGCCGCATATCTACAACCACCTGATCTTTGACAAACCTGACAAAAGCAATGGGGAAAGGATTCCCTATTTAATAAATGGTGCTGGGAAAACTGGCTAGCCATATGTAGAAAGCTGAAACTGGATCCCTTCCTTACACCTTATACAAAAATTAATTCAAGATGGATTAAAGACAAATGTTAGACCTAAAACCATAAAAACCCTAGAAGAAAGCCTAGGCAATACCATTCAGGACATAGGCATGGGCAAGGATTTCATGTCTAAAACACCAAAAGCAATGGCAACAAAAGCCAAAATTGACAAATGGGATCTAATTAAACTAAAGAGCTTCTGCACAGCAAAAGAAACTACCATCAGAGTGAACAGGCAACCTACAGAATGGGAGAAAATTTTTGCAACCTACTCATCTGACAAAGGGCTAATATCCAGAATCTACAATGAACTCAAACAGATTTACAGGAAAAAAACAACCCCATCAAAAAGTGGGCGAAGGATATGAACAGACACTTTTCAAAAGAAGACATTTATGCAGCCAAAAGACACATGAAAAAATGCTCATCATCACTGGCCATCAGAGAAATGCAAATCAAAACCACAATGAGATACCATCTCACACCAGTTAGAATGACCATCATTAAAAAGTCAGGAAACAACAGGTGCTGGAGAGGATGTGGAGAAATAGGAACACTTTTACACTGTTGGTGGGACTCTAAACTAGTTCAACCATTGTGGAAGTCAGTGTGGTGATTCCTCAGGGATCTAGAACTAGAAATACCATTTGACCCAGCCATCCCATTACTGAGTATATACCCAAAAGATTATAAATCATGCTGCTATAAAGACACATGCACACGTATGTTTATTGTGGCACTATTCACAATAGCAAAGACTTGGAACCATCCCAAATGTTCAACAATGATAGACTGGATTAAGAAAATGTGGCACATATACACCATGGAATACTATGCAGCCATAAGAAAGGATGAGTTCATGTCCTTTGTAGGGACATGGTTGAAGCTGGAAACCATCATTCTCAACAAACTATCTCAAGGACAAAAAACCAACCACCGCATGTCCTCACTCATAGGTGGGAATTGAACAATGAGAACACATGGACACAGGAAGGGGAACATCACACACCAGGGCCTGTTGTGGGGTCGGGGGAGCAGGAGGGATAGCATTAGGAGATATACCTAATGTTAAATGACGAGTTACTGGGTGCAGCACACCAACATGGCACATGTATACATATGTAACTAACCTGCACATTGTGCATATGTACCCTAAAACTTAAGGTATAATAAAAAAGAAAATAAATAAAAATCTTCCTATTTCTTATTTGTAATGTATGGTACTCAAGCACATTTTCTGGCTTCTTCCTCTCCCCCATCCTCTGTGTAAATTTCCCAAATCCTGTGGATTCAGTCCTTGCTGTGCTCTCTGGGTCCCTCCCACCAATCCACTACTGAGGGCGCTTCCTAAGTCCTCATGCACCATGTCCAGCCCTGGCCTCCCACCCAGTGTCCTGGCCCCTTCTCTTCTCCTGTGCAACCGAGCACTCACTCATGGGCAACAGTACTGCTGTCCTTCCGGAAAACCCTTTCACAGCTCCCATTGTCTATTGGTGAAGAGCTAGATCTTCAAGGCCTCTGTGACTGATTTCCACCCGCCTTTGAAGCTTCGCCACTTTCCCACACACGTCTCCCACAGGCTCCAACATCCCGCAGAATACGCAGATTACACAGAATGCGCCTGTGCCCTTTCCCATCCGTGCCTCTGGCTGCCATGCCCACTCTGCCTAGGACGCCTCCTCCCGCCACCTGTGCAGAAGCTCCCTGGCTGTGAGTCCGTCTCTCCCTTTTCCTCCCTCGCCGTCACTGTCATGCTGGTGACATTCCGTGTACAGCACTTCTGCGCCATTTCTCATACGACTTCTCTTGCTGCAGCCGTTTCTGACCGCGTCATCTCCCTCGGTCCAGGTTTCGCGTCTCCTGTGTAGGGAGGGTGGTGCTGGCAGTGGGGGTGGGAATCATGAAATGAATATGCAAACAATGCACTTCTTGGGCCACGTAATTATGCTGAGTGTGGCAGAGTCTGGAGCCAAACGGAGCTGGGAATCAATGAGAGGTGAAGGGAAAGCAGTTGCTTTTTCTACAGCTCCAATTTCCACGGAATCCAAAGAGGAGGAGCAGGCCGGGGCCTCACGGGCCACAGCACTTATTCCTGAAGAGTTGTCCATTTCCACCAGAGACTGCACGTGCACCAGTCGTGAACACTGAAACTTGTTAGGAATCGTTACCAATGTGTTTCCCGTTTCTCTAAATACCTGCTTTAACGAAGCTGGAACCCGCGGGGTGGTTTCTGCATCGCGATGTCATCCTTGTGAACCATTTCTCAACAGTCCACATGTCACTGACGGCCTGAGTGAGATGGTGGCTCCCACCCCTGACAGAGTCAGTAGCAGCCGCCCACCCCAGCTCCCTGTGGCCTTAGATCCTGGTCCCATCTGCTCCTCCACTTCTGGGACCCCCGCTGGGAGGCAGCCCCCGCCACCAGGATGGCTGAGAGAGGAGGAGGCCTGGACCTGGAACCCGGCAGCTGCTCTCAAACCTTCCTGGGGGAGGAAACTCAGGGGGGCTGGTCGTGTCCTGTTCTGATTAATGCGGCGTGGGGAAGTCTGGTCACTTCCTGAGCTCAGGAGCAGTCCATTCCCACCAGGGAGGGGGCAGTGGGTAGACAACAGAACCAGGACCATGGAGTTCTCTTCAGGCACAGAAACAGGGGCTGCTGGGAGAAGCTGGGATGAGCGGAGAGAGCAGTGGACATGGGCAGGAGGCGGGGGCTGTGCTAGACCGCTTTGCCTGGAAGGAAGGAGACTGGACAGACAGACCCCAGCTGCAGAGCCACGGGGGCAAGGATGCCGCTGGGCCTCTGCGGGGCACTCCCCCTGTGCTCAGTCCCTCCCAGCCCCGAATGCTCCCTGGCTGTCACTGGTAGCTGCTGACACCACCCTTTTATCTCATAAAGATAGATCCCGCGGTGGGGCCCAGAGAGGGCAGATGCCCTCAGGGCTCAAGAACTAAGTTCTCAGGGGAGAAAAAGTCACATCAGAGGAACAAGTGTGTGAGAAGTGAGAAGTGCTCATGACCCGCCCAGCACCGTTTGCCATGGGGAAGTTGATTTTATTTAAGATGGGAGGGAGGTCTGTTTCTGGCGTGACATTAATCTGCGTGTCACCTCTTCCAAGAAATGGTCCGGACATGTATTTACCAGGTAACTCCGTGGACGTGGCCGCGATCAGCGGCTAACAAGTCTCTGTGCTGCCCTCACTTCGCCTGGGATCCGGGCCCAGCCTGTGGCTGTCACATCCCAAGGCTCCTGGGCGTCCACAACATACCCGCCACCTCCAGCCGAAGGGCCTGGATGGTGGATTTGTTATTGGATGGGCAACACTGACCCGTCTAATGACACGGACTCCCTAGGGAGCCCCTGCTTGGAGTAGTTGGTGAAAATTCTGACTCGTGTCCTCAAGGAATTCACCATCTAAGTGCAGAGAAAATACACATCCACACCGACCTGCTAGAGCAGAGCAAACAAACATTGGCTTGTGTCTTCCAGCTTCTCCTTAAACAAAGTGATGGATATTATACTTTAAGGACATCACGTTGGGGGTTGTTTTTGAGGTTTCTTTGTTTTGTTTGTTTTCAGTCCCTGAAGAGAGTATCATTTTTGTGGATGGGGTTCCTTTGACTATGGTTAAAATGACACATCCAGCCTCCTTTCTGTGTTAGTGTGACAGGTTCATCAGCTCCTGTCCTGCGTTTCTGTGTTAGTGTGACAGGTTCATCAGCTCCTGTCCTGTGTTTCTGTGTTAGGGTGAAGGGTTCATCAGCTCCTGTCCTGCCCTGATCCCGTTGGAGGACAGGAGAAAGCACAAAGGTGGTTAGAGGTTGGGCAGGAAGCCCAGGCCGCAGCCAGCACTGCTCCCACTCACAGGGGACCTGGGACTCAGAGGTGGAGAAAACTGCCCTGGTAGTAAGTTTGACCTCAAAACTCTGCTCCTATGGTGCCTAAGGAGCATTTCAGCAACCTTAAGGATAACAGAGGCACCTTGAGTGCCGTCTCAGGCCGCCATGGAGCAAATGGGAATCCCTCAGGTGGGCGGTCACCTGTGACGGCCTGGGCACACAGAAGCCTCGCTTCCCAGCTCTCAAAACGCAGTTTCCAAGGTTTCCTAACCCAGGGAAACCGCTGTTGTGAGACCCTGAAAAGGCCGAGAAGGAGGGAGATGGGGGCCATGGGCCACGCTGCTCTGACACTGTCTGTGTCCCCAGGCCTGGACGTTCGGCAGGCGCAGGTCGTGGCCCTGTCCTCGGGGACCAAGTGCATCAGCGGCGAGCACCTCAGTGACCAGGGGCTGGTGGTGAATGACTGCCACGCAGAGGTCGTGGCCCGGCGGGCGTTCCTGCACTTCCTCTACACGCAGCTGGAGCTGCACCTGAGGTGAGCGGCTGGTGACGGGCTCCAGGGTAGGCAGACGCCGCGGCTGGGGGCTGCCAGGGAGATGCCTGGCTCAGAACACGCTTCCCTCTATCCTGGCACAGGGTGAGCCAGGAAGCATCCCTTTTTATTCAGACTAGAGACATCCCTGGTGCACCAATAGAGCCACCGTGCGGGCTGGGAAGATGCTAAAATTCCAGGCTTCCTCCTTACTCCACGTTTCTCTCCAGAAAACACCTTTGCAGCCCTCGTCCTCCCGGGCAAGGCCACCCTCTCCTGGCCTCGGTTCCCCACGCCCCCTACATTCCTGCACTGCCCCCTTTTCCGCCGTTGCCCTCAGAGAACATGAGTGCAGTGTCCAAGGAGTGGCTTGGAGACGCGCTGTCTTCTTGCCTCCTGTGCCAAGTACATGTGAAGAGGCCGCTGAGGCCCTGAGAACTGTGCCCCAGTATTGGAATTCCCAGGGTTCCATGGCCTGCTCTGGCTGTCAGGCAGAGGTGGCTGACATGGGGCAGCCTCCTGTCCCTGAGACACCTTAGACGGGAGCGAAACTCAGGTGGTTTGCAGCACGTGGCCTCTCTGACACACCCCCAGGCTGGGCCGTTCAGTCCCGAGGGCTCACTGTGGGCTCCTTGCCCGCAACACCCCCTCCTGTGTCTCCTGTCTACACTTTTACATCCCTTGAAGCCGTCTGTGTTCCTCAAATCCACAAGTAATGGGACCTTGGGGGGCTTTGGCAAGGGTCATCTCCGTGCCCATTAGCTGTGCAAAAGCCACACAAAAGGAGAAAGGCCCACGTGTAGCCCTAAAAGCAGACGCTGCTGAAAACAACACCTTAACACACTCAGCTCATTTTTTTTTTTTTTTTTTTTGAGACGGAGTCTTGCCCTGTCACCCAGGCTGGAGTGCAGTGGCATGATCTCAGCTCACTGCAACCTCTGCCTCCCGGGTTGAAACAATTCTCCCACCTCAACCTCCTGAGTAGCTGGGACTACAGGCATTCACCACCACGCCTGGCTAATTTTTGTATTTTTTAGTAGAGATGGGGTTTCATCACATTGGCTAGACTGCTCTCAAACTCCTGACCTCAAGTGGTCCACCCGCCTCAGCCTCCCAAAGTGCTGGGATTACAGGCATGAGCCACTGCGCTCAGCCCACACTCAGCTCATTCTTATCTGAGCCTCCGAGCAGGGAGCCACAGGTTGAACCCATCCCTCAGTTCCCTGAGGCCTGCGGGGTGCAGCAGGAGTTTGATATGGGGGAACAGAAATATCTCCGAATGTAGGGAAGGATTTCTCCTAAATGTCCACCTGCTCAACTGGGACTGTCTCCAAGATCCCTCGCTCTTGTTTGTGTCAGAGCAGGCAACTGGGCCAATATTTACCAGGAGCTGGTTACATGCTTGGTGCTGTGCCACCAGCTGGGGAATCCATAGACAGGTGCACCCGACGCCTGCCCTGCATGGGGAACCAGCACAGGGGAGGGGGGGTCCAGGGCAGCCACGTGGCTGACAGGCCCTGTGCCGGGGCCCAGGCTTGGGACACATTTGCCAAGGGTCCTGGGGGAGGCAGCTGGGGCAGTGGGGGACGGTGGCTGTGGGCAGGGTGCAGGCACAGAGGCAGGAAGGTTGCTGGATGCCGCAAGGGCTTCCTGTGGAGAAAATGTCTGTTCTGTTGCCTGTGTGATCTCAGGGCCCCACAGAACACAATCCATCACCCATGGAGCAGAACACGCGAAAACAGCAAGACCGGCAGAAAGTAGATGGCCAGGAAGCAGGGGAATAAACACCAGGAAGCAGGGAATAAACACCGGGACGCAGGGAATAAACACCGGGATGCAGGGAATAAACACCGGGAAGCAGGGAATAAACAGCGGGAGGCAGGGAATAAATACCGGGACGCAGGGAATAAACACCGGGAAGCAGAGAATAAACACCGGGACGCAGGGAATAAACACCGGGATGCAGGGAATAAACACCGGGAAGCAGAGAATAAACACCGGGACGCAGGGAATAAACACCGGGATGCAGGGAATAAACACCGGGACGCAGGGAATAAACAGCGGGACGCAGGGAATAAACATCGAGACGCAGGGAATAAACACTGGGAAGCAGGGAATAAACACCGGGACGCAGGGAATAAACACCGGGATGCAGGGAATAAACACCGGGATGCAGGGAATAAACACCGGGATGCAGGGAATAAACAGCGGGAGGCAGGGAATAAACATCGAGACGCAGGGAATAAACACCGGGAAGCAGGGAATAAACACCGGGACGCAGGGAATAAACATTGAGACGCAGGGAATAAACATCGAGACGCAGGGAATAAACACCGGGATGCAGGGAATAAATACCGGGACGCAGGGAATAAACACCGGGACGCAGGGAATAAACAGCAGGAGGCAGGGAATAAACATCGAGACGCAGGGAATAAACACCGGGAAGCAGGGAATAAACACCGGGATGCAGGGAATAAACACCGGGAAGCAGAGATATAAACACCGAAGAAGGAAATGCAGGCGCATTCGTTCAGCGCCCGCTACGGTGGGGCTGACGTGGGGCTGCTCAGCTCGAGCTTCACAGCTGGTGGGGGTTTTGCAACAGGCCGAATCATTCACCATCAGAGAGAGGCTGGGACCTCTCCTGCCCCACCTGGGTCATGGCTGGATGCAGAAGGAAAGCCGTTTCCCCGCGGCTCTCCACTCCCGCCTGTGCTGGTGACTGAGCCCAGGCCTTCCTACAGCTCCTTTCCTCCTTTTAATCACGCACAAGCTGCCAACTTAGGCTACATCAAACCCACAGTCCACCGTGAGGTATGGCCATGAGCAGCACTGGCAAATCCACAGAATCACAGGTGTATAGACAGATAGGTGTGGGTGAACAGCAATGGGAAAAAATGGCTTGGTGAAAGATAATGGTGGGGCCGGGTGCGGTGGCTCACGCCTGTAATCCCAGCTCTTTGGCAGGCCAAGATGGGTGGATCACCTGAAGTCAGGAGTTCAAGACCAGCCTGGCCGACATGGCAAAACCGTGTAAAAATACAAAAATTAGCTGGGTATGGTGGCATGCACCTGTAATCCCAACTACTCAGGAGGCTGAGGCAGGAGAATTGTTCGAACCCAGGAGGCAGAGGTTGCAGTGAGCCAAGATTGCACCACTGCACTACAGCCGAGGACAAAGCGAGACTCCATCTCAAAAAAAAAAAAAAAAAAAAATCATGGTGGCTCACACCTGTAATCCTAGCAGTTTCGGAGCCTGGGGCAAGTGGATCGCTTGAGCCCAGGAGTTCCAGACCACTCAGGGCAACAAAGCAAGACCCTGTCTCTATAAAAAAGTAAATAAATTAGCCTCACATGGTGGTGTGCACCTGTAGTCCCAGCTACTCGGGAGGCTGAGGCAGGAGGATCACTTGAGCCCAGGAAGCCGAGGCTAGAGTGAGCCATGATCACGCTACTGCACTCCAGCATGGGCAGCAACAGAGCAAGACCTTATCTTTAGAAAATAATAATAACCCTGACAGGTAAATGTCGAGGGGGGTAAGAAAGCGGGGTTTCTGCCAGTCACTTTCGCATTCACGTAGTTTCATTGCTGCCTGTTCTAGAAGTGTTGGTGCAGGGAAAAGACACACTATGGGGTGTGAAGAAGAAAAAACTTGGGGGCCAGGCGCAGCAGCTCACACCTGTAATCCCAGCACTTTGGGAGGCTGAGGTGGGCAGATCACCTGAGGCCGGGAGTTCAAGACAAACCTGGCCAACATGGTGAAACCCCATATCTACTAAAAATACAAAAATGAACTAGGCATGGTGGCACATGCCTGTAATCCCAGCTACTCGGGAGGCTGAGTATCGCTTGATACTCAAGGCAGAAGAATTGCTTGAACTCAGTGGGTGGAGGTTGCAGTGAGCCAAGATCGCACCATTGCACTCCAGCCTGGGCGACAGAACAAGACTCCATCTCAAAAAAAAAAGGAAAAAGATAAAGAAAAAACTTGGGGAACAACTCTACAAAACACGACTCAAGCGTTCACCTGGTTGGAATGTTTCTGGTTTGGTTTGTAATAAATGACCCCAAACCTCTTTGTGACTCTAGCAAGCGGCGCGAGGACTCGGAGCGATCGATATTTGTACGGTTAAAAGAAGGTGGCTACCGGCTGCGAGAAAACATCCTCTTCCATCTCTACGTGAGCACCTCCCCCTGTGGAGACGCAAGACTCCACTCTCCCTACGAGATCACCACAGACCGTAAGAGACAATGCTTTTACCTTCTGTAGGCCAACAGCCCCCAGCTCCCTCTATCTGGGACTCTGTCCTGGGCTTTCACAGACCAGTGCGGGGGCGTGGTGTGTGGGGCCCTTGGGTACTGGAAGGGGATTGCGTCTACAATTAGTGGGATAACCATGCCTCCAAAATCTTAGTCTGAAATGCTCAAGTGATTGACAGAAGAGCAGTCTGAGGCCTAAAATTAGCTACCTAATTGCCATAGTTCTCTGCTTTAATAACTCAGACAATCTCTGTACCCTGGGCTGGGAAAATGGAATGAAGGGAAGGCCAGTGAGAGTTACGCAGGCTGGGAGCAAATTCCAACTGGCTCTGCTTGCCTTCGCTCACAGTGTTGGAGGGAAAAAAGCTCAGCTTTTGCAACCAAGCCAGGGATGAGTGATTCCCTGCAAAGGGGTCTCCCCAGGTGAACTGTAAAGTTCCATTGCAAACCTGCCCTGTGAGCATTTATTGGTGGGAGTGGGACAGAATGCATCCACGCAGCCCCCACCCCTCTGTCCTCTCCATCAGCAAAGGGCAGTGATGCTGTGATTGCCAGGGTCGGAGGGCAGGGCATGGGGCAGGGTGGGGCTCTCCCTTGATGCCACCCTTGACATCAGCAACTCCATGATAAAAGAAAAGGTGCTTCAGGGAAACTCCTCTCTTTCATTTTAATGATGAAATCCTATTGCTTAGTGCTATCTGCATATGTCACACACATATGTATATACCACATACACCACACACACACTACACACATACCACACAACACATAGCACATACACACCACATATGCATACCACATATACCACACACATCACACACATGCCACATATACCACATGCATATCACATACACTACACACAAACCACATACACCCCACATATACCACACCACACACACCCTACACACACTACACGCATACCACATACACTGTACACACACGCCACATATACCACACACATGCCAGACCACATACACCGTGCACATCACATATACCACAAACATACCACATATACCACACACCACACAAATAGCACATACACCACGCATGCATACCACATATACCACACATACCATATACACCACATGCATATCACATATGCTACATGCATGCCACATATGCATACCACATACACCACATGTATGCCACATGCATACCACACACCACACACAGACCACATATACCACACACGTATACCACATATACCACGTGCATATCACATACACCACACACACATTCACATGCTCCCACACCCTTTCCAGAAGCAGCTCCAGGTAGATCTTTCAATGCAGGCAATGCATGTGGTGTATGTGGTATGTGTGTGGTGTGTGTGGTGTATGTGGTATGTGTGCTATGTGTGCGGTGTATGTGGTATGTGTGTGGTGTGTGCGGTGTGTGGTATGTGTGCTGTGTGTGCTATATGTGTGGTATATGTGGTGTGTGTGCTATATGTGTGGTGTGTGTGGTGTATGTGATATGTGTATGATGAGGGGTCCAGTCCTGATAAGGGAGGAAATCTCTGGTAGACATACATGGACAGCACACAGCTATTAAGGCTTGGCTTTGGGCTGACTGTCCTCTGGTGGAAGGCTACATGGCGTTTTAATTACCAAGGTAAGGAAAATTAAGCATTTTTGTAACACTCTGCTGTTGTCCAGGCTTGTCATGCAGCCTCCACCAAAGACAAGAAGGTGTGGGGAAAATGGTGTCTTTAATCTCACATGAGCTTAGCCTGATTCTGCAGTCCTCACATGGGATGCTGGCCCAGAAACATTCCTCCTCCTTTTTGCGGACTTCCCTCCAGCCCCACTGCTTTCCCTTTGGGATGGCTGGATAGGGTTCTCTGTAAGTGGATCCTCTGGGGTGGCTGGATAGGGTTCTCTGTAAGTGGATCCTCTGGGGTGGCTGGATAGGGTTCTCTGTAAGTGGATCCTCTGGGGTGGCTGGATAGGGTTCTCTGTAAGTGGATCCTCTGGGGTGGCTGGATAGGGTTCTCTGTAAGTGGATCCTCTGGGGTGGCTGGATAGGGTTCTCTGTAAGTGGATCCTCTGGGGTGGCTGGATGGGGTTCTCTGTAAGTGGATCCTCTGGGGTGGCTGGATGGGGTTCTCTGTAAGTGGATCCTCTGGGGTGGCTGGATGGGGTTCTCTGTAAGTGGATCCTCTGGGGTGGCTGGATGGGGTTCTCTGTAAGTGGATCCTCTGGGGTGGCTGGATGGGGTTCTCTGTAAGTGGATCCTCTGGGGTGGCTGGATGGGGTTCTCTGTAAGTGGATCCTCTGGGGTGGCTGGATGGGGTTCTCTGTAAGTGGATCCTCTGGGGTGGCTGGATAGGGTTCTCTGTAAGTGGATCCTCTGGGGTGGCTGGATAGGGTTCTCTGTAAGTGGATCCTCTGGGGTGGCTGGATAGGGTTCTCTGTAAGTGGATCCTCTGGGGTGGCTGGATAGGGTTCTCTGTAAGTGAATTTGGGTAGCATTTCCACACCCTTTGGAAATTAAATGAGAGAATCCCGTCAAACTGGGAATGAAGAAAAGGAAGCCTGTTCAACAACAGGGACTTTTAAAGGAACTTCCTGCAGGAGGGAGAGAGAGGCAGGGGTGGCCAGAGTACCTGAGAAGTGGACACAGCCCTCCCCAGAGGGAAGGGAGCCCAGTGTGGCCCCACAAGATCACACAGGGCACCCCCCACTACCAGGCCAACTCAGGAACAGAGAGACAGAAAAACCACCAGGAGTGGCTTCATTTTCACCGGACATATTCAGCAAGCCAGAGCTACATGATACCAGCTCACCCTATAAAACTGTGAAATCTGGTGTACTGCACAGCTATTGGGAATTTTGTGAAATCTGGTCCATTGGACAGCTACTGGGAATTATCTTTCCATTCTTTTTTAAAGGGTTGGCATCGTAAAGACCCAACTAGGAACCCTCAGAATCGAGAGGAAAAGTCCTGCCAAATGCCTGGGGTTGGGCTAATTTATCCAGCCTCTTCCTTGGCTAATGTGTCCCTGGTGGGAGTTGGGATAGGGCTGAGTGAGAACAGCAGGAGCCTTGTCCACGCCTGAGACCCCGTGTCTCCCCAGGAGACAGTTCTAGTCCATTGGGCCTCCCACGTCTCTGTACATCGATCACCAACTGCAGCCTCTCCAGCCAGCCCTCACTTCCAACTGCAGTGTCTGTGCTTTAGAAAAACAAATACATTCTCCGAGGCACCCTGAGGTTCACTTCCAGACACACAACTCTTTTATTTCATGGTGCTTTTAAGAAGTGGCAGGTGCTGGTAGGAGAAAAAATAAAGCATTTTTCTCACATTTTTGCAGCAGATATGCCAGGCAAAACTGAGAAACTCCTGCCTGTGCTGTGCCTCTACATTGGGCTGGTGCCGCTCCTCTGCTCTCCTATGTGGAGGGCGTGGAGAAGGAAGGTACCTGGTGAACTCTCCTGTAACAGGGACTCGTCTGCCAAAGTCACTCAGTAAAGGCAGGAGAACTCAAGTTCCTGCTGTTCTCTGCTCGGAAGGACCCTTCAGAGAGCAGGCTCTGCATCCTTCGAACTGCCTGAGGAAGGCAGATACCTTCAGGAACAACTCCTGCCATTTCCCCTGCAGAGAGATGCTTTAAGCTCCTTTACAATAAGGGGCAGAGGCCTCCACGTTGCTAACTCAGGCGGTGTATTTCTTTGTTACCCTTTAAAGAGGGTTGGACCATGGATAAGGGGATGCAAGTGGCCAGATTTTCCTGTGAGGGGCTCCTCCAGGGCTAACCAAGGGCAGTGTCACTGGTGACAAGCCCCCAGAGGAAAGGCTGGCGGCGGGAGCTGGACACCTCCAGTTTGCACTGTTCCCAGAGGTCTGCAGCTGGCACTGCCTCCCTCCTATGGATTAACCCTGCAGAAACCCAGCAGCACTTCCCCTCCAATTCAGAGGCCCACACTCCCAAAAGAAGCCCAGTGAATGAAGGAGGCCCTAAGGGCCATGATGTTACTCTCACAAATGCAGCGGCCCCAGAGTGCAGAGAGCTCAGTCCCCTCCACCAAGACCTTTGCTGGGGGCCAGAGGAGCTCATCTGAAACCGAAGGAGACTCTGGACAGAGGTCTCAGTCTTCTCCAGTGCTCTCTGCCTCTGACCCCTTCTGGACCTGCCGTGTCTCCTCTCACCAGCACAGTGCTTGGTCCTGGTCACTTCAGCTCATCCCTTCCTCAATCTCCCATTTGGCCTGCATCGAGCTATTGTGCATCTCCACAGCGGCCATGCCTGCTAACCTCTCTCTCAACTGTGCCAGACTTCTCCTCTTTCTCACACATATATACCCATACATACACAAACACACATAAGCACATGTGCACACAAAAACATAAGTACACACGCACATACATAAGCACGCATGTGCACATACATGTACATAAGCATATGTGCACACATGAACATGCATACATAAGCACATATGTGCACACATACGCACATGTGCACAGACATAAGCACATGTGTACGCACACGTACATAAGCACGTGTGCACACAAACGTACATAAGCACATCTGCACATACAGATACATAAGCACGTGTGCACACACAAACATACATAAGTACATGTGCACAAACACATACATAAGCATATGTGCACACACAAGCACATGACAGGTATCTGATGCATCTATAAATATAACTATGACGTGATTAAGTCAAAGAGAAGTTTCTTGCCCAGGATTGTTCCCCCTTCTTTTAAAAATGAAGGAACACAGAGTACAGCATAAGAAAAAATTTCTGTAGATAGGTTTAAATAATCATTATGGTAAGTGTCATGTAACGAAAGGCCCAGGAGAGAGGCGAGTCTGACTTGGGGATTCTAGGAGCACACTTCTGACTCTCTGGTGGCTGCTGAGTAGCTGCCTCCCAGCAGCAACCTGCTCCAACAGCTCAGCAGGAGCAGGGGTTCCCTGAGCCCCAACCACCGGAGGCCCAGGCTCAGGGGCTCCAAGTCTTAGACACAACACGAGGGCCCTGGAGTTGCCATCAAGCCCCACTTTCCTGAGATGCATGTGGCTCAAGAAATTCTAGATGTCCCCATTTTATTTTTCCCCTCAAAAACATCTGTCTAGATAGATCATAAATTCCCCATTCCTGGAGGCCTTAGACATGGTATCAGTGCCAACTGGTCTCAGGTATTTTGGGGGCTGTGTCACCTGCTAGCTTCAGAAGGCATTCATTCAAGTTTGTTGTTTCTAGCTCTAGCTTATCTATCAGGGTCCCAGGCCGGTGTTTACCAGTGCAGCTCACCTCATGCACTCTGGCCAAGATTCTGATACATTTGGGGCAGAGAGTTATCTAAGACTCTAGTTTTCTGAGCACAGGTCGGGTTTTGAGCCACGAGGTTTGAACTCCTTAAAGTTCAAAGTCCTCAGACTGGGCATTTGTTTCCTTGCTTGCTTTGTAGAAAGGGCTTGGAGGCATAGACGGCCTGGTAGCCCGTCTGTGTGCAGAGGCCAGGCAGAGCTTATGGCCAGACTCCCCGCTCTGTGGCGTCATGGGCAGGAAGGAAAAGTGTTTGTGGTGCATCGCGTGTGACCGAGGGGAAAGTTGCTTTCGCGACAGAGACCGCAGACTCAGTCTTCAATGTCATGCGACCCAGGGCTACTCCATTCATCTAAGGTGACTCAAAACTGCCACATCTGTGGCTTTCCCCTGGACCTAGAAGGGCCAGGTCAGTTAAGGTAGGGACAAATGCCTGAAAGACATTTATTCCCACAGCCAGGAGAACATGCTGCGTGTGTCTATGTTAGAGTCAGGATTCCAATGACTGCTCTTAGCACAGACTCACAGAGGGTGACGGGTCCCTTAGTGGCCCTAGGAGGCCTGGGATAGAACTCAGGCAGTTCTGAAAGAGCCCAGATGGAGCAGAAGATGAGGATCTCTGTACTTCACTGTGGTTGAGCAGCTCCTCTCCTCCCAACCCACCAATGACCTGCCTGCAAATCCCACCAATGACCTGCCTGCAAATTCTTTCTTGGCATGGTTTTTAAATAACCTGGTAAACTCAGTTCTTACAGCCATTTTCTGAGAACTTAGCAGCTTAAATTCTCCAGTCTGTGTCCAGAAAATGCCAAGAAAAATAGATTATGTCATATACTTACCTACAAGTTCATGCTATGAGCCTAGTACATTTGTTCTAAGCCAATTCCATTCAACGATTAGAAAGGTAGTTCAAGAGATTTAACCAAAATCCCATAGGAAGTCAGGGAATATAAAATACAGTTCCTTAAATTCCTGTCTTCAGATTTTCCCACAGAGTTACAGAAATATGCAAAATATGATAATATCTGTGCATTGTAGGATAATGAATTTTAATGGTGTTATAATCCAGCGTCATCACTATCATCATCATCATCAATCAAATAAGGCAAAGTGCACCCACATGGCCACATGGTAACCACTGTGGATATGATTATTACAAGGAATACTGGGTTGCTTCACAGGCAGACTTTCTGGGATATGCCTTTTGAAGACAGTTTGAAAATCTAAAATTTATTTGGTGTATAAAAATATTTTCTTCTTTTCTCATGCCTGTGATTTGTTTCATTTTTGGTGCTCTCTCTCCCCCTTGTGATTGTAGCAACCATGCAATGCTTTTTAGATAAATCTTTAGCTCCCCAGGGGACAAACCTCTTGATGTTTGTCTCCAACTCCTTTTGATTCTCCCCTAAAAATAAAAGATTCACTTGAACAATTTTCTAAAGCACATCCTCATTTAGAAATGAGGATCTAGGGGGAGGAGCCAAGATGGCCAAATAGGAACAGCTCTGGTCTACAGTTTCCAGTGTGAGCGACACAGAAGATGGGTGATTTCTGCATTTCCAACTGAGGTACCGGGTTCATCTCACTGGGGAGTGCCAGACAGTGGATGCAGGACAGTAGCTGCAGCGCACCATGCACGAGCCAAAGCAGGGCAAGGCATCGCCTCACCTGGGAAGTGCAAGGGGTAGGGAGTTCCCTTTCCTAGTCAAAGAAAGGGGTGACAGACGGCACCTGGAAAATCGGGTCACTCCCACCCTAATACTGTGCTTTTCCAACAGGCTTAAAAAACGGCACACCAGGAGATTATATCCCGCACCTGGCTCGGAGGGTCCTAAGCCCACGGAGTCTTGCTGATTGCTAGCACAGCAGTCCAAGATCAAACTGCAAGGCAGCAGTGAGGCTGGGGGAGGGGCACCCGCCATTGCCCAGTTAGTTGTTTGTTTGATTAGGTAAACAAAGCAGCCGGGAAGCTCGAACTGGGTGGAGCCCACCACAGGTCAAGGAGGCCTGCCTGCCTCTGTAGGCTCCACATCTAGGGGCAGGGCACAGACAAACAAAAAGACAGCAGAAACCTCTGCAGACTTAAATGTCCCTGTCTGACAGCTTTGAAGAGAGTAGTGGTTCTCCCGCATGCAGCCTGAGATCTGAGAACAGGCAGACTGCCTCCTCAAGTGGGTCCCTGACCCCTGAGTAGCCTAACTGGGAGGCACCCCCAGTAGGGGTGGACTGACACCTCACACGGCCAGGTACCCCTCTGAGACAAAACTTCCAGAGGAACGATCAGGCAGCAGCATTTGCAGTTCACCAAAATCCACTGTTCTGCAGCCACTGATGCTGATACCCAGGCAAACAGGGTGTGGAGTGGACCTCTAGCAAACTCCAACAGACTTGCAGCTGAGGGTCCTGTCTGTTAGAAGGAAAACTAACAAACAGAAAGGACATCCACACCAAAAACCCATCTGTATGTCACCATCATCAAAGACCAAAGGTAGATAAAACCACAAAGATGGGAAAAAAACAGAGCAGAAAAACTGGAAACTCTAAAAATCAGAGCACCTCTCCTCCTCCAAAGCAACGCAGCTCCTCACCAGCAATGGAACAAAGCTGGATGGAGAATGACTTTGACGAGTTGAGAAAAGAACGCTTCAGAGGATCAGACTACTCCGAGCTACAGGAGGAAATTCGAACCAGTGACAAAGAAGTTAAAAGCTTTGAAAAAAAATTAGACGAATAGATAACTAGAAAAACCAATGCAGAGAAGTCCTTAAAGGACCTGATGGAGCTGAAAACCAAGGCATGAGAGCTACATGACGAATGCAGAAGCCTCAGTAGCCGATGCGATCAACTGGAAGAAAGGGTATCAGTGATGGAAGATGAAATGAATGAAATGAAGCGAGAAGGGAAGTTTAGAGAAAAAATAATAAAAAGAAACAAACAAAGGCTCCAAGAAATATGGGACTATGTGAAAAGACCAAATCTACATCTGATTGGTGTACCTGAAAGTGATGGGGAGAATGGAACCAAGTTGGAAAACACTCTACAGGATATTATCCAGGAGAACTTCCCCAATCTAGCAAGGCAGGCCAACATTCAGATTCAGGAAATACAGAGAACACCACAAAGATACTCCTCGAGAAGAGCAACTCCAAGACACATAATTGTCAGATTCACCAAAGTTGAAATGAAGGAAAAAATGTTAAGGGCAGCCAGAGAGAAAGGTCGGGTTACCCACAAAGGGAAGCCCATCAGACTAACGGCTGATCTCTCTGCAGAAACTCTACAAGCCAGAAGAGAGTGAGGACCAATATTCAACATTCTTCAAGAAAAGAATTTTCAACCCAGAATTTCATATCCAGCCAAACGAAACTTCATAAGTGAAGGAGAAATAAAATACTTTAGAGACAAGCAAATGCTGAGAGATTTTGTCACCACCAGGCCTGCCCTAAAAGAGCTCCTGAAGGAAGCACTAAACATGGAAAGGAACAACTGGTACCAGCCACTGCAAAAACATGCCAAATTGTAAAGACCATCAAGGCTAGGAAGAAACTGCATCAACTAATGAGCAAAATAACCAGTTAACATAATGACAGGATCAAATTCACACATAACAATATTTATTAACTTTAAATGTAAATGGGATAGATGTTCCAATTAAAAGACACAGACTGGCAAATTGGATAAAGAGTCAAGAACCATCAGTGTGCTGTATTCAGGAAACCCATCTCATGTGCAGAGACACACATAGGCTCAAAATAAAGGGATGGAGGAAGATCTACCAAGCAAATGGAAAACAACAAAAGGCAGGAGTTGCAATCCTAGTCTCTGATAAAACAGACTTTAAACCAACAAAGATCAAAAGAGACAAAGAAGGCCATTACATAATGCTAAAGGGATCAATTCAACAAGAAGAGCTAACTATTCTAAATATATATACACCCAATACAGGAGCACCCAGATTCATAAAGCAAGTCCTTAGTGACCTGCAAAGAGACTTAAACTCCCACACAATAATAAGGGGAGACTTTAACACCCCCCGTCAACATTAGACAGATCAATGAGACAGAAAGTTAACAAGGATAACCAGGAATTGAACTCAGGTCTGCACCAAGCAGACCTAATAGACATCTACAGAACTCTCCACCCCAAATCAACAGAATATACATTCTTTTCAGCACCACACCACACCCACCTACTCCAAAATTGACCACATAGTTGGAAGTAAAGCACTCCTCAGCAAATGTAAAAGGACAGAAATTATAACAAACTGTCTCTCAGACCACACTGCAATCAAACTAGAACTCAGGATTAAGAAACTCACTCAAAACCACTCAACTACATGGAAACTGAACAACCTGCTCCTGAATGACTACTGGGTAAATAATGAAATGAAGGCAGAAATAAAGATGTTCTTTGAAACCAATGAGAACAAAGACACAACATACCAGAATCTCTGGGACACATTCAAAGCAGTGTGTAGAGGGAAATTTATAGCACTAAATGCCCACAAGAGAAAGCAGGAAAGATCTAAAACTGACACCCTAACATCACAATTAAAAGAACTAGAAAAGCAAGAGCAAACACATTCAAAAGCTAGCAGAAGGCAAGAAATAATTAAGATCAGAGCAGAACTGAAGGAAATAGAGACACAAAAAACCCTTCAAAAAATTAATGAATCCAGGAGCTGGTTTTTTGAAAAGATCAACAAAATTGATAGACCGTTAGCAAGACTAATAAAGAAGAAAAGAGAGAAGAATCAAATAGATGCAATAAAAAATGATAAAGGGGATATAACCTCCAATCCCACAGAAATACAAACTACCATCAGAGAATACTATAAACACCTCTATGCAAATAAACTAGAAAATCTAGAAGAAATGGATAAACTCCTCGACACATACACTCTCCCAAGACTAAACCAGGAAGAAGTTGAATCTCTGAATAGACCAATAACAGGCTCTGAAATTGAGGCAATAATCAATAGCTTACCAACCAAAAAAAGTCCAGGGCCAGATGGATTCACAGCCGAGTTCTACCAGAGGTACAAGGAGGAGCTGGTACCATTCTTTCTGAAACTATTCCAATCAATAGAAAAAGAGGGAATCCTCCCTAACTCATTTTATGAGGCCAGCATCATCCTGATACCAAAGCCTGGCAGAGACACAACAAAACAAGGGAATTTTAGACCAATATCCTTGATGAACACTGATGCAAAAATCCTCAATAAAATACTGGCAAACCAAATCCAGCAGCACATCAAAAAGCTTATCCACCATGATCATGTGGACTTCATCCCTGGGATGCAAGGCTGGTTCAACATACGCAAATCAATAAATGTAATCCAGCATATAAACAGAACCAAAGACAGAAACCACATGATTACCTCAATAGATGCAGAAAAGGCCTTTGACAAAATTCAACAACGCTTCATGATAAAAACTCTCAATAAATTAGGTATTGATGGGACGTATCTCAAAATAATAAGAGCTATCTATGACAAACCCACAGCCAATATCATACTGAATGGACAAAAACTGGAAGCATTCCCTTTGAAAATGGGCACAAGACAGGGATGCCCTCTCTCACCACTCCTATTCAACATAGTGTTGGAAGTTCTGGCCAGGGCAATCAGGCAGGAGAAGGAAATAAAGGGTATTCAATTAGGAAAAGAGGAAGTCAAATTGTCCCTGTTTGCAGATGACATGATTGCATATTTAGAAAATCCCATTGTCTCAGCCCAAAATCTCCTCAAGCTGATAAGCAACTACAGCAAAGCCTCAGGATACAAAATCAATGTGCAAAAATCACAAGCATTCTTCTACACCAATAACAGACAGAGAGCCAAATCATAAGTGAACTCCCATTCACAATTGCTTCAAAGAGAATAAAATACCTAGGAATCCAACTTATAAAGGATGTGAAGGACCTCTTCAAGGAGAACTACAAACCACTGCTCAATGAAATAAAAGAGGATACAAACAAATGGAAGAACATTCCATGCTCATGGGTTGGAAGAATCAATATTGTGAAAATGGCCATACTGCCCAAGGTAATTTATAGATTCAATGCCATCCTGATCAAGCTACCAATGACTTTCTTCACAGAATTAGAAAAAACTAAAGTTCATATGGAACCAAAAAAGAGCCCACATCGCCAAGTCAATCCTAAGACAAAAGAACAAAGCTGGAGGCATCACGCTACCTGACTTCAAACTATACTACAAGGCTACAGTAACCAAAACAGCATGGTACTGGTACCAAAACAGAGATATAGACCAATGGAACAGAACAGAGCCCTCAGAAATAATGCCACATATATACAATTATCTCATCTTTGACAAACCTGACAAAAACCAGCAATGGGGAAAGGATTCCCTATTTAATGGTGCTGGGAAAACTGGCTAGCTATATGTAAAAAGCTGAAACTGGATCCTTTCCTTACACCTTACACAAAAATTAATTCAAGATGGATTAAAGACTTACACGTTAGACCTAAAACCATAAAAACCCTAGAAGAAAACCTAGTAAATACCATTCAGGACATAGGCATGGGCAAGGACTTCATGTCTAAAACACCAAAAGCAATGGCAACAAAAGTCAAAATTGACAAATGGGATCTAATTAAACTAAAGAGCTTCTGTACAGCAAAAGAAACTACCATCAGAGTGAACAGGCAATCTACAGAATGGGAGAAAACTTTTGCAATCTACTCATCTGACAAAGGGCTAATATCCAGAATCTACAATGAACTCAAACAGATTTACAGGAAAAAAACAACCCCATCAAAAAGTAGGTGAAGGATATGAACAAACACTTCTCAAAATAAGACATTTATGCAGCCAAAAGACACATGAAAAAATGCTCATCATCACTGGCCATCAGAGAAATGCAAATCAAAACCACAATGAGATACCATCTCACACCAGTTAGAATGGCGATCATTAAAAACTCAGGAAACCACAGGTGCTGGAGAGGATGTGGAGAAATAGGAACACTTTTACACTGCTGGTGGGACTGTAAACTGTTCAACCATTGTGGAAGTCAGTGTGGCGATTCCTCAGGGATCTAGAACTAGAAATACCATTTGACCCAGCCATCCCATTACTGGGTATATACCCAAAGGACTATAAATCATGCTGCTATAAAGACACATGCACACATATGTTTATTGCAGCACTATTCACAATAGCAAAGACTTGGAACCAACCCAAATGTCCAACAACGATAGACTGGATTAAGAAAATGTGGCACATATACACCATGGAATACTATGCAGCCATAAAAAATGATGAGTTCACGTCCTTTGTAGGGACATGGATGAAACTGGAAACCATCATTCTCAGCAAACTATCACAAGGACAAAAAACCAAACACCGCATGTTCTCACTCATAGGTGGGAATTGAACAATGAGAACACATGGACACAGGAAGGGGAACATCACACACCAGGGACTGTTGTGGGGTGGGGGGAGGGGGGAGGGACAGCATTAGGAGATATACCTAATGCTAAATGACGAGTTACTGTGTGCAGCACACCAACATGGCACATGTATACATAGGTAACAAACCTGCAGGTTGTGCACATGTACCCTAAAACTTAAAGTATAATAATAAAATTTAAAAAAAAAAGAAATGAGGATCTAAAAACTATCCTTATTTACCTTGATATTGACCTCAAAAGACAAGGGTTTTATCTAGGGTTTTATATAGGTTAATAGGCACTGTAATGAAGAGTCTGATGACTTGGACTGTCAGAATTGGACCAGAATGTTTGGATGGATTTGGGAGCATCTATGTAGACAAAGCAGTCAGGAGTTTGAGGTCCTACGCTTTCACTGTCTCAGGCACACTCTAAATCCACTATAGATCATTTAGGGCCAGCTCCCTGCAATTGCTGGTTGGATTGGCATTTTTTTCAGCCTTAAGTGGCATCTTCAACTCCTTCCTACCTCTCACAATTAGCCAGGAAAGAGCCAGAGGAAATGGGCTCTGCAGGATCACCGACATTCAAGCCACCCTGGGGCTGCTCAAACTCATCAGAGAGCCTGTGGAGAAGGCAGCCCAAGACTGAACACCTCCAAAAATAAACACTCAGCAGCATCTCATGCACCTGGCTCCTCAGGCAAAATTAGCCTAACTTGAAAGCTTTGGGTTAACTCCTAGGAACTAGTTGTTAATTAAAGCCAGGCCTCCCTGTTGTCATGGCGTTAACAGGCTATCAAGTGTACTTCATGGAAAGTTAGTTGTGCAGTAGCAACTGGTAAAAATTTAGAAAGGCCTTACAATATAATAGGCAACTTTCAAGATCTCGAAAAATACCACAATATTTGAAATGTTGGGAGAATATAAGAATACTATAATTAACAGAAATGGAGGGACAGCAACAACCACATTCCCTGAGAAAATATCCCCCAAATGGAAGAGTAAAGTCCCTAATATTGTGGTAATGTTGTGGAAACTGTTAGGTGTGATGGCTCCTCCATGCTTTCAATGTTGCCTTCCACAGAAAGTTGATGTTCATAAAGACCCCACCTGCAAAAAGTCAGTTTAAACCAAGTGTTTTGAGTCATACGAACTATTTTATGTTCAATTTATCATCACCACCACCACCACCACCACCATCACCACCATCATCACCACTATCATCACCATCACCATCATCACCATCACCATCATCACCACCACCACCACCACACCACCATCACCACCATCACCACCACCACCACCATCACCATCATCACCACCATCACCACCATCACCACCACCATCACCACCACCACCATCATCACCATCACCATCATCACCACCACCACCACCACCACCATCACCATCATCATCACCATCACCATCATCACCACCATCACCACATCACCACCATCACCACCATCATCACCACCATCATCATCACCACCACCATCATCACCACCACCATCACCACCATCACCACCATCACCACCATCACCATCACCACCATCACCATCACCACCACCATCACCACCACCACCATCACCATCATCACCACCACCATCACCACCATCATCACCATCATCATCACCATTGCCATCATTATTTTCACCATCATCACACCATCATCACCACCACCACCATCACCACCATCATCACCATCACCATCATCACCACCGTCATCACCACCACCATCACCATCATCACCATCATCACCATCACCATCACCACCATCACCACCACCACCATCATCACCATCATCACCACCACCAGCACCATCACCACCATCACCACCACCATCACCACCACCATCACCACCATCATCACCATCACCATCACCACCATCACCACCACCACCATCACCACCATCATCATCACCATCACTATCATCATCACCACCACCACCACCACCATCACCACCACCATCATCACCACCACCACCACCATCACCACCATCACCATCATCATCACCATTGCCATCATTATTTTCACCATCATCACACCATCATATCACCATCTCCACCACCACCATCATCACCATCATCTTCCCCATCACCTCCATTATCACCATCACCACCACCATTATCATCACCATCACCATTAAAGCTGCAAAGAAAAGATCTGTGCTTTATCTGGGGAAGGGCTGGGCCTTTATTTGCTGTGCCTGCCCAGGCTCAATACCTCTCCTTGGCTCTTTTTTCCATGAATGACTCAAAGACTGGTCCAAATTTTATCTCATCGAGTAACTAGTTGGTTACAAAGTGAAAAGCCACCTGAAGCCTCTCAAAGGGTTTTTTCTCCAAAGAATGCAGCGATCTTTCTTCCCAAAGCATCGCCTTAGGTACTACGAATGTATAGTGAAAGAATGTCAGTTCTCAGAGACAATTAGAAAATACACTGGAAATTACTTGCGATCTTTAGGAGAAAGTTCCTATATAAACCCAAGCATTAGTTACCATTCAGCACTGTATTAGTCCATTCTCGCATTGCTCTAGAGAAACATCTGAGACTGGGTAATTTATAAAGAAACGAGGTTTAATTGGCTCAAGGTTCCACAGGCTGTACAGGATGCATGATACTGGCATCTGCTTGGCTTCTGGGGAGGCCTCAGGAAGCTCACAATCATGGCAGAAGGTGACATGGCCAGAGCAGGAGTGAGAGGGCGGGGGAGATGCCACACGCTTTTAAATAACCAGATCCGATGAGAACAATTCACTGCCACGAGGACAGCACCAAGGGGACGGTAGTAAACTGGGCATGGGAAATCCGCCCCATGATCCAGTCATCTCCCACCAAATTCCACCTCCGACACTGGGGATTACATGTCAACATGGATTTCAGTGGGGACACAGATCCCAGCCATATCAAGCACTGTCAGTGGGGGAAAGTGAGGGGGAAATTCCATTTCCACAGCTTCTAAAACTTCAATAGGAACTTTCTAAAGAAAGCATTTAATATTCACTTATGTTATCACATGTATGTAAATGATAGAACCACTATACTATTTTATATATAATTCAAATGCAAAGCAGTGGGCCACTTCCACATCACAATATAATCCAGATTTAACGTACAAGATTTTGGCTGGGTGCAGTGGCTCAGGCCTGTAATCCCAGCACTCTGGGAGGCTGAGGTGGGTGGATCACCTGAGGTCAGGAGTTCAAGACCAGCCTGGCCAACATGGCAAAACCCCATCTCTACTGAAAATACAAAAATTAGCTGGGTGTGGTGGCGTGCGCCTGTAATCCCAGCTACTCAGGAGGCTGAGGCGGGAGAATCTCTTGAATCTGGGTGGTGGAGGTTGCAGTGAGCCGAGATTGCACCACTGCACTCCAGACTTCCCCCTACCTTGGCCTGATGCCCCGAGACCTCCCCCAACCTCAGTCTGATGCCCCAAGACCTCCCCCAACCTCAGCCAAGCAGATGGCTCCATCTCAAAACAAAACAAAAACATATAAAATTTTTCCAAAGAAAGAAAAACATAAATTTAAGCTTCCTCTTGCTCATGCTAGTCCTCCAAGTAATTGTGGGGAATGTGGTATGGGGGGCGGGGGGTGTCAAGGGGACCCTGGAAAGGAGAACACAGAACACCTGAGGGACCCACAGAGACCCACCAGAGGCTCCGTCACTTCTGGGCCTCGTGGAGCTCCTGCCTATGGAGACCCTCGGTAATTAGGGGACACAGCAAGAGCGGAGGTGCCCAGGCAACCCCAGCACCTTCACAGGAGCCACCTCGCCGACTCCTCACAGCCTGGGTGGCAAGCACTGCTATTACCCCTGTCGTTAGAGGAAGTAACCAGGTCCCAGTGACTTTGAGACACTTTCCCAAGGTTACATAGCCAGCTTACCATGAAGCCGGGATTGACACCTGGACCAGGGTAAGAGCTGAGTCCCACTCACCACCTATTTCTGCACAGCCCTCCAGCTAAGCATAAACATTTACATTTTTAATGGCTGAAAAGTGAGAAAAATGGTATTTGACAATACCTGAAAGCGATACGTGCAACTGTGTGTTCAAGTCTGCATCCATAAATGAAGCATTGAGGACGCAGTGGCCCCTTGCTGGCCTGAGCACGGTCCAGGCTGTGGCTGCACTCACACAGCAGAGGCAGGTGTTGGTGAAAAGAGTCTGGCCCATGAAGCCTGGGGTTTTTACCCCCTGACCCTTGACTGGGAAGTTGGCCCAGCCCAGGCGGGATGGTGTGGCTCTGGAGCCCACCCCTACACAGCGCTTACTTCTGAAGCCCCTTCCTCCTGCCAAATGCCCAGCCATGGTGAGGGGCCCTTTGACCTCTGTTGCAGTCCTTCCTCTTCTCCCACCTCCCAAAACCAAGGCAGCTTCCCTCTTCTCACCCCTCCCCACCCTCTTATCTCCTAGTGCACAGCAGCAAACACCTCGTCAGGAAGTTCCGTGGCCACCTGCGCACCAAGATCGAGTCCGGGGAAGGGACGGTCCCTGTGCGTGGCCCCAGCGCAGTGCAGACCTGGGACGGCGTCCTGCTGGGGGAGCAGCTGGTCACCATGTCCTGCACGGACAAGATCGCCAGGTGAGGCCCACGGCTTCCTCTCGTGGACATTGGCTGCGGCCGGTGGGGAGTGCCAAGCCCCAGGCTCCCTGCGTCCCACTTCTGGTGAGGTCAGAGATGCTGGGCACATGCGGTCAGGGCCCTGTGCCTGAGCCGTGGAACTCCACAGCTGTTCCGCGTGTTCAGTCCCACACCCTGAGGCCGAGGTGCCCCGGGTCCCCGAGGGATCAAGGCCCTGCCACCCCAGGCTGCCGCTGCATGGGGCAAACACAGCCTGGCCTGAGGCTGCCGGCCAGTCGGGGTGGCCATAGGCTAACTAGAAGCCAGGGCCTCCCTCCCCACTGGGCTTTCCACCAAAACCTGACTAACATCCAGGGACAGCCGCAGGCCTTGAGGTCAGCTGGGTGGAACACCTCTGCCCCATCCCCCCCTGAGATATTTTCTTCTTGGAAGGAGTTTTCAAAGCCTCCGCGTGGAGGTCTCGGGGTGAGGTGCCTCGGCTGAGCTCTGTGCAGAGGAGCAGGAAGGTGCAGAATGGGCACCCGCCTCCCTCCCAGCACCTCCAGTCACTGCCATGCCCTGAGCTCCCAAGCTGCTCTGCCCAAGACCTCCCCCAACCTCGGCCTGATGCCCCGAGACCTCCCCCAACCTCAGTCTGATGCTCCGAGACCTCCTTGACCTCGGTCTGATGCCCTGAGACCTCCCCCAACCTCAGTCTGATGCCCCAAGACCTCCCCCAGGTTAGTCTGATGCCCTGAGACCTCCCCCAACCTCGGTCTAATGCCCCGAGACCTCCCTGTCCTCGATCTGACCCCCTAAGACCTCCCCTGACCTCAGACTCATGCCCTGAGACCTCTCTGGCCATGGTCTGATGCCCTGAGACCTCCCCAACATGGGTCTGAGGCCCCAAGATCTCCCCCACGTTGGTCTGAGGCCCCGAGATCTCCCCCACATTGGTCTGATGGCCTGAGGCCTCCCCCACATTGGCCTGAGGCCCCGAGATCTCCCCCACATTGGTCTGATGCCCTGAGGCCTCTCCCACGTTGCCCTGATGCCCCGAGGTCTCCCCAGTGTGGGTCTGATGCCCTGAGTCCTCCCCAACGTTGGTCTGAGGCCCTGAGACCTCCCCAACATGGGTCTGAGGCCCTGAGACCTCCTGCACATTGGTCTGAGACCCTGAGACCTCCCCGATGTTGATCTGAGGCCCCGAGACCTCCCCCACATTGGTCTGAGACCTGAGACCTTCCCCACATTGGCTTGATGCCCTGAGACCTCCCCAACATTGGCCTGATGCCCCGAGAGCACCATCCCCAATGCAGCACATTTCTGTAACTTTGGTTTGGAAAACAGGGGTCACAGGTGTGGGGACAGCATGAGTTTCCCTAAAAGAGCCATGAACTCCCTGCAAGCCTGATAAAAAAAAACTAACAACAACGTGGTCACAGGAAGTCTGGGTTGAGTGACCCAGAACACCCTTGGACACTCTGGTCGTCCTGTTCCTCTGTCATCTGCAGCTGGAGTGAAAACAGTGCATTCGGTGCAAATGTGGTCTCCGGGCGCCACCCCCAACTCCCAACGAGGCTGTGGCCCTGAGACCCTCTGTAAGGACGTTTTGTGGTGGAGCCAGGCAGGAGATGCAAAGGTTGGTCCCCAGGATGTGCAGGAAGGAGGATGAGTGGGGAGGGCCAGGAAGCCCAAGGCCTGAGGAGGACCCCAGCGCATCACTTCTGATGCTTGAGTGGAAGCTTTTGTGCCCATGGGGTCCTGGGCTCCCTACAACCACAGCAGGATCTGGGGAGAGAAGGCAGAGGGTGGGCCCAGCCAGGCCCCATAAAATCCTCTTCAAAACGCAGCCACCCCGGGGTTCTGGCACAGACGGACGCCCATGGGGCAGGCAGTGCCTGCACAGGATGGGCACCTGCCATGTGCCCAACAGATAATAGGACAACTGTTTACCCACCCTAATCCCGAGCGCTGGGCCCTGGCCCGTCCACAAAATTCACAGGGCTGGAGGTCAGGGGGGTGACGTCAGGGGACACAGAGCCCAGGAGAAAAGGGGAGACCCCTGCCGCACCTGCCTCCACCCCTGCAGCCCCTACAGCTCTGCTCCCTGGGATCTACACAGACCGGCTTCTGGGCTCCAGGCAGATGAAACCCCAGCCCCGACAACAGTGGTTCCACCTTCTCGTGGAAATCATGGGAGAGCTGGGGAAAATGGTGCCCTTTCCTTCCCGGCTCTGGGCGCTCCTGGCTGGGGAACCGCAGGGTCAGCCTAATGACAGCGGACCAAAGCCGTGGTTTCTACATCAAAGGGAACAGGCCATTGTTGACAAATAGCTCATTTTTCAGAAGAAAATGTATTCCTCCTTTGTAATATTTTCATCTATTCATGATAAGGAAAAAGCAGTAATTTTCACCTCAACTGAAATTCTCTTGGTACCCTAAGATAGCATTGGGTTTCTAAATTTGCTCTCTGGTGCCCCGGAAAAATGACGTAAATTAGCACCTACAGAATTGAAACTTGGCCGTCCCTGGGATCTTCAACATCCACAGATGGTGGACTAAACACAGGTGCAAACCACGTGACACTGGACACAGGTGCAAACCCACGCAATGCTGGACACAGGTGCAAACCCATGCGACGCCGGCAGGTGCAGGCACAGGTGCAAACCCATGCAACGCTGGGTACAGGTGCAAACCTACATGACGCCAGCAGGTCCGGGCACAGGGGCAAACCCACGCGACGCTGGCAGGTCCGGGCACAGGTGCAAACCTACACGACGCTAGACACAGGTGCAAACCCATGCGACGCCAGCAGGTTCGGGCACAGGTGCAAACCAACACGATGCTGGACACAGGTGCAAACCTACACGACACCGGCAGGTCTGGGCACAGGTGCAAACCTACACGACACCAACAGGTCTGGGCACAGGTGCAGACCTACACGACGCTGGACACAGGTGCAAACCTACGCGACACCGGCAGGTCTGGGCACAGGTGCAGACCTACACGACGCTGGACACGGGTGCAAACCTACACGACACCGGCAGGTCTGGGCACAGGTGCAGACCTACACGACGCTGGACACAGGTGCAAACCTACGCGACACTGGCAGGTCCGGGCACAGGTGCAGACCTACACGACGCTGGACACAGGTGCAAACCCATGCGACGCCAGCAGGTCCGGGCACAGGTACAAACCTACACGATGCCGGACACAGGTGCAAACCTACGTGACACCGGCAGGTCCGGGCACAGATGCAGACCTACACGACGCTGGACATAGGTGCAAACCTATGCGACACCGGCAGGTCCGGGCACAGGTGCAGACCTACATGACGCTGGACACAGGTGCAAACCCACGCGATGCCGGCAAGTCTGGGCACAGGTGCAAACCCACAGGACGCCAGACACAGGTGCAAACCCATGCGACGCTGGCAGGTCCGGGCACAGGCGCAAACCCATGAGACACTGGACACAGGTGCAAAGCCACGCGATGCTGGCAGGTCCGGGCACAGGTGCAAACCCACACAACTATGGCAGGTCCAGGCACTCAGTGGCCACTCAAGGGGCAGGGTTTTCTCTCTGTAACAAAATCTCCTTGAAAAACAAAGGTCCACACTGCTTCCTGGCCAGGGGCTTTCAGTGTCCGGGATTTGGGGGCGATTCTAGACTCCTTTTGAAAAGAGAATACAAGTTTGTGGAAATTGTCACACCCGTGGTTCTGGGCGGCTGGAGTGAGAACTCCTGAATTTGTCCAGGAATTAATCCTAAGCGCCCGCCAGGTTAGAACAGAGTTGCGTCCTCCCTCTCCATTCACAAGTGCTTCACCCCCGGGTCTGGTGACAGGACAGGGGTGCAGTGGACAGGGCGGTGCCCAGGTGTGGGGGCGCAGGCAAGGCTTGAAATGCCCCCAGCCGCTGGCCCAGGCCCCTCGAAGCCCAGCCCACCTTCTGGTTCTGTCACTGGTTCTCTCCTGTCTTAGACTTGGCTTCCCCTCGTCCCCGTCATCTCTTGTCCCTCCTTCTCTCGCTCTCGGCCTCTCTCTGTCTCTGCGTCTGTCTCTATGTCTCTCCTTCTGTCTCTCTGTATCTCTCTCCGTCTCTGTCTCTGTCTTTTTATCTCTGTCCTTGTCTGTCTCTGTCTTTCTGTGTGTGTGCCCGTCTCTGTCTGTCTTTCTGTGTGTGTGCCCGTCTCTGTCTTTCTGTGTGTGTGCCCGTCTCTGTCTCTGTCTTTCTGTGTGTGTGCCCGTCTCTGTCTCTGTCTTTTTATCTCTGTCCTTGTCTGTTTCTGTCTCTTTCTCTCTGTCTCTCCCTCTCGATCTCATCCTCCTCCCTGGCTGTGCATATCTCATCTCTTCATCTCTGCTCCACTCACCCTCCCTCACTGATGAGCTCCCTGAGCTGCTCCTTCTGCCTCCCTCCCTCTTCCCCAAAGCCTTTCCCTCCTCGGGTCCTGCCGCCACACTGTTCCCTGCATGGAGCCTGCAGGGGCTCAGTTCCAGGTACTGTCTGCTTCTGCGTCTGAGTTCTGACCTCCAAGGGCTCACCGGTGCCGCTTGGCTGCAGGGTGCCTGCCACGGTGGGGTGCACTCAGGGCCCCTTGGCTGCAGGGTGCCTGCCATGGTGGGGTGGACTCAGGGCCCCTTGGCTGCAGGGTGCCTGCCATGGTGGGGTGCACTCAGGGCCCCTTGGCTGCAGGGTGCCTGCCATGGTGGGGTGCACTCAGGGCCGCTCGGCTGCAGGGTGCCTGCCATGGTGGGGTGCACTCAGGGCCGCTCGGCTGCAGGGTGCCTGCCACGGTGGGGTGCACTCAGGGCCCCTTGGCTGCAGGGTGCCTGCCATGGTGGGGTGCACTCAGGGCCGCTCGGCTGCAGGGTGCCTGCCATGGTGGGGTGGACTCAGGGCCGCTCGGCTGCAGGGTGCCTGCCATGGCGGGGTGCACTCAGTGGCCCTCAGTGGTCCTGGGGGGCCCTCGGTCAACAGCCCTTGTTGGTTTAGCCGGGGGGGGGAGGGGGGGCAACAGTGGTCCCGACGACGACAGAAGCGGTGCCACCACTCGGAGCCTCTGCCCTGGGCCAGGCACAAGCAGTGGCATGGGGACACAGGCTTTGTCAAGAAGGTACTTGTGTATCTGCCAAAATCAGACCTGAGCATAGACCAGGATGTCGGTGCTAAGGCAGGAGCTGTTTCAGAATTGCGCCGCACTTGCCGTTTGAGTGGAAGCGTATGTTACGCTAATGATTCCAGACCATAAGCATCTGGACCATGCATTATTTTTACAGAGAGACCATCTGATAACGTATGTGTTCATCTGTTTTCTATCCTGTACAAAAGCAAAAATTAAACCTAGGGCTTAAATAACATTCAACATAAAGGACCCTTCATACACAAATACGGATGAAATATTCTAAGTCAGGGAGTTAATGACAGTCAGGGCTCTGTGGAGAGTGGAGTCTGAGGATGCGGAGGTGGAAGTCGCCGTCCGTGAAGCGGCAGGAGGACACACGTGGCTGTGGAAATGACCTCACACGAGGCACCGTGCCCGGCGCAGGACGCACAGGAGCCAGCATCGTCGTCCTGAGGGCCATGATGAGATGTGCAGGCAGTTTTGAAAGTTGGTTGTCAAATAAGTCATTATTAAAAACTAAATTACATAAACTTAGAACTAAATAAATTATAGTAAAACAAAGGTAATAGGTACTCAAAACTCACCACTCCAAATTATTTTACTGTTATTTGTGCTCTTGAAATTATTTACACCTCTTGTATCTGTGTGGTGGAAATACCACAAAATCCTGCTGTTTTCCAAACCCCTTCATCGCTGCCCAAACCTGCTCAGTGACCTCACACTGAAATCGGC
Source organism: Symphalangus syndactylus (assembly GCF_028878055.3). NCBI lineage: Eukaryota > Metazoa > Chordata > Mammalia > Primates > Hylobatidae > Symphalangus > Symphalangus syndactylus. The sequence goes on along the minus strand of NC_072432.2, from coordinate 6,607,265 downwards.
CACAGTGATGCTGCTTACGCCATGGAAATTGGAAAGCTACACACACATGCTGCTTGCTTTCTTTCGAGAGCTGATTGTTGGCAGCATACCACAGTCTTGTCCAGAAATAACATATTTGAGGCTGCTGGGAGTCCACTGTCTGAACCCAGGAGGCCCTCACCCTCCTTAGAATCCATCCTTCCCACCAAACTCTAAGCTTCTGGCAGGTGGGGACCTTGTCTCATTCCACATCATTCATTCAGTGTCTGGCATGGTGGGTGCGGGAACATAGCAGGTATACATAGATTGATAGATGACAGACAGATAGATAGAGATGACAGATAGATGATACAGCACATAGCAGGCATACATAGATCGATAGATGACAGATAGACAGATGGATAGAGATGACAGATAGATGATACATAGATTATAGATTAGATGACAGTTGATAGATGATAGAAAATAGATAATAGATGATAGATGATAGGTAGGTGATGATAATGACAGATGATAGATGAAAATTAGATGATGATGGATTAGATAGATGATAGATTATAGATTAGATGACTGATCCGATAGATGATAGAAGATAGATGATGGATGGATAGGAGGGAGGGAGGGAGCCATGGGAGGCTGAGCCACAGCAGGAGGGGACAAGGGCTTTGAACCCCTCACAGCGCCATTGGCAACACCTTGGTGGGCTGTCAGGGACAGTGCCCGGAGCCTCCCTGGCACAGGCTGGTGAGTGTAGCCTCTGCGTTGCCCTGGTGCTAGCTGCAGCAGCCTTCAAGCGCCGGCTGACTTGGCTATGATGGCTCCACTGAGACTCGTCCCGAGGAGACGTCTACACCATGGGGAGGCCCCAGCGCAGGAGGGGGCTGCTTCCAACCGTCCCCGCCTTTCCATCTGCCTGAGGCCTGCCTGCCAGGCTTCTTTACACCCCCACGAAGTACAAAGTGCTCCACACGGTCAGCATCCAGGAACTGCTCACTGCGCTCATGAACGAAGGAAACCTGCTCTTTTGTCAGAATGGCCACGACATGAAATAGGAATCGCTGCGATGTGATTGATGATGCCCTGGGAACTGGAAGTTGAAAGGACTGCAGGCTTCTGATGTGCCACGCAGACAACTTTATGGAGGTGAAGCACGTGTCCTCTGCTCAGCCACTAACTTTGGCCAGGGCTCCAAAGGTATGTGTGCTGCTCGTACGTTTTAGGGATGTGCTAAAACCAGTGAAACCTACGGATTTTCTCTCCTAGACAGCACGAGTCTCATCCCACACGAGGCCGGGAACCTGTGGTCATATTTGCTTCGTCGTTTAGAAATTTCTCTAGGAATAGATGCAGTTCTATTCGAGCAGCCATGAGATAAATGTCTGGCTGGCTTTTGATCTCCGACTTCGTGCCACTTTCATGTATTAAAATGAGAATAAATGGATAGAATTGTATATATCATTAAGGTACAGAAAGTGTGTCTGCCAAATAGGTCATTCTCTTTGCAGTTTCCCTTTGATATCAATGAAAAATGATCTTTTGTATCAAAAGATCTAAACAAACCACACAGCTACATTACTTCCCACCTACAGATCAAAAGTAATGCACAGGCATCACCTTTAGGATCAATAATACCTGTAGTAATATTCTTGGGTGACAGCAGACCTTCTTCTGGGTATGGAATTCCATGAATAATAATAGATTTCACTTCACAATGTCAGTGGTAAAATCAGTTTACAGCAAAATATGAAAGTGTGTGATAGAAATCTTGAAATTTTTACAGTGGCTTAGAATGAGCTGTAAAAACATTGTGGAGAAAACTTTTTTCACATTTCCTTACACATCATCTGATGTCCCCTCTGTCCTCTGTGTGGGCTTCTGGCCGCCTCCTGCAGCCACAGTCGATCAGTGCACCAGGGCACGGGAGAGCACTCGAGTTGGGAAAGGGTGTGGATGTGGGTGTAGGTGACAATGTGGTGTGGGTGTGTGGGTGTGGGCCAAGCTGTAGGTGTGGGCATAGGTGATGGTGTAGGCATGGGCATGGGTGTGGGTGTTGCTGTGGGTGACGGTGTAGGTGTAGGAATGGGTGTGGGTGATGGTGTGGGTGTGGATGTGGGTATGGGTGATGGTGTAGGCGTGGGCATGGGTGTGGATGTGGGTGATGGCATAGGTGTGGGTATGGGTGTGGGTGATGGTGTGGATGTGGATGACAGTGTGGTGTGGGCGTGTGGGTGATGGTGTGGGTGTGCGTGACTGTGGTGTGGGCGTGTGGGTGTGGGTGATGGTGTGGGTGATGGCTTGGATGTGAGTGATGGTGTGGGTGTGGGCGAGGCTGTAGGTGTGGGCATGGATGTGAGTGATGGTATGTGTGTGGGTGACGGTGTAGGCATGGGCATGGATGTGGGTGATGTGGGTGATGGTGTGGGTGATTGTGTGGGTGATGGTGTGGGTGTGGGTGATGGTGTGGGTGTGGGTGATGGTGTGGGTGTGGGTGATGGTGTGGGTGATGGTGTGGGTGTGGGTGATGGTGTGGGTGTGGGTGATGGTGTGGGTGATGGTGTGGGTGTGGGCGTGGGTGATGGTGTAGGCACGGGCATGGGTGTGGGTGATGCTGTGGGTGACAGTGATGGTGCAGCCATCCCCATTCCTAAGGGCCGAGGCAGGTCACCCTGTGCTGATGGGGTTGTGATTCCCTCTCAGGCTCCCTCAGTGTTGCTCTGGGGATCACTGAATGAGTCGTTTGTCTCCATCCTGTGTGTCTTCCGCAATGCACACCTAATGTTCTCTGCCATTCAGAAGGATCTGGGGGTACTGGCAGCCACAGGCCCCTCACTGCGTCTGAAATCCACCATGGTCTCTGGGGACCCACAATGAACCACAAGAGGAAACCCTGAGCCTGTTTGCTGGGCAGAACCCCCACCCCGCCTGCCTCGGTGCCCTGACAGCACCGACCACTCAGGCTCCGGGGGCCCCAGCAGAGAAAGCTGTGAGCCAAGCCCCTGCTCAGAAGCCCCTCTTCCTGGGCCAAGGGCCTGTGACCATCTTGTCTTCCCCGACAAATCAGGCCCTCCCTGTGGCACTTAGAACTGTGTCCTCACATCTCAGGGGCTCGGCAAACACCACTGACTTGATGATTACGTGACCACTTAGAGCCCATGGGTGCTGCCTGTTGGCTAAGACCAGCCCGGAGGAAATGGCCTGATATGCAGCCAGGCCCACTGGGGGTCCAGGCCGTAAGAGGACGCTCTAGCGTCCCATGTCCCTGAGGCACCTCAGTCCGCCCAGGGCCTCGTGCTGATGCAAAGGGGCTGGGGAAGCAGGGAGGCGAGAGGATGGGAGGCAGGGACAGAGCCCAGCACAGGGCCCAGCTGCCTGCACCTGAGTGCTGGGGCCAGGGACAGACACGCCCAGGTGTCCTTGGCATCCTCTGTGACCTCAGGGGCAGTGGGTTCTTGGAGGACAGGGACCCTGGGGGGTGGCACCAGCCACATGCACCCAGGGGAAGCACTGCCCAGCAGATGCCTTTTCAGACTCTGGCCTCCAGAACTGGGGGAACATCCCTGTTTCAAGCCACCCCACTGTGGTTGTCCCACAGCAGCCCTAGGAGGCTGGCACCGGCGGGCGAGAGAAATCACCCATTTGGTCTTCAGGAAATCAGAGAACAAATAAAGTCACAGTAAACTCGATTCCTGAAATCCTACCACCACCATAGCCCTGGGAAGATGGGATGGAACTGCAGAAAGTGGGTGGTTACAGCTCAATGAGAACTGACCTGCAAAGCCACAAGGTAAGGTTAAGGAGCGCCCTGGAGACCAAACCCTGCCCCTGCATGGGATGAGGGTCGAACGCCACAGGCATAACAGTCCCATCCTGAAGGCCTGTGGATGCGGCCTGTTTTTCCAGCTCTATAGAGCCAGGCTACGCTCTCACTAACAGCCAAACCCCAGGGTCCTGAAAGAATGGGGAAAACCGCAGAGGTGCTTTTAGCTTTTGTCTCTAAGAATCAAACGTTGAGTGGCATATAAAAAATCTAAATCTCCTGGAACTAATGTTCCTTCAGATATGGTTTCTAATTTTAAGTACCTGAGCTTGATTATTGATCACAATGGGTCTTTAAATGAACAGATTAAAACTTTCTCCATGAAAATGAACCATAAGAAATTACAGCTGCTCTCTGGGGAATACGGCACTGGCTGATTTCTAAACCTAAATTTTAGCCTGTGCAGAGTGCCGTCTCCCCGCCCCCCACCGCCTAGAGATCAGCTGCTCAATGTTCCCTCAAAACAGCTTCTCAGGCCTCCTCTTGGCCACGCAGCCCGCCTGGGAACAATTCTGACACCTTCCTCCATGATTTGTTGACTCCACTGAGGTCAAATGAGCGATGTTCATTGTTCTCATCTCAGAGTGTAGGTCCTTCCTAACAGAACTGCTTTTAAACACCAAACCCAAAGTTCCCCCAGTCTGGTTTAAAAATATTTTTACTCCTTTTAAAATATAGATTGTACAGATTAAGACAAAGTCTCGCTCTTGTCACCCAGGCTGGAGTGCAATGGCATGACCCTGGCTCACTGCAGCCTCTGCCTCCCAGGTTCAAGCGATTCTCTGCCTTAGCCTCCCGAGTAGCTGGGATTACAGGCGTACACCACCACTTCCGGCTAATTCTTGTATTTTTAGTAGAGACAGGGTTTCGCCATGTTGGCCAGGCTGGTCTCAAACTCCTGACCTCAAGTGATCCACCCGCCTCAGCCTCCCAAAGTGCTGGGATTACAGGGGTGAGCCACCGCGCCCAGCCTTAAGTGACATTTTATAACACCTCTAGTGAGGAAAGAAGCAGTGATCAATTCATTAACACTTATCAGATATAAAAAGTAATAATGAAAAAATCAGCAGCCCCGCTGCCTCCGCGGCTCTGCCCTCCTGCACCAGCACCGCCGACTTCGGCCACGGCTCCTGAGACCAGAGCCCAGTTCCTGGGGGAACCCCGCCCAGATGCTATGGAGACGGCAGAGGGTGACAAGCCCAGCATCTGCAAGGTAAGAACTGGAACTCCAGTCAGGGGGACAAGAGAAAACACGAGGCCGGGCTGAGTGGGGACCTGGGATGCTCAGCAATGACCCAGACAGCGTGGATGCCACCAACCCAATACAGAGACGCAGAGACGGAGGCGCAGGGCTGAGGTCCCTGAGTCACAAGGCGTCATCTCACGGCCGCTGTCTTCACAAAAAGAACCAAAGGTCCCCGGGCTAAGTGAAAAGTGTCCTCTGTCCCCAGAACCAAGAGGCCCAAGAGTGGCCACCGCAGTTCTCTCAGACCGCACAGGCAACAGGAGGAGACGCCATAGTTCTCTCAGACCGCACAGGCACGAGAGGCCACCGCAGTTCTCTCAGACCACACAGGCAACAGGAGGAGACGCCGCAGTTCTCTCAGACCGCACAGGTGCGTCCACACGGCAGAAGGTGCAGGTGGGGCAGCTGTGAACCTCCTGGCCCCGAGGGCATCCCAGCAAGCCAGGCCCGCCTCAGAGGCACAGGAGCTGTGGGACCCACGGTCAGGCAAGCCAGGGTGTCAATAATGCACCATCATTTATGTAACCAGTTCCCTGTTAAGACGCACTTAGGTGATTTCCCGTTTCTGTTTAGCTGAGCTTTGTCTGCTTTGCAATTACAAACAGCCTCTTCAAGACTGGCCCCATCCATACATCAGGCGTTCCATTGAGAATGCAGATGCTGGGTGAATTCCTAGCAGGCATGTTACTGAGTTAAAAGGCTTTTGGCTTCTCTTTCACCTAGAAAGGCCCCCAGAATAGGTCTGAGTGGCCTGGAAATGGGGTGGGGCCTGTATGCAGAGACGCCTCAGGGTTATTACCTGTCTTGTCAAGAGGTGGGAGGAAGAAGGTGTGTGACAGGGTTTGGAGGTAGGGTGTGGAGGAAGGGAAATGTCACCCCCAGACCGGCCAGAGATTCAACTGTCTCCTGTGCTCTTCCAATGCCATGAAAGGTAGATACAGTTACTGTGACCCCAGAACCAACACAGAGACGGTGGTTCTCGAACTGAGCAGCCTCAGAGCCACCTGGAGGCTCCTTAGAACTTGCACCGCCGGGCCCCACCCCAGAGTTCATGAGCCGGCAGCTCCAGGGTGCAGCCAGGAATCTGCATTTCTATCAAGTTCTCAGGTGATGCTCCATGGCTGGCCCAGGCATCCCACTTTGAGGACCACTGAGAAGACAGTCACTCACAGCAGCAAGAGAAGGGTCAAGGGAGGCCCTACTGACCAGCATCACAACCTGACTGGTACCTGACTGTGTTGGCTCCAAATGTGCCACTTTGCTGCAGAAGTCCTCAACCCTGGCTCACATGAGAATCACGTGGGCGGCACCGAGAAAGCTGATGGCCGCATTGACTCCCCAGTCACACCAAAATCCTTGGGGGAGCCAGGCCTCTGGAGATCCTCAAAGCTCCCAGATGATCCCAGCAGCAGGCCTGAGAGCCAGCCCTGCAAAGCTGCAGACGCCGGGCCAGGTGGCAGCTGAGGACTTTGCCACAGGCTTCATGTAACTTTAGAGAGTTACATCTCCTCATAGGGCCACGTCATGGCAGCAAACCAAAGCGTCCAAAACAGGCAAGGGCGGTCCTGTTCCCTGCCTGATGCCGGCGCACTTGCAGGGACAGCCTGAGGTGTCAACCCACCGGAGACCTGTCTTTCCTTCCATTGTGGCCTGGAGGCTGCAGCCTGGACTCAGTGAGCAGGTTGCATCTCCTGGCTAAAGAATGGCAGCCTTTTTCCAAGACCTTCCCCACTTATCTGTGGTATTTCAATGATTGACAAACAAACAAAAATATACTTACTTAGGGATTATCTATTTTGAAAACTAGACATGGGTTTTTTTTCTGTCAACATTGCAGTAATATCAGCTGTTTGAACAAAAGGAGAGGCATTTTTCCATTCAATCCTGAATGCTGAAAATTCTCCAACTCATATTCAGAAAGACATTTGGTTTTATTGATCGTGTTAGCAGAATAAGTTTAATCTCTGGTAGCCAGGCAAGGAGAAGGTGGATTTCCTCTTTATTGTAAAGCTTATTAGGTGGGAACCAGAGAGAGAAGTTATTTGTCTTCTGACGGTCCTGCAGCATCACAGCCACTCACATATGTTCCAGAAGCTTTATTCAAAGCCCGTGCTCTGATGGCCTCTAACATTGAGGCGTCTCTTCCAGGAATCCCAATTTTACTTTTTAACTCGTGGCTTATTTCACGCAGGTGCTTTGTTACAGATGGTGGAAATATACCTTTCCCTGCTTTAATTTATAAGACATTTTAAGACTGCACTAACAGTCTGAGAATTCACAGGCCCACTGGGACCATGGAACCCGGAGCCCTGGACCCTGCACGGGGTCCTTTCCTGGGCCTTGTTTTCCGGCATCTCCAAATCTGAGGAGGGCATCTCACGTCCCGAGGAGGGCCATGCTGCTGAATTTCCTCCCAGCTTTTGGTCTGTCCTCTGGTCTCAGATTCAAGGGAACAAGCCAAATCCCTCAACCGCTCCTCAAAAATGTTGGCATTGGCTGGACGCAGTGACTCATGCCTGTGGTCCCAGCACTGTGGGAGGCCAAGGTCGGTGGATGGCTTGAGCCCAGGAGTTCAAGACCAGCCTGGGCAACACAGCAAGACTCTGCCTCTATGAAAAAATACAAAATAATTAGGCTGCAGCAAGCTATGGCTGCACCACTTACACCACCATACTCCAGCCTGGGTGACAGAGACCCTGTCTAAAAAAAAAAACACACAAAGACCAGGTGCAGTGGCTCATGCTTGTAATCCCAGCACTTAAGGAGGCTGAAGTGGGAGGATCGCTTGAGCCCAGGAGTTCAAGACCAACCTGGGCAATATGGCAAAATCATGCCTCTATTTAAAAAAAAAAAAAAAAAAAAAAAAACAGAACAGAAAACACTGCCCGTTGTTCCCTGAAAGAAAAGCTCAGTTACAAAAAATCTCCTTTCCCAGGATTTGTTGCCATTCTCTGACTTATCAGTGAACATCAAGGAAAAGATTGACTCTGAAGAGCCACCATCCGAGATCCAGGCAGACACGCTGTGGAATGAAGGTCCTCGGTGATAGGCACTGTGTGGCCTCCGACCATCTGAGATCCAGGCAGACACGCTGTGGAATGAAGGTCCTCGGTGACAGGCGCTCTGTGACCTCTGACCGTCCAAGATCCAGGCAGACACGCTGTGGAATGAAGGCCCTCGTGACAGGCGCTCTGTGACCTCTGACCGTCCAAGATCTAGGCAGACACGCTGTGGAATGAAGGTCCTCGGTGACAGGCACTGTGTGGCGTCCGACCATCTGAGATCCAGGCAGACACGCTGTGGAATGAAGGTCATCAGTGACAGGCATTGTGTGGCGTCCGACCATCTGAGATCCAGGCAGACACGCTGTGGAATGAAGGTCCTCGTGACAGGCGCTCTGTGACCTCTGACCATCTGAGATCCAGGAAGACACGCTGTGGAATGAAGGTCCTCGGTGACAGGTGCTCTGTGGCCTCCGTCTCATCCTACCCTTCAGAACACCTGACCTCGCCCCTCTGGTAGACGCTTGCGCATCCAGCGGCCAGCTCTTCCCTTGCTTTCTGGGAGAAACACCGTGACTTGTAGAAATGACCACAATATTTTTTTAAATGAAGCTATGCAAATCTGATAGACTGAAGTAAATGTTTCATAAAACCAATGACTGTTTAAATTGTAGGACTAAATTGTTTGTGTATAAATATAACCTTTTATATTCCATTTGAGTTTTATGTAGATGAGCACATTACTTTAATGACCTGCATTTGCGGAGGGAGAGAGGGAGAGCAGCTCCCCGAAACCCCCACCAGCCAGATGGCTGCCTTTTCTTGCATGAGATTAAAAGATGTTTCTCATTCATGGAGATGCTTCTGAGGCAAATTAATATTGCTGGCTAAATTGCTTGTGTTTTTGGAATAAAATTTAAAGAGAACTTTTTAAAGCAATTGGTGTCACAGGTTCTCAGAGAAGATTACTCTCCAGGTAGATTCGGTAATTAATGGAAAGAATTCTGTGTTAATTGACTGCTTCGGGAAGGGGAATGTAATGACTCCTTATTAATCATGAAAAGAGACGCTGCATGCGGGGATGGCAGTAATTGCGCTAACAGTGGAGAAATGTTAATTAATGAAACGAACAATGATGTAAGAAATTGGCTACATAATGCTTGCTGCTGAAGGAGGTAGGATTCTAAGCACATTATTTAGAGTGGAAACCATAGAATGTTGCCTCAAAAAACACACACATGGAACCTCTTGCCACCCAAATTTAAGGGGAAAAAATGTCAGTGCTCTTGGCATTTTTGCTTGAGGAAGCAAAAACATCCACCCAGAGCTATATTTATTTCAAACAAAATGACCTTGTTGTTCATCTCCAATCCGGGCTTCTGAAACCAAAATCATGCCCAGACCAAAACAAGGTCATTTGTTAATGTACTTTCAACACAATAGGTCATTTTGACTGCTAAGGACAAAGGGAGTACAAAGTATTTTTCCCTAAACTAAAATAAACAAATTCCATTTATAATATTTCCCAGCTAATATAAAGAAAAATTCAGATTCATTTTTGGGACAGAGTATCTTTTTTAAAAAATCAAATTCTAAGTCCCAGAGAGAACATAACAGCTTCCACTCTAACAACTCATTTTCAGAAAAGAGAGCAGCGTTTGTTAGCACACAGGGGCCTGCGGAGCCCAGTCCCAGGCAACAGTGTCCCCAGAGCCCCCGTGATGGCTGGGTTGAGTCTGGGGCACTCCCGGGAAGCCCCCCCAGGTCTGCACGATGGGAAGACTGACAGGTCCTCAGGACCAGGCCGCAGATGGGCAGAGAGGACCGGGCTCCCTGGGCTCCCGGTTGGGGGGCCCTGCTGACCGCTGGCTCTCCCCACAGGTGGAACGTCCTGGGGCTGCAGGGCGCGCTCCTGTCCCACTTCGTGGAGCCCGTGTACCTGCAGAGCATCGTGGTGGGCAGCCTGCACCACACGGGCCACCTCGCACGCGTCATGAGCCACCGCATGGAGGGTGTCGGCCAGCTGCCCGCCTCCTACCGGCACAACCGGCCTCTCCTCAGCGGTAAGAACCCCCATCCCGGGGGCCCTCCGCCTCCTTCCCACCACCAGGCCAAACGCAGGTGTGCCCGACAGTGCCATCCCTGGCAGACTGCACCCATGTTGGCTAGTGGCAATTTAGGATTTAATGGGCAAAGTCCTACAATTTTAAAAAGGAAAAATGATGAAAGGTTTCAGCGTCTCTCTGCATATAGCAATAGGCCAGGTCCTGATGTGAATTCGCGATTGTGTGATGCTGCTGTTTTCACAGCGGTGTCTGAAGGAGCTCTGAAAACAGAATCGCTAGTGCTGGGCTCACCCAAGAGGCCCCACCTGCCCACCTGGCCGCCCACAGGAGGCGATGCTGAGGAAGAGCCAGGTGGGTGAGGAGGGGCAGGGAGAGGGGGGCACCAGGGCCACGTGGCCAGAGCGGGTCTTCGGGACCCAGAGCCCCAGGCCCTCCACACCCTTCAGAGACTGCAAGGTGACTCTGCGGGTACTGGGCCAGCTCCGCACCAGGATTCCCCACAGCCCAGATGTCCTCAGAGACTCGAGCCTCCCCAAGCCTCCACTTCCCCCACGTTACCTGGAGCCTGCCCAGGCTGCCTGGCACACAGCCAGTTGCAAGGATGAAGAGTCCCTTGGCAGCTGTGAGGTGCCCTAGAAAGACCAGGGTGTGGTCTCGGGAGGGTTTTGTGAAGGACACACTGACAAGAGGTGACTCCTGGCCTTTCACAGGAACAAAGGGAAGTAGGGGGAGGGTTTCCTAATCACTGCCAGCCTCATGCTGGGGCCTGCAGAACACCAGGTCTTTGAGTCAGCCTCCCTTGCTGGAGTGGGAGAGCTCTCTGAAGGGCCTGCCTGTGGCAGAATCAGGCAGATATGTGGGGGAAATGGAGAAAACCTCTGCCCCAGAAGGAGAGTAACACCACGGGCTTGGCGGGGTTGGGTCTTAAACCAAATCACCTGAAAGAGAAAGCAGGAAGATAAAAGAGTGGTTTCCTGCTGCAGCTGAGAGTCACTGGGCCTAGGATTTCTTCCCAGGATTCTAAAACTGCTCTAAGTTATAAGAGCAGGGGTTAAATAGGGCTTCGTGGGGGCAGGAGTGGGAGTTTTTTGGAATAATTTGTGCAAAGCACCTAACTGTGCTGCTCGATTCTCACACCAGCCAATGACAAAGGTTATTATCTCTGTTGTCTTTTTATTTATTTTTTTATTGAGACAGGGTCTCTCTCTGTCACCCAGGCTGGAGTGCAGTGGTGCTATCTCAGTTCACTGTAACCTCTGCCTCCCAGGTTCAAGTGATTTGCATGTCTCAGGCTCCTGAGTAGCTGGGACCACAAGCATGCACCACCACACCCAGCTAAATTTTGTATTTTTAGTAGAAATGGGGTTTTACCATGTTGGCCAGGCTGGTCTCGAACTGCTGGGCTCAAGTGATCCACCCGTCTCAGCCTCTCAAAGTGCTGGGATTACAGGCATGAGCCACTGCACCCGGCCCCTCTGTTGTCTTAATGTGGGATGGGAAGAGAGTCAGAAATTCAACACCTCACCCAAAACCCTCATCAGTAGGGAGCAAGGACTTGAACACAGTTCCAATTGGTGGTAAACCCCTGGTTCCTTCAGCGTACCACTCTGCATCCTGGGCAGTGCGGCACAGTTTCTTAGGGCAGCTGTCCGTGTTTCTAACCACACAGTAACTAACAATTCGAGACAGTCCTCGCAGGAAGAGGCAGCAGCTAAGGGAGGGGCAGCCGCTGCTCCCAGGTCGTCACCAAGACACTCAGTGGCCGCCGTCTCCCACCAGGCGAGGGCCTAAAGGTGCGCCTCCAAGTCACAGCCCATACAATTCTATGCATTGTTGAAATGGCCAATCACTACAGTGATTCTGGACCCAGTTTCAACCTCTTTCTTGCTTTCCTGTTTCCTTTGGTTCTTTCCCCTATTTTTTCTTAAAAGTGACGACTCCTTACTCACTGTGGTTGAACAGAAAAAACCGCTCTGGAGTGGGCCCCGAAAAGCCCTGGAATCACCGGTTTGGAACTCAAAGCAAGTGTTCCCGTGCTGGGGGCCCCAAAGGCCTCAGTGCAGTTCTTAGATTTCTGAGTTAAACCTGAGAGGATTTTCACCTGTTTGACGAGTGGGCCCTGCACTCTTTTTCTGTGCATTTTCCTTAGGCCATCCTCATTCTGTGTCCAGCACCTACTGAAGGGCTTATTTAAGCTTGCTCAGCACAAGGAAATATGGAGCACAAATGCAACCACGTCCTCCCCAAGCCACCGTCAACGGAGCAAGTTTTGCCCTCCCTGGGCACTGGCTTGTCACCCTTGGCAGCCAGTCTCCCAGTGCTGATTTTCAATCATGTGTCCATCTGGGAACATCTCAACATAAATAAAAACAAGAATTTCTAATCCTAAGTGTGAACATAGTGAATTTTAGAAAACACAATTAGAGAAATTCAGATCCACCTGACATCATGGAGTGGCACAGATAATGGCCAAGCCCGAGAGACACCTGTCTGCTTCTGATCCCAGGTGGCACCTGCCTACTCCCGATCCCAGGTGGCACCTGTCCACTCCTGAGCCTAAGCGGCACCTGCCATACCACAGCCAGTGCAGCCTGACTAAATATTTCAGCCTCCATTTACATGCTTATTGGGAATCTGGTTTTCATTATTCTGGAGATGCAAATGAGCCTAAATCTTGGTATCTTGCCTGCAGGCAGCCCCTAAGCTGTCCCTGCATTGTTCTTCATGGACATTTACAAACCAATCATGCGAATTTTGAAAAGAAATCATCAGAATTTCTTGCACCAAAAGGAAGAGAGAGAGACCTTGCATAGGGATAATAATAAAAAGCACCCTCAAATAAGCAAATGAAGTTTGCTTGAAGCTTCCCTCAAGGTCAGTTTGCAGAATTGCCTTAGAAGATGAAGCTTATGTATTAGCAGAATGAGGCCCAGCAATTTAGATATGGCTAAATCAGCTCTGAGTTAAAAAGAAGCAACCAAGCTGAAAAAGGTACCCTTACTCACACAGTCACGGGATGCATAGTAATGTTCTTGAATGATATACTTGAAAAATTCTGCACTTTCCAGTCTAAACCTGCGGCAAAACTTCAGGACCAGAAGCCCATTTCGAGGCTGTCTCAAACCCTGAATCCTTCAGCAAAAGTTGCATTATTTCCTGAGTACAGATAGCCTAAAGGAGTTTGCCCTTGGTCCTTCTCATTGAATTCAGTAAGATGAACAAAATGATGGGGATAGTAATTAATAAAAATCTATGCTTTGAATAATCATCCTTTTAGGAAAAAGTGAGATGAAATAGCCACTTTGACGGCCTGTTCCACCAAGCTGAGGATATATGCCTCTCTGAGCTTTCAACATCAGGGCTAAATTTTTATTTCTCTTCATCAGGGAAAAAAGAAAAAAAGGGAAAAAAAATTTGGGTAGGATAAATTCGTTGTTTGTGTTAATGGCATATTTAATAGCTATGTTGTCAATGATTAATTTCTTAGTCCACACTGAAGATAAAACTGTGATTATTTTTACAGCCCACCTCAAGGTCTTAGCAATGAACATGAAATCTGAGAGATGGACCCAGAGAATTGATTGTTAGAACTATGACTTGTTTAAGACTCTTGGTTTATGTTTGTGTGATGAACATTGCAGTGCTGGTGATAAAATAGAGGAGAATAGGGGCTGTCTTCCTTCACAGCACACACTTTCCTGGAGTGTGAAAAGGGCCAGCTGGGGCGTCCAAAGCCCTTTCAGGTGTCCATGTTTCACAGCAAAGCCATTTGTCAGAAAGAAGTTAGATACGTACTAAAATGTGAAGTTAGATACGTACTGAAATGTGTACCAATACTAATAGCTTATGAATTTTCCCAATGCCACCTATTTTTGGCATTCAAAGTCTCTCTCTGTTGCCATTTATGTCCATATTTTTTTATGAGTCCAGATTTTCAAAATGTTGTCACACTAAGTTGAGGAAATTTCTACGAAGTATCAGGCCTCTTTAATTCAGGAGAAATTTCCGAAATTAATGATCATTAAGAGTATTTTGCAAAATAACATGGTGAAGCAGTAGCAAATATTTTATCCAGATGGTAAGTGATTTGCAATATTATTTTTACATTAAAACAGAGGTCTATTTTGGAGTAACCTACACAATTTTTACAAATGTTTAGTAATAAACATATAAGCATTACAAAAATATTTTAGCAGCCTGCTGTTTCTTACAGTCACTAGAGCTAGGAATTTATCCTCCTGTACCCTTGCAGGAATTTTTGGTGGAAAAAATTATAAATCTCGCTAGAATAATCTAAAAAGCAATCTTAGCTAAGCATGGTGGCTCATGCCTATAATCCAAGCACTTTGGAAGGCTGAGGTGGGAGGATCACTTGAGGCCAGGAGTTTGAGACCAGCCTGGCCAACATAGCCAGACCCCATGTCTACAAAAAAAAAAGAAAAGAAATTCTAATATCTTTTCATGAAAACTAAAAAAGTTAAATTCAACAAAGAACTATTTAATAAGACATTTTTATAGATTAGCACAGAACTTTCTAGGCAAATTAGATGGCACATAGCTTATGATAAATTTAAAATTATTGAAAAACCTTGTTTTCATTTTCTAGAGAATCCTTTTAAAAATATTTTGTATAATAATTAATTTTCATTTAATTTCCACCATGATCTTAAGGAATTGTTTCCCAATAGAATTTAAGCAAAGAACTTAATTACATCGCTCCTGAGAATTGTATCATTGACTCCAGGAAAATACTTTCATTGTCAATACATTAAATGTATCCAACATCGAGAAATTGATCAGCATAATCCAGGCATTTGCTCAATCATTCAGCAAATGTGCATTGATGATTTACAAAGTGCCGGACAAAATCCTACACAGAGAATAGAGCAATGAACAAAATAGTCAAAAATCCATACCTCGGGGTTATTGCATTCCAGTAGAGGAGACGGACAAACAAAATATGAGTGCTCTGTCAAAAAAAAAAACAAGACAAAAGAAGGATTAAAAAGTGACCCTCAGCCCTAATAAAAGGGTCAGGAGCACTCTCAGTGTGGCGGTGACACCGCACAGAGTCCTAGAGGAATGAGGAAATGGAGCTGGGAGAAGGGCTTCCACAGGGTTTTGGGAAATGGGTGGGGTTGGGCTGAGAGTGCGAGGTAAGCGGGCAGGAGAGAGAGGCTCTCTGGAAAGGCTGCAGCGGGCTTCCTCTCCCTTCTCACCAAGGGAAGATTCAAGCTGGTTTCAGGCTGCTGTTTGGTTCCCAGACCTGAAACAATCATGTGGGCCTCGCTTCAGTGGGGTTATGAAGGTGGTCGCAGGGCTAACGGGAAAAGCGCAGACTAGGATGGTGCCATAAAAGCCACCTGGCCCCCGCCGTCATCTTAGGATGCCAGACTCTCCCCCCTGTGCTTTGCTGGCTCGGGGGCTAGAAAGCCTCGCCCTGCTGCAGTGAGCCATACCTCCTTCAGAAGCCTGCGGCTGATAGCACCATCCCTCTTCTTCTGAACCAGGATCAGCCTCTCCAAGGATTCAGAAGCCTGGGGCTGATAGCACCATCCAGCTTCTTCTGAACTGGGATCAGCCTCTCCATGGACATCCCTCATTGCTCACAGTCACACCCCTGGAGTCAAAACTCTGAGGTTTCTCTGGCATGAAAACCTTTCAACATCGTCTCTGCCTAGATGTGCTCTCCTACCCAGGCACGCAAAGCTCTGCCATTCTGAGAGAGAAATGTTTGCCAGTCATAAAACTTAACAAGGGACTAAAGACCCTTATCTTAAAAAAAAAAAAAAAAAAAAAAAAAAAAAAAAAAAAAACCTGTACAGCATTGACAGTAATTGAATGATGGTTCCCTGAAGATTCTGTAAAGCTGGAGAATCCCGCTCCCCCTGGGACCGCACCGCAAACCCTGAGGATGGTGGGAGACATTGGCAGGGGCACCTGCAATTCTCCTTGGTGGCACCAGAGAGTGAACAGGAGAGGGAAGAGTTGCCAGGCCAGGACCTGGGGAAGGACAGGGATGGGAGAGGAGATCTTCCCATAAGAGTCCCTGAGAAGCCGAAGGGCTGAGAGGTGCTTCAGCAGCCACAGGAGGCTAAGGCGGCGGGTCAGCCTGCCTCCCAGGGCCAAGGTGGGCTCAAGGCAAACAGCCCCTTACCGTGTTTACAGCTTGAAATGGTCTCCACTCCTGATTTAAATTAAGATGGTCCCCTTACTCGTTAGATCAAAATAACTCTACAAAAAAATTATAAATAGAATATTGCTACACACAAAAAATAAGCAGACACAGGAGATAAAACCCAAATCCAGAAGAAACAACAGGCAGCAGGACAGATGCTCCAGTTGGAGTTTCAGACACAGACCCTAATATGACCATGCTCAGTAGGAGAAAGGACATTTTCTAAAGCAAGATGGAACACTTAGGGGGAGAGATGAAAGCTCAGAAAAAAATAGAACCAAATAGGAATTTCAGAAATACAGAAAATAAAATAATTTATTTAACAGAGGATGGTTTAATACCAAATAAACACAGCACAGGAGAGAATTAATAAATGGGAGCACAGTTCTGAAGAAAACATCCAGAATGCAGCACAGAAGGCAGAAATGATATATGGAGGATGGATGAATAGATGATAGATGATAGATAGATAGATGATAGATACATAGATAGATAGATAGATAGACAGTAGATAGATGATAGACGATAGATGATAGATAGATGATAGATAGATAGATAGACAGACAGTAGATAGATGATAGACGACAGATGATAGATAGAGACTGATAGATATTTATTTTAAGGAATAGGCTCATGCAGTCGTGTAGGCTGGCAAGTCTAAAATGTACAGGGCAGGCCGGCAAGTGGGAAGTTTCAGCAGGAGTGGAAGTGGCACATCTGGAGTCCACAGGCCATGTGGAGGCAGAATTTATTTTTCTTCACAGAACCTGAGTCTTTGCCCTTCAGGCCTTCAGCAGATTGGAAGAGGCCCAGCCATGTTGCAGAGCGTAACCTGCTCTATGCAAAGTCTAATGAGTTAAATGTTAATCGCGTTGAACGTGCCTTCCCAGAAATACCTGGGACTGCTGGTTAATCTCGCAGTTAATCTAGTTGGGTGCTACAGCCTAGCCAAGGGGACACATAAAATGAACCATCACACACACAGAAAGTACAAAAGAGAGCTAAGAGAGCAGGAAAGTCTGAATGCATGTAATAAGAGTTCCAGAAAAAGAAAGAAAAAGTAATGGAACAGGAGAGATATTTAAAGAGATCATAACTAAGAATTTTCCAAGACAAACAAAAAGCATCCAAATGCAGATTTGAAAAGCACATTATACCCCAAGAATAATTTTTTTAAATTCTCATCTCAGTGGTTAAATTGCTAAAAAACAGAGACCAAAAAAATCTTAAAAGCAGTCAGGAAAGGAAAGACAAATTCACTTCAAAGGAGCTAAATCAGACTGGTAACTGATTCTCAGAAGACAAAAAAACAATGAAATGGCATCTTTAAAATGCCGATAGAAAAACAATCTCAACTTACGATCTGATATCAAGAAAAAGTATCCTTCAAAAACAAAGGTGAGACAGCGTTTGCAGACAAACACTGACAGAGTCTAACTCTCCAGGAAACACTCAATGTGTTATCTGGGCTTAAGAAAAACGATCTCAAATGAGTAATGCGGACTGAAGAGCAATGAAAACCAGCCACACTTTTATCCAGTTTGAAACCTGGCACATTACTACATTTTGCATACTAGGGCACAAAAAAACATAATTTGGAACAATAAAAGACCCCATTCCCCCAAAGTCCCTTTGTCCCATATCTTTTGAAATAATGACAATCCTTACGGAAGCCAAAAGTCATTGTCATTATCAGGCTGAAAAATGAAAAATGCAGATTCTTTCCTCTGCCATGGAAATTTCATATCTTTTGAAGCCTCCTGTGAGCCTCTGCACTTTAAACTAGGGGGAACCTGAGCAGTCGTCCATCCTCGTGACTCCTGGGTGGTCTCTTAGGAATCAAGTTCCTGGAGAATAGTGGAGGCACAAATCCTCCTGAGAGGACACCACCCAGGCCTTGGCATCCCCGGACATCACTGTCGTCCCAGCAGAACTCGCACCCAGGACATTCACAGACAGTGCAGCCAGCGTGGCCCGTTCCACGCCCTGCAGACACCTGCCTTCCACCCTCTCAACACCTCCACCTCAAACCAGTCACATGAGGGAAGGCGAGGAAAAGCCACCATGGCCTCTGTGTTCTCAACATTCACATTCCCTTCTGGCTTGCAGGAAGCCACAGAATTTGTTTTCTTTTGAGACAGAGTCTTGCTCTGTCACCCAGGCTGGAGTGCAGTGGCGAGATCTCGGCTCACTGCAACCTCTGCCTCCCGGGTTCACGCCATTCTCCTGCCTCAGCCTCCCAAGTAGCTGGGACTACAGGCACCCGCCACCACGCCGGCTAATTTTTTTTTGTATTTTTAATAGGGACAGGCTTCACCGTGTTGGCCAGGATGGTCATGGCTCATGATCCACCCGCCTTGGCGGGTGGGATTACAGGTGTGAGCCACCATGCCAGGCCGAACCCACAGAAGTTTTTAGGACTATCTCACAGCAGAAAGAACCAGCTGTCCATCCTCAGTTAACCCCACCATCTCCAGCCTCCATAGCACATTTTATGTTTCTTATGGAATGCGCTGTATCAAAGCAAGACAGCAGCTATAAAATTACTGACAATTATAAAGACATTCATAGCAATGATAATGAATAAAACGGCATTGATACAGCCTTAGAAGTTAGTTACCCCAAATCCATAAGTCCACATTAAACTTACCAGCTCTACTTCCATTAAAGGTGTGTGGGTGTGCATGAGAGAAAGACCCCACAGCGCGTCTGGCCATATAGAAAACTCAGGAGATCCCTCTGATTCCTTTAGCTTTATGAATCTGTGCAGGCGCAGATGGCATGCTATTTCATTCACTCTGCAAAATTAAATGCAGTGCTACCCAGCGACACAGACTTGTCTCACTGCATGTAAAAATTATGCTCCTGAAATGTCTTGTGTAAATTTAATTTTGGGAAAGTGAGTTACATTGTAATATAGTAGGCTCACTATTTGAAGAAATGCTGTAATGTCTCACTTACATAATGCCTTTTTAAAAAGGTAAATAAGGATTTTCTTCAAGTCAGGCATCTTTTTATAGCTCCGTGAGCCACAGTAAAACTCATTTCCATGGATGAATTGTGGATTCACCCCCACTGGTCCTAGTAATGGTGATGTAACAGTAGTGGTCGTGGTGATCATGGTGGTAGCTGAAGCGGTGCTGGTAGGAGTGGTTAATTAACTTGTCAGAGGCCACACTGCTAGTATGTCACAGAAGTGAGTCCAGATTTGCTCTGCTGCCAGAGACCACTGTTAACACGATTGTGTGCATTTAGCAAAAAGGTCACACAATCTCATCATGCTGATCTCTGTATACCAGACAGCCTGGCAGAATATTCATGTCAAAGGCTCCAGGAGACCAGCTTATTCCTATACAGATCTACTCTGAAATAAGACAGCTCCCTAAAAAATGTTATCAAAGATGAATGGCCCATATGCTGCATGGTATATTCACAAATTAATAAATGCCAACACATCCCTGAGTTACATACCAGGTTTAACAAGCGTCTGTGAGCGTGGTTCACTTACAGACAGCTCAGGGAGAAGCTGCTCGGGTAGCGAGGGCGTTACTCCCAAGGCCGCCTGGGAGCAATTACTAAAAAAATGTGGGGCTTGACCCTGCTCACCACCAGGCTACACAGTGTTTCAGGGACACCTTTTTTCCTCACCCTTCCTTGGGCTTCCTACACAAATTTTCAAATCCAAGGTCCCACCCGACGGAGGCCACCCTCACCCAGCAGGTGCACTTGTTGGGCGCCCCGTGCATACCCAGGTCGCTCTGCACACCCAGCCGGTGGCACAGAACTGCTGTCTGGGCAGCTCCGGCCCCCCACCCTCCTGGACTGTGAGCCCCGCTGGTCCTCATCACATACAGAAGGTCCAGAGGGAAAGAAACAGATGCGGGCAGAAGTAGCCCATGAGCTGCCACCTGCAAACCCCCGTTCTGTGGAGTGTGGGGCTCAGAGCATGGAAATCCCCGTTCTACAGAGTGTGGGGCCCAGAGCAGAAACCCCCATTCTGCAGAGCGTGGGGCCCAGAGCATGCAAACTCCTATTCTGCGGAGTGTGGGGCCCAGAGCGTGCAAACCCCTGTTCTGCGGATTGTGGGGCCCAGAGCGTGCAAACCCCTGTTCTGCGGATTGTGGGGCCCAGAGCGTGCAAACCCCTACTCTGCGGATTGTGGGGCCCAGAGCGTGCAAACCCCTGTTCTGCGGATTGTGGGGCCCAGAGCGTGCAAACCCCTATTCTGCGGATTGTGGGGCCCAGAGCGTGCAAACCCCTGTTCTGCGGATTGTGAGCCCCAGAGCGTGGGGCTGCCCCTCCTCCGGGAAGAGCGCTGCTCACTCCATCCTTAGACCAGTCCCGAAGTTCACTCTCAGTGGGCTGGATAATGGCCCCCATCGATGCCAAGTCCTAATCCCTGACCTGTAAATTACCTTTTCTGAAAAAAGGGGTCTCTGCAGATGTAAGTAAACTAAGGATCGTGAGACAGAAGATGATCTGAATTATCTCAGTAGGTCCTGCCTGCAGCCACCTCTGTCCTTAGAAGAGGTAGGCGGGGGAGATATGGCACATGCAGAGAAGCCAGTGAAGATGCAGGCAGAGATGGGAGTGAAGCCACCACAAGCCAGGGAGCCTGGGATTGACCACAGGCTGGGAGAGTCAAGGAGGGGTCTCTCCGGAGCCTCTGGAGGAGGTACAGCCCTGCCTGCACCTTCAGACTTCTGGCCTCCAGAGCTATGAGGACAGATTTCTGCTCTTTTAAGCCACCACGTGTGTAGCAATGTGTTACAGCAATCACCTAAAACAAATACAGCCTACAAAAGTACAATTTTCTGCGCATGTGGAAACCACATTAGAATAGACAGTACTCTTCCTGTGTTGCCATTCACCGAAGGCAGGAGGTGCCCAGTACTGTTCCTGTGTTGCCATTCACCAAAGGCAGGAGGTGCCAATCATTGTTCCTGTGTTGCCATTCACCGAAGACAGGAGGTGCCCAGTACTCTTCCTGTGTTGCCATTCACCGAAGGCAGGAGATGCCCAGTACTCTTCCTGTGTTGCCATTCACCAAAGGCAGGAAGTGCGTCACAGAAGTGTTCCATAGGGTTAATTTGGATTTGTTGTAGCTTCTGGATGCCAGAGGTTCACAGGAATTTTGGTCTCACAGGACGGCCTGCAGAGTGAGAAGCGCGGGACCCCTGTGCAAGGGTGTGTACCCGTTTGTCCACAGCACTGGGGTATCTGCGTGCAATTTCTTGGGAGGACGTGTTTCTCCTCGGAGCTCAGCTGCTGATGCTCATGTTTTCTGAGTTCAGACTCCTGTGTGCAATTTCTCAGGAGGATGGTTTCTCCTTGGAGCTCAGCTGGCCTGATGCTCACGTTTTCTGAGTTCAGACGGCACAGGCTCCGTCCCTCAATCGCTGCAGGTCTGTTGGCAACTTTCACTGCTGGAGATTCCCTGAATCCCCTCAAGGAGGCATTTCGTGCTGTGAACTGGGGAAAGGAGGTAGCGCCACGCGTTCTGGGGAAAGGAGGTAGCGCCACGTGTTCTGGGGAAAGGAGGTAGTGCCACATGTTCTGGGGAAAGGAGGTAGCGCCATGTGTTCTGGGGAAAGGAGGTAGCGCCACACGTTCTGGGGAAAGGAGGTAGCATAACGCGTTCTGGGGAAAGGAGGTAGCGCCATGTGTTCTGGGGAAAGGAGATAGCGCCATGTGTTCTGGGGAAAGGAGATAGCGCCATGTGTTCTGGGTAGACTGGGTCACTAGGTATGTGCTGCTGTGTTATCTTGAGGAACAATGTGAGACAGGCCTGAGTAGGTGCCCCTGCAGCTGCAGACACCCTCTGTCCTTGGGACTCAAGTTCTATCTTCAATCAGCCGATGCCCATTTTAGGAGGAATGAGCCAGGAGTTAATGCATTTTCACATTTCCAGCCACAGGAGTTAAAATTAAACACAAGCCAGGCTTTCGTTTCTAGGCCTGAGCACATGTGTCTTCACCTTGTCTGGCTCTATCCACAACTACCACTAGGAAGGCAATCCAGCTGAGTTAAAGTTTAGCCCTAACACCCTTCAACCCTTTTGAAACCCACTTCTCAATGGCCAGGAAGGTGCTCGACAGGAACGCCGTGGGCGAGCAACTGGACCAGCTCCCAGAACACTCTGCATGTCTTCGTAAAGCACCTGGGAAATTGGTGGAAAATTATAAAATCAGTGCACCATGAGTGAGATCATTCACGTATGAGCAGAAGGCTCCTGAGAAACCAAGTGGCTCCCCCGGGACAAAACAAAACAAAGAAAGGAAGAGCCTGGAGTGACCTGATGTCCCAGTGCTGGAGTGTCCTCAGGAGACATCCCAGGACGGGGAGTTACCTCCGTGAGGGTGATTCGGAACGCAGGGAAATGGAAAGAGTGAAAGCACACATGAGGCCATGGCCCTTCCATGTCGGTGAGGAGGAGACAGCCTTCCTGGAGCCTGGACATCTGCTGCGGGAGGGCTGGACCCCGGCATGGGAAGAGGGCCTGGCTGCTGGCCACACTGGAGAAGGAAACTCCTGGTTCCTCAGAGCAAGCAGCCCGCTCCTGACTGCACTTCCTCTCACCATGAGGGATCTGTCCCATGGAAAGAGTCATTAACGGCAAACCTAATAGTGAGACTGACATCCATGAGCATCCGTCTCTCTGCACATTAGACTCCGGGGATCTGGGCCGTGGTTCCCACTCCGTGTCCCTCTGCACATTAGACTCCGGGGATCTGGGCCGTGGTTCCCACTCCGTGTCCCTCTGCACATTAGACTCCGGGGATCTGGGCCGTGGTTCCCACTCCGTGTCCCTCTGCACATTAGACTCCGGGGATCTGGGCCGTGGTTCCCACTCCGTGTCTCTCTGCACATTAGACTCCGGGGATCTGGGCCGTGGTCCCCACTCCGTGTCCCTCTGCACATTAGACTCCGGGGATCTGGGCCGTGGTTCCCACTCCGTGTCTCTCTGCACATTAGACTCGAGGGATCTGGGCTGTGATTCCGGCTCCATGGGCATGATCAGCTGCGGATGTTAGTTACAGCAATGTCAGAAACTACTGCCTGTGTGAGTATTCAGGAAACATCCCAACACGATCTCTCTATGGAAGGTTTATTTAAAAAAAAAAAAAAAAAAAAGACGAAGGTAGAAGAAAAGGACTGCTATTCTTCCAGGCTGCCTTGGGGAGTTTTTCTCTTGCCAGCAGAACACAGAGGGGAGCAGACCCTTCCCTAGAAGCTCAGAGTGTAAGCACACGGTCCTGTCCCCTGCAGAGGACAAATAAAGGGAACAGAATGTGTCTTCCGTGAAAGGAACAAGGAACTCTGACCTTTGCTTGTTGGTCGGTTCCTCCATTCCCTGGACACAATTAAGTGATTGTAACTAAGTTGGAAACATTCCCTGTGATCTAACTAGAAACATTTTCGTTCTGTGTGACTTGGAGAGCAGGAAACAAAGTGCAGTTGGCCTTCAAATCCTCCTTCAGATGAAAACAGCAGCATTCGTAGCCTGGGTGCTCCGAAAGTGCTCTCATTTGCCCGGTTTGATCTGCACATCACCTCGTGAAGCGGAGAAGTCACCTGTCACAGAGCGGTAAGTGGAGGATGACTCAGGCCACAGAACTCAAACTGCCTGGAATTCCAGCCACCTGGTTCCTGGTCAGTGGGAGAGGCCCCTGGGGTGCGTTTTCCACCTCCAGGGTCATGGACAGGCTCGGATATTGAAGATTGCTCCTGGTTTTACGCCACTTTCTATGTTAAATAGTAGCCTGTGGGGCTGTTGTAGTTAGAATTGAAAGACTTGCAGTGTGATTTACATCATCGCAGGTGAGCTGAGATGTTATTTACAGCAGACGCTGTCCTCCCTGTGCACACATGGACACATGGGACCACACCCTGGTGAGAAGCCCCCATGCAAGGTTGGACCCTGCAGCCCACCCGCCAGCACCTCCCTCGCTGCCCTGCCAGCTCCTTCCTTCTGTCCCCCGCATGTGGAGCAGTGCACGTGCTGGGTTCACACCCACGTCCTCACAGCTGCCTCCCCGGTGGTGTTTGGGTCTCGTCACGCCTGGCAGCCAAGAGCGTCGGGAGGAAGCCCTGTCAGACAGCAGCTGGCCAAGGGCCAGCAGCAACTTGCCCACGTCGTCCGCAAAGAGAAGGGAGAGGGGCACAGGCCAGAGCCAGGGCATCCTGACAAGGAACCAGGAGGTCCTGTGTAGACCTCAGGCTCCAAAGGCTTTCCTCTGAGTTCAGACTTTGCAGCTGGGCACATCAGTGGTTGGTCCTGACGGTCATGGAGACCAGAAGGATGGGAGTGGGAGGAGGAGGGGAGGCAGCCTGGTGACGGGAGTGGGAGGAGGAGGGGAGGCCGCCTGGTGATGGGAGTGGGAGGAGGAGGGGAGGCTGCCTAGTGCACGCAGATCAGGGCAGTGACTGCCTCTCCTGGTGCCCGGTCATCCCTGGCCTTGGTGGCTGGCTCCCCCTGCCCAGGCAGCCCCTGCCTAGTAGGACGGCCACAGCAGCCAATGGGCCAGACTGTCCCTCCTGGCTCTCGGGGTGGCAGCTGCCACCATGAATCACTTGAAGGAAAAAGGAAGAGCTGACATGAACGGGATTCGCCTGGGTGTCCCACAACGCCCGTCCGTGGCCAGCAGAAGCTCACCAAGTGACTTTCAAAGTGGGTGGCAGATGGCCATGTGCTCAGTCTGTCCACAGAGCTCAGGCTCGTGGATGAAGCTGGGAGCAGCAGAGGATCTGGGGTCTATGGCTGTGCAGCTCCGTAGTGAGTGGGTCTTCCCCTGAATTTAAATGAAGCCTGCTTCCAGGAAGGTGTTGTGAGCTGTGCTACCATGTGACGTGGGGACAGCTTCCTCCCAGGAGTCTGCTATGGCCGGAACCCACTCACACCAGCTCAGCCCACCAGGTCTTTGCTCTCAGACCAGTGCTGATACCTGGGCTTCTCCACCAATAGCTGGTGGCTTCCTGCAGACCTGAGCAGGCACTTGGGTGGCCTGTATGCAATGCCCTGGCCAAGACGCCAAGTTCTTCTCTGCAGGCGCCGCCATCTCGCGTGATGCATGACTGGCCCCCAAAAGCTCAGGGGCCCCAATACCCTCCAAGCACCGCAGGACAGCAGGCCAGGAAGGCAGGAAGGGCTGGAGAGGCAGAGCTGACCTGTAAGGAGGCATGAATGAGAGGGAGATACCCGGCCAGCTGGGCTTGGGGAACGCGTCCGGTAGAGGCCCTGCAGGTGCCGCGGGAGGTAGGAGATTCAGGAGGCACCAATGGGGCAAGGAATCTTGGGTTATAAACCAAGCGTCTCAATGCCACTGCTGTGAGCAGGAGCCTGGACTCCCTGCCGACTCACTTTTGTGTGGACCACGCATCTTCCTATGAGACTCTGAGCAGAGATAGGGCCAAACAGCACGTGCCTCCCCCCACCGCCCATGGATGTCTGAGGGCCACGTCCACTATGCTGGGTTCATGAAGAAGCCCTGGGCATGGGAAGCATCGGGCTTTGTCCCCGGGGTGCTGCCTCTGGCCTCCCACAGCCTATATTCCTCTGATGCCTTCCCTACCCCGAGGATCACATTGCCAAATGCAGCCTTCAGAAGGGACTGAAGAGACAATTAACTGGGGGAGCTCAGCTGCACCCGAATCTCATGTGTTGGAATCCTCAGGCTGTCACAGGGCAGGGTCTCAGCAGGTGCACACTGATGTTTCCAGACATCTCATGGCAGCATGTCCAGAAGCCCTAATCAGCACGGGAGCACCTCAAGGAGTTAGGGCAGGGGCCACAGTTGGAAGCCAAAAAGTGCACCACCCCCAGCTGCAAAGCAGCTGCCACCCCAGAGTGGAGACCTCCTCATCTATCCTTCTGCAGTGTTAGCCGGGCTGCAAGGACTGTGTGGTCCGGGTTAAAAGTTCAAGCACACAAGAGGCAACACTTTTGAAACGAGGGCTTCCCTGAAGATGCCGGCTCTCTCTGGACAGGACAAGCATCGTGCACGTGCAGCCCTGCAGCTCACACAGGCACCTGAGCTTAGATGAACCCACCCTTGGTTTAATGCCCCACTGTCATCTCGAAATTCTTTGTAACTTTCAAACAAAAGGCCCCATATTTCCACTTTGCACTGAGTCTCAAACACTCTGTAGCCAGTGTGGTTTTGGGATCACATTGCGGATCAATTGATCCTACACTCATTTCTGTCTGGTTTTTATTGTTTTGTTTTGCTTTGTTTTTCTCATCAGCTAAACTGTAAACCTGAGGCAGCCAGGGAGCTGCGTGTTGCTTACTAGCCCCAGTGTTTTGCCTCCAGCAGAGCGGGGCCTGCAGAGGTGCCCAATAAACACACACTCAGATCTCTTCCACGTGGCTCTGTTCATTCATTCACTTAACAAATATTTATAGAAGGGGGGGAATCTGGACGGAGCTTTATTATCGCCAGACTATTAAAATCTTTTCAATTAGAAGGTTGACGTAGGTGCAGCAATGCTGTGGACCTGAGGCGGCCACCACGGTCCTGCCCAATTTGCAGCCTCCACCCTGCAGGTGACACGTGAACTGGCCAGTCCTGAGGATGAAAAGGGAGGACCATTCCTGCTCACACACAGGCTCCACTTCCCTGCAGCTGCCCTTGGGGGAGCCCCGTGTGAGGCCAGGAATATTAACGCCCGCCTTTCTCCATCTCCCCGACAGGCGTGAGTGACGCCGAGGCGCGCCAGCCAGGGAAGTCGCCCCCCTTCAGCATGAACTGGGTCGTGGGCAGCATGGACCTGGAGATTATCAATGCCACCACTGGGCGGAGGAGCTGCGGGGGCCCATCCCGGCTCTGCAAGCACATGTTGTCTGCACGGTGGGCGCGGCTGTATGGCAAGGTAGGTCGCACCCATCATTGGAGGGAAACTGGGCCCAGGCAGACCCTGGCTCCAGCCCTGAGCAAGCTCTCAGGAGAGGCCAACACTTGGCCTGCAGGGAGGGAGACGCAGGACACAAAACCCAGCGCCCGTCACGTGTCCTTTTCCCAGCTGCCCAGGCCAGCAGCATTTCCCCCATAGGCTTGAGACCCTGCTACCCCAGGCACCACCCCCAGACCAGCCCGGAGCTGCGGAAGCAGGACAGGAGCTCATTGCTGAACCCGACGTAGCCGGCACGGCACCGCCTGCTTCGTTCGGGGTGTCCCAGGAGCAGCTCCTGGGGACTTTTGAAGTCGATACTATCCCCGGTTTAGATACCAGGAAACCGACACTCAGAAAAACAGTGTAATTTCCCCAAAATTTCACAGGTAACGAATTTCAGGATTCGAATTTCTCCCCAACCCCAAAGCCCAAGCATTTCCACGACATCCATGATTAGGAGCAAGTTTCTCCTACACAAGTAGGGATAACAGCGATATTTCTGGATTTTAAATCAAAATCCATATTTGTATGCATTTCCAAAGCATAGACTGTAACCAAAAACAACAAATAACAGAAAAACCAGCCAACACATAAAAAATGCCTCACTCATTTTTCCATATTTTTTAATCCAAGCAAGACTCCAAACAGGAATAATAGTGTTGTTGATTTTTCAACTGGTAGAGCAGGGTAGGCATACTAATGCCTAAAATAAACGTTTTCGCCAACTTAGAGGACACTCAGAATTGCACATATTAGCTCTGACGCCCAGCATCCTGCAGCTCTCAGCCTCTGTCCTGTCCGCTCAAGGACACTGCCCGGGTCTCCCTTCTTCTGGAGACTTGGAAGGTCAGGGAAGCATCGATGCTGTCCTGCTGAGCAAAAGGGCCCTCTCCTCTTGCACATGCTCGAGGTGACCCCCGGGTGAGTGCCTCCCTGGAAGACCCGCTGTGGGATTCGGAGGTCCCCCATGGCCCCATCCTCTTCCCTCCTGGACTCCCCGCCCCGTGGTGGGGGTATCAGAGCTGCACTTGATCCCTGTCTTGTGTTGCTGCAAAACTTTGCCTGGCACACCTCAGAAAGCTAGCAGAGGAAACGCCCCAGCTCCATCATCCTCCTGCTCAGCTGACATGACTCTCACCAGCCTGCTCCCTGCCCACTGTGATGCTGTCTTAGTTCCCACTGCCCCGCTCCGTCCCCAACCCTGCCTGGAGCCCCTGCACAGTGTTCGTACTTTTAATAGCAGTCAAGTTTATCTGCTCATTGATCATTCACACCTCGGATGAAGCGGGTTTCCTTGATGACTAGGTTTCCTGTGGAATTGCCAGAGGACCTGGTCACAGTTGCTCTCTGTAATAGTGGGAGAAAGAAAGGCAAAAGGCCAAGGCCAGGAGCTGATGCCTGGCACGTAAAACTCACCTGGCAGAAGCTCCTTTTCTGCTGGTGTCTGATTGGCTCTTTCTCCTTCTTGTCCGCAGCTGAGCACACGGATTCCCAGCCCTGGAGACACACCCTCCATGTACTGTGAGGCCAAGCTGGGGGCGCACACCTACCAGTCTGTGAAACAGCAGCTGTTCAAGGCCTTTCAGAAGGCTGGCCTGGGCACCTGGGTGAGGAAACCACCGGAGCAGCAACAGTTTCTACTGACTCTCTAGGCTGCGGGCTCCTGGCTGCTGGAGCTGAGTGGGACGCTGGAGGGATGGGACCCTGTCTGGGGGATGACACGGCGGGTCGGCCGGTTCCCTGCATTCGTTTTACTTTGGTGTTCCAGAAACACGCGAGTGTGCAATGTTTGGAAGAGCAACAAGACGAATTCAGAACATGCCTCTTTCCAGATCGCTGGCCCCAGAACCCTGTCCCCCACAGCCAGGGGCACACGCACTGTTGAGTTAGCGCCAACTCTTCCTGTGGAGTCTGAGGGAGGGGTTCCATTCAGGCAAAGGGGTTTTAGCTGCAGCCTTGGAAGGAGGCACGGACACGATGCCAGGGAGGAGTGAGCCTCAGGCCCCATCCCTGCACCCCACCCCTGCGTGCGCCTCTTGGTGATGTTGGGGTTTCACTAGCTTGAGGGGGCACATGAAGATAAGCCACAAGCGAAGAGAAAAGCCATGCCCACCCCAGCCCCAGAGAAACCAATAAGAATCCTCTATTATTTTCACTATTCATTTAGGTTTTTATACTCCACCTCCTTTCAAAAAAGATTTAAGATGCACGACATTACCGAACACCTAAAATAGAACCAGAGAAAGGAAAGCCATTCCCACAAAGTGAAGGAACAGTTTCCAAAACCCCGGCGAGGCAGAGTTAAGACCTGTGATGTGGGGAGCCTGGAAACACCCGGCCCATGCTCGCTGTAGATGTGGGGAGCCTGGAAACACCC
Source organism: Symphalangus syndactylus (assembly GCF_028878055.3). NCBI lineage: Eukaryota > Metazoa > Chordata > Mammalia > Primates > Hylobatidae > Symphalangus > Symphalangus syndactylus. Next base: position 6,577,707 of record NC_072432.2, on the reverse strand, counting down.
GGCCCACGCACTGTAGATGTGGGGAGCCTGGAAACACCCGGTCCACGCGTGCTGCAGATGTGGGGAGTCTGGAAACACCCGGCCCACGCGTGCTGCAGATGTGGGGAGCCTGGAAACACCCGGCCCACGTGTGCTGCAGATGTGGGGAGCCTGGAAACACCCGGCCCACGCGTGCTGCAGATGTGGGGAGTCTGGAAACACCCGGACCACGCACTGTAGATGTGGGGAGCCTGGAAACACCTGGCCCACGCCTGTTCAGTCTGTCATGGCATTTGGTTTATTGTGGCCGATACTGAGAGCCACTGAGGTCTGGGTTGTGTAAGGGTTAGCTACCACCCTATAACCTCCCTACCAGGTAATAAGGAGACCAAGTCTTTGATCAAATTCTGACTTTTTAACTAAATTTTCATTAGAAAGCAAGCACAAAATAAAATCAAAACAACCTTTACCTTCAGCTTGAGAGGCTACCAGCTCTCTACTCTTTCAGATTCTCCAATCAACACCTTGCAGGACAAGACCCCAAAAAAGTTCAGCTGTCAAAAAATGTAAGAGGCAGGATTCTGTGACCCTCAGAGCAGGCTTCCAACACCAGAGACCTTCAGCGCACAGTGGAGATGGGACACGGGGCCTTTAGCCCACAGGGTCATCCCTGAGAGCCGAGGCACTGTATTCATACAGGGTCAGGCTCTTTTCCAAGTATCTTTACGTAATCCATGTACCTCGAGCTGCTGTCATCTCACCACCAAGAACTCATTTCTAACATTCATCATGCTAGATAGCCAGTCTCTCATTTCTCCAGCTTAAAAAATCCATCTCTGAAATTCACGACAGTGATGGCAGATGGCAAAGCATGGTGGTGTCCACCTCTGGGGTGTGGGCTTCCCGGAAAGAATCCCAGCTGACCACCCCAGAAAGTGCAAGAATAACATCATGCTGTACATAGTCAAGTGCAATAAATTACAGTTATCATAATGAGAAGGCAGAAATGAAACTGAGTTGTAGCTATTTGTTACAAGATAATAAGAAGTAGAGATATTAGTATGGAAATAGAAACTTTTCCTGGGATTTAAAATCAGGCCAAATTTATCACTCGAGTTATTTTAGAAAAGAAAACAGGCACTGGAGTAGACAACTTCTTCCAGATAAAGTTTCAAAAGAACATTTTTCAAATAAAGGACTCACATTAATCTTTTATAAAAATCGCAAAAATGAATGAAATCTTAATTCAGTGCAAAAGCTAAGCTCAAACGACCAGTTTCTATTAAGTTCCGGTAACTTGACATCACTAGGATGAAGCTTAGAGAACTTAGGGTCAAGAGGCGATGGGTGGCTCAGACGTTCGCAGCCGTCAGAAGTGAGCACTCCCCTGAATGCATGGGAGCACGGCCAGCTCCTGGCTGAAGTCTCCCACCCAGGTATCAAATCACCTTCATCTGAGATGCTGGCTAGAGAAGCATATGATGCTTTGTCCCAGTGGGCTCCAAATCACAGTTTCTGCAGCGAGGGGGCCTATGTTGTAAGCAGAGTTCACTGTCACAGGGACGACGCAGGGTCTGATTCATGGGACTCAGAAAGCGCTCGGCTACGCAGTGGCCAGCATCATGAAGCCGCAGCTGTGGGGTTGGGATTCATTTTGTCTCAGGCATTGACCTTCCAGAAACAACTCAGACTTTACTGAAATATCGACGTCCACATCTGGAGAAAGCCACACATTAATTCCATGCTACCCATTAGTACAAGTGTATGTATTAAGTCCACAGGAAACTCCATGGAAGGAGAGATTAAAGCTCTTCAGAGAAGGTTGATAGCGAGAGAACAGTTTCCAATGCAGCCAGAGTGAGGTTGAGGTGCTGGAGCTTTTCCGTGGAGGGATCTGTCAGAGGGGATGTGGGCTGCAGAGGGGACCCCATGTAAGGAGAGGAGGGTCCCAGGCCCTGGGTAGTGAAAAGGGAAGGTAGTCGAGGCAGTCAGGGGTGACCCCACATGCGGGAGGCATGCCACACCAGATCACGCCACACGCAGGCTCCTCCCAACTGGCAGGGCCTGACCCAGCCACGAAGGGCCAGGTCCTAGGATTCCCATAGCCCCAGGTGTACCTGAAGGGGCCGGGTCCCAGGATTCCCACAGCACCAGGAGTGCCTGGAAGACCCGGGTCCCAGGATTCCCACAGCCCTGGATGTGCCTGGAGGGGCTGTGCCACCTCTGCAGAGATGGAAGGGCTGGTGTTAAAGTCTGAGGATTTCGCCCTTGGGTTCAGGTCAGAACATCCCAGCACCACTTTCAGGCCAGGTCTGCCCTGCAGTTTTGACCACTGAATTGGTCTTAAGAGTGGCCACGCACCCCCCTCCAAGTGAGGGAGTAAGACACAAGTAGGGGACGGGTCACTTTCTGTCACCCTGTAAATACGCTGGGCACCACACAAGGGGGGCTGATGAAGTCAGGCCCGCCCCTCCAAGTCCACCTCAAAATCACCACCTGGCTTCCCTGCACTTCCCACCACCTCACACCGCCAAGCCCCTCGCTTCAGATTTTCTATAGTCTGTATTCATGCCCTTGCTTCAGATTTTCTGTAGTCTGTATTCATGCCTGCTTAGGCCCCTACAAAAGTCCTCATAAAACCAACACCACCTTTATCTGCCTCCAAAACACACACTGCTTTCCCATCGGGAAGGTCAGCAATGTGGTTTCCGGCCTGGTTCTTAGTCAAAAAGTTAGTGTCTGGTGGTTTCTGGCCTTTTTGCAGGACGGAGCACAGGGAACAGCCGCATGGCCAGGCAGCCTCTGCTGTCCACCTCCAGCCCCGCTTTTGCAGCTATGTGTGATGTCAAGGGATGGAGTTAGGGTTTCTGTGGGTTTTATTTTTGCCGAGGAAAGGATGTGCGGGTCGATAGCTATTGTTTCCTTTCCATTCCTGCGATTCTCTTTACATCTGTATATATCTATCACACCATGCTGACTTTGTGATGAGTCCTGTTCCTCAGAAACATCAAGCTGGGTTCCTTTTCAAAGAAACACACAGATCATATTTCTCCATCTCATTTTGTTTTCACAGGGAGCTTTTCTTATCAACAAAGGCACATGCTTTTTTTCTGGATATAATGTTTATCACGTCTGGAGAGCCATAAACAGTAAATACAGAGGATATCGATGCCCAGAATAGTTAGAGTATTTTGATGAAATCCTATTTTTAGATGATAAATTTCAAGATGTGTCTATAGTATATTGTTTAAAACAATTAAAGACATTTGAGACGTACATAAAGTAGACATTTTTAATTTAGGGAAACTTATATGCCCTTTTTTAAGAAGCCATTCTAATAAAATAATCTGACTAATTGGCCCAAAATACAATAAGTATCACTTTCTAATGGAGACCAAAGGGAAGGTGAGAGCCTTTCTTTTTCTGTACTGCCGTTGGATCACTGCAGCCGCCTCTCGTAACACCCGACAGAACCCAGTGAGGCTCTGTGGGCTTCCTGCAGCCCTCAGGTAGGCTGCAGAGTCCCCTAGTCCACATCAGGGAGCCGCCGTCCCACACACCTCCAAAGCCTGTCCTCGCCTGCGGTTTTTGCAGAGCTCGCGGTTGGAGGTGGAAATTTAGAAGCTTTGTGTTGCAGGAGAGGCTGTAGCACCCCCCGGCAGCTCTTAGCAGGGACAGACCGACCCCTGCCTCGCCGGTATTTTAAGGTCTTTTGGTATTTTGCCACCATGTGGGGCGAGGTGGGCGGCTGGAGGACACGGCGTAGGCCTTGCCGCTGTCCGAGTCCCTCGCCACTGCAGGAGCTGGTGGTGGCCCCTGTCAAACTTCTCCCACAAATTCTGAATCCGAGAAAGTGAAGGAAGGATGGTGGGGAAGTGAGGAGGCAGGAGCAGAGGCCACAGGGACCGACCAGAGATGTGGTGAAGACAGAGGAGCTTCCTTCTCAGGCTGTTTTTGGGAAGCCTGAGTGGCTGCCGGCACCACCCTCCGCTCACTCTCCCCTCAGCCTCTTCACTCCCCTTCCCGCCCCTTCACTCACTCTCCCCTCAGCCTCTTCACTTCCCTTCCCGCCCCTTTCTTTCCTCCCCGCCTCTTCCCTTTCTTGCTGTCTTGTTAGTCCCCGTCCCAAAACTCCTGGCTCCTTTGTTCTGCTGCCGTGGCCCCCACCCAGGAGGAGGTCTCAGGCACCATCCCGCTGTGAGGGATCCACGCAGCAGGTTCATGCCGGGGCCGAGAGAGCCCTGCTGGGTTCCTGATGCCTTGTGCACACGGAGTCGCTGCAGTCATTTTTGGACTCTCCTGAATGTGTCCACATGCTCTGACCTCTCACCAGAAGGAACGCTGGTGGCCACATCTCTAGAGATCTATTTACTTTTTTGAGACCGGCTTATGAGATTGGCTAATTTTTGCATTTTTGGTAAAGATGGGGTCTCGCCATGTTGCCCAGGCTAGTCTCGAACTCCTGGCCTCAAGTGATCTGCCCACCCCAGCCTCCGAGAGTGCTGGGATTACAGGCATGAGCCACCACGCTGCCTCTAGAGATTCGCACCAAACAATATCACTTCTGCAGGAACTGTAGACAGATCAAACCCTGGTGAGAGGAACACTTTATTTCCCAACTCATTGTCCTAAAGCCAAGGTTGGAGGGATGAGCATCCTCTAAACACCGAGGCGAGATCATCTGGGTCCCAGTGCCTCTTTTCACACAGGCCCTAGATTTCTATCTCTCTGCAGTTTATGCATCAGTAAAAAAAAAAGAAATCTCTCCCAGTACGCCCCGTTAGTTTTCAGCATTTTGTAAGCAAAATGAACTTAATACATAGCAATTCTAATTGAAGGTATGTACATAAAAAGCATGATTGAATGGCAATATTGTATCAATGGATGTACATTTGTAATATTTGTAAAAAAAAAATCCAAAACCTTAAAATATGAATTTACATATGTTAATTTGCCTCTAAGTTCCGTAAATTGCACTTCAGTGATATCTGATAAGTGAATGTTTCTGTTAAGTGAATAAAAATATTAAGTAAAATTGTTCTTTCCTGGGTTGTTGGGCCTTTTTCATCAAGCAAAGTTCTGTGGGTCTCAAGACTAATGTGTCCACCCACCCCAAAAAAGGGACATGATCAGCTCTAAATCCTTTTCCTGGCCAGGTGCGGTGGCTCACACCTGGAATCCCAGCACTTTGGGAGGCAGAGGCCAGTGGATCACAAGGTCAGGAGATGGAGACCAGCCTAGCCAACATAGTGAAACCCCATCTATACTAAAATACAAAAAATTAGCCAGGCATGGTGGCGCACGCCTGTAATCCCAGCTACGCAGGAGGCTGAGGCAGGGGAATCGCTTGAACCCAGGAGGCGGAAGTTGCAGTGAGCCAAGATCAGGCCACTGCACTCCAGCCTGGTGACAGAGTGAGACTCCGTCTCAGCACAAACAAACAAATAAAACCTTTTCCTTTTTATAATAGTTACATCAATTAGTGGCCTCTGCCTGAGCAGCAGTTACTAGCCCGACATTAGCCTTACATATTTACTGTAAATGAACTCATTATAATAGCACGGCGCTGGAAATGAAAAGAACTCCCTTCAAGCCTTGAGCCCGCTTCTCATTAACTGCACAAAATGAATTAATCACTGCGTGTGTGACTTTGCGCCTCAGTTTTCTCACCAGTGTGTGAACGCAGCCTTAGCCTCCTACTTCCCAGGGCTGCTGATGGAGGCTTGAGGGATTGAAGGGTTATGAAATCTGAGATGTTCTGAGTCCTCTCCCAGATTTGCCGTAGATTTGCCATAACACACTGAGCATGGGTGTGGCTGGTAGTTTCATGCAGAATACTAAGCCAGGTGGGAACTGGGGTGAAGGGATTCCCAAACATCTCAGGGGCCTGCGCCGCAGCTCCATGTCGGTGTGTGGACTGAGCACCCCAGAATCCAGTAGAGTGTTTTCCCCATGACACGTCTTGCTGCTTTCCAGGGGCCTAACTGTGGGCATGGCAGGCCCAGAAAGGGACATCCCTGTGCTGGCGGAAGGGACTTTGATTTCTCACTGTCACCCAGGAAACAGACTAAAATTACAGCCATGCTGAGCACGGGGCTCCAACGCTGCAGCCGGAGGGGCTGGGATAAGACGTCTTGTTTGGAGGTGTTGCTCTTGTCCACCCCGCGTCTCCAGTCCCACCTACCTCCCTTCAGGCCAGGCCGTGGGTGCCTGCATTGTTTTTTTTTTTTTTTGTCTGTGTGTTTCACATTAATCACAGTGATTCTCCACTCAAGGGAGGGTGCGGGGGGTCTCAGATGGGGACAGAGGCAGAGGTGGGGGGGCTCTGAAAACACCCCAGGAGATTCTGATGCCTCCCCCTCATCCGCAGGTGGGGGTCATTCCTCCGGGTGGGGTGTCGGTGCCCTAAAGAGCATCTCATTTCTTGGGCCTTATGATAAATTACCCCATAGACAGCAAAACAAGGGGTAAGGGTTATGGGCAGAGAATGAAGAAGACCTGCAGGTGTAAAGAGGGTTCAAGACGAACACCAAAGGCTTCAGAGTTGCAAGGTGGGTCAGTGGTCCCTGGTCAGAGTCACTGAACGTGGAGAATCAGTGTCAGGAGGGATGGTTTAATGGCCCAGGGACAGAAAGGTCTCCAGCCTCATCTCTTCATGGCCCAGAAGTGGCTCCTGGGGTTGGTCTTTGCTGTCACTCACAGAGGAGCCCCTCCTACCCAAAAAGGCCCTCATTCTTGCCAATGGGGGGTCTGCTTCTTGGTAACCCCACCAAACATAACGGCTCCACACATCTGCCCAGTCTTTCTTCAAGCCTGCCCTCACCCCAGACAGCCTCGTCTCCTATGTCATTTTTCTTTCTTTTTGAGAATTTTTTTAAAGCATGAAACCTGAAGTTGATGATAAATCACCTTAGTGAGAGGTTTCAGCTAAGTGCATGTTCCCAAAGAAAGTAACCACCATCCACTCTGATTCTCAAAATCTGATAGGTGTGCATGGGGTTCAAGGACAAAGTGGCCACAGCAGTGGTCCTTATGCTCTGTGATTGACACACCGCTCTGTGATTGAAACAACACTCTGTGACTGACACACCTTCGTCCGCTTTGAATCTATTTTTTTTTTTTTTTTTTGAGACAGAGTCTCGCTCTGTCACCCAGGCTGGAGTGCAATGGCGTGATCTCGGCTCACTGCAAGCTCCGCGTCCCAGGTTCACGCCATTCTCCTGCCTCAGCTTCCTGAGTAGCTGAGATTACAGGTGCTCACCACCACACCCAGCTAATCTTTTGTATTTTTAGTAGAGACAGGTTTTCACCATGTTAGCCAGGATGGTCTCGATCTCCTGACCTTGTGATCCACCCGCCTCGGCCTCCCAAAGTGCTGGGATTACAGGCGTGAGCCACCACGCCCGCCTGCTTTGAATTTATTATTTCCGGTTCCGTTAGTTGGGTTAAACTTGATGACAGAAATGCACTCTCCCTGGAGGGTTTCAGAAAGCCACTACCCTTAAAGGGCCAGCTTTCCCAAAAGAAAGCCTTTCATCAACAGAGATGAAGCCAGGAGGAGACCGAGGAAAATCATGAGCACAAACACAGAGGACCCCAGAGCGGTTGGCCTCCATCCACTGGCCTGTGAGGATTACACATTGCTTGATGAAACCCAAAACAGGTGGCTGAGAACCTCCGCATGTTCCCACTGCTCAGAGCTCAAGACCACAGGAGGATGTGCCTCACGCACCGAAGGAAACGACCTCACAAATCTTCGTGGATGGAACATTTGGCTCCGTCAAGGAATGGGCTTGGTATGGAATGATGGGAAGGGGATGCTGTGTGGAATCAGGGGGCTGGAGTACAGAGTGGTAGGGAGAGGACCACAAGCACACAGCTCTGCCCTGAGGACACGGCCCCTTTACAGACCACATTCACCCATCTCTGTCCTGAGGATGTGGCCCCTCCATAGAACACGAGCCCACACCTCTGCCCTGAGGACATGGCCCCTCCACAGACCACATACACCCATCTCTGTCTTGAGGGCGTGGCCCCTTTGTAGACCAGGAGCACACAGCTCTGTCCTGAGGATGTGGTCTCTCCATAGACCACACACACCCATCTCTGTCCTGAGAACGTGGCTTCTCCATAGACCATGAGCCCACAGCTCTATCCCTGAGGTATGAGATAGTTGCTTGAGAAGCCAAGCACAGGGAAAAGTGATTGTCCACATTCTCATCCACAGCCCCTGAGCACTGTGGGCCCCCAGCACTCCTCTCTAGACAGTGAAGGAGACAGCCTCATGGTCAGCTTGGCAGGAGACTTTTATCCTTTCAGTATTTAGTCAATATCAAAAATATCAGGGCCTGGGGTGGTGGTTCACACCTGCAATCCCAACACTTTGGGTGGCCAAGGTGGGAGGATCACTTGAGGCCAAGAGTTTGAGGCCAGCCTGAGCAACATAGCAAGACCCCATCTCTACAAAAGAAAAATACAAAAATTAGCCAGATGTAGTGGTAGCAGCCTGTGGTCTCAGCTACTCAGGAGGCTGAGGGGGGAGGATCACTTGGGCCTGGGAGGATTGCTTGGGCCTGGGAGGTTGAAGCTGCAGTGAGCCGTGATCACGCTACTGCACTCCAGCCTGGGCAACGGAGTGAGACCTTGAGACCCTGTGTCTCAATAAAACAAACAAACGAACAAACAAACAAACCCCAGCTGTCGTCACACTCTGAACACCACCTGTGCATGTGGGCCACTGGGGACGGTGGGTGGAGCCCACGCCCTGTGTTCACGCGTGCGCACCTGTGACTGCTGAGACCGGGGACGCTACCTCCACTGGTGCTTCATTTCATCTTATTCAGATGAACACAACAGGGACCCACTCCTGGGTTGGGAATGGGCTCAATTCTGTGCCTGGACACAGAGTTAGCACCGGAGCAAGCACGTGTTCCAGCCTGCAAGCAGATCCTGTGCAGTACTATAGGTGTGCTGCACCCTGGCTGGTTCTGCACACACTGTTCCAGCGACACGTTCTGTTCTCGAGGCCCCTGCACACAGCCAGTCCATGTCGAAGCTTCTGCATCCTGCCCCGTGCCCTCTGATGGAGGAGGAATTACACTGGGCTCGAGGGCACATTGGCATCTAAGAGTCACAGCACCTGGTGCAATGCAACTGCTCCCAGTTGACCTGCCCCTCGTGCCCACGGGCTCAGGGCCTGGGACTCAGGGCCCCAAGTCATCCTAGGACTGCCCGGCCCTCCCGATCCCTCCAGCACCACACACAAACCTCCTGGCCTCCCTGGGCAGCTAACTCCACACCAGATCATTTTTCAAAAGAACACAAAGTAGGTTCAGAAATTCCCTGCCAGGCCTGGCCAAGCATGACCTAGGGTCTCACAGGAATCGGGAGAGGCCGGAGAGGGAGGAGCAGACATGCCCAAGGCTGAAGCTGATCACCAGAGGCCCCGGGAGCTGCTTTTTCTCACTCAACCAACACAAGACAAATCTCTCATGCAATTTCATGAAGCCAAATATGGGTACTTTATGTAGCTTGAAAGGAATTTAGTTGAACATCTGTTAAGCACCTGCTACCTACGAGGCACTGTGCTAGCGGCTGAGGGAACGAGAGGACAAGGCCAGGCTGCCCTGTAGCTCACTCTCTGGTGCAGAAAACAGGTGAGGAGAGCCCGAGAGGCTGGAGGGGAGTGGCTCCCCCTGCTGCTGTGTGCAGTGAGTTCTGTGTTGTTAACAGCTCTTACTGCAGGACGGAGAAAACGGGAGCTGGGCACTGACAGGACACAGCCTGTAAATCAGCATCCCAGGGGCCTGGTGTGCTAGGCTTAGTCATACATATAAAAAAACAACCAGCACGTCACAAGACCCTAAGATTTTATGGAATAACCAAGAATAATGTGACCAGTGTTGCCTTATGAGAAGCTGAGGATGCTGCTGCCCAAGCCTCTTCCTAAAGACGCGCCCTCATCACAGCAAAACTTTGACTAAGTTCTTCCCTGTCCACATGTTCTGACATTTCAAAACAGTGATCGATTCCCCGAAGGCTATGATTTCTGAGCTGACTTAGTAGCCACAGGCCCCATCTCCTTCACACTCACGTTTCAGAATCCAATGCCCAGATGTCATTCGATGTTTGCCTCAAAGGAATCAGCATGGGACGTGGGATGGCAGGCAGGGGCCAGATCAAAGGAGACGGCCCAGAGATGACGGCACTGGGGCTCATTCTGTTCTACTTTGCAAGTGTTTGAACATTTCCATAATGAGATGTTTAAGAAGAAAAGGAAAGGAAAATGACCATTATTACTGTCCCTGAGAAAGAAGTATCCCTTCTCTTCTTTATTGTAAAGGGAAGATCCCAGGCAGGCTCTCGCCACTGGTGGGGCAGTCAGCAGTGTGGACACGGATGTCTGGGCCGGGGGACAGCGCATGGCTCCAAATGAGAGGAAAGGGAAGAAACCGCAGGGATGCAACGGTGGGCTGGTGGGTCTCAGACAGAGGGGAGGAGGAGGGCATGAGGGATCCCACGGGGCAGGGGCCACTCTCTTCCGAGGGCAACAGCCTGGGGTATAGGAGCTGATGGTGTCTGGGGCTAGTGTGGGTTATGTCCGGTCTCTGTGCCTGGCAGGGGCCTCCTTCCAACGCTGCTCCTGCCTGAGCATTTCCAGTCAGAACTCTGTGGGGAGTGTGTACACATGTGTGTGCATGTGTGTGCTTTGCCCATGTATACACGTGTTGCATTGTGTGCATGTGTACACATGTGTGACCATATGCTGTGTGTGCATTGGACATGTGTGTGCATGTGTGTGCTTTGCATTCATGGACATGTGCTGTGCATGTGTTCTGTGCATGTGCGTGCTGTGTGCACACGTATTGTGTGTATGCATGTGTATGTGTGTGCTTTGTGCACGTGTGTGCATGTGTGTGTCATGTGTTGCACATGCATACATGTGTATGTGTGCTTTGTGCACATGTGTGCATGTGTGTGTGCTGTTGCACATGCATGCATGTGTACGTGTGTGTGCATATGTGTGTGTGTGCCAGATTTAGAACACGAGAGGCTCAGAAGGGAGCAGGGGCAGCAGCTGTGTGATCAGGCGTGGGTACCAGCCCCCTCCGTTCCAGCCTCCTGGACATTCCCTGGGCCGGTTGCTCTCCAGGCTCTGAGTGCTCTTTGCTCTTCAGGCCTCTCCTGCCCACTCAGTCCTCCGTGTGCTGGCGATGCCCAGATGTGGGCCTTTCATCAGCTTCCCTGAACCCTTCTCATGGCTTCCTGAGGGCGGCTTGATCACCACTTCTTGATCACCACTCACGTGTGCTTGCCCATCCCTCCAGGGCCCTCCTAACCCCAGCCTCCATCGGCCCTGGTCCTGCTTGTTCTTGGAGATGCCCCCATACGGTGTCCCCTATACCACACAGATGTGCAAGAGGTGACACACCACCTCGCCATGCCTGGTGGCTTCCCACGTTAAGACTTTTATGCTAAGCATGAGTTTTTTGCAAATGAAGACGTTGGTGCCTCCTCCCTGTCTCCTGGAACTCCCAGCCCCACATGCAGCCAGCTCTGTGTGGAGTGAGGGGAGAGGGCTTTGGAACGAAAGAGCCCTGCCACTTTCTGGCTGTCATTTCAGAAAAGCATTAGACTCCCTCAAGTTTGCTAGTTCATCTGTGGATGACGGCAGCCCCAATGGTGCCTGCCACTTGGATGTGTCATGAGGCAAGAGACCTCAGGGCCCTACAATTTTGGGGAAGGGGCGAGCTTGGCCACTGAGGGAGGAGTGCGGGCGTCAAACTCGACTCCTCCTGGGAGCCCCTTGCTGCTGGCTCAGGATGAAACAGAAGGTCTGAACTCTGCTGCTCTCTTCTGGAGCTGCCGGAAGCTGCCTGGTTCACGTGGACATTATGTATCATTAAATAAAAGACAGTGAAGATCATGGCTTCTCATACAAGCCAATGAATTTTGGTAGATAGACTTCCCCAAAATAGAATGTGCACTTGGACACCCTAAGCCAATCTCAGCATTGCTGGTGTGAGCCGTCCTCACGCAGCTTGGAGGCCAAGGACAGGGGCGTGGCTGCTGCTTACGGGCAATCAACAACCCACCCTGACCAGCCAAGGGGCGGCTCCGGGGCCCCAGCTCAATTACAGGTGTCATCGGAGAGTGGGGGTGTAGGAGGGGCAGGAATTCCTCAGCAAAGCACATTTAGCCAAGTGTTCTCTCCCTCTGTCTGGGAAACCATTTCAGCTGCTTTAGCAGACGACGAAACAGCAGTGGCTTAGACAACACAGGAAAACACGACTCCCCCACGGAAACGTCAGACACGTCCCTGGAGCTGTGGGACGTGCATGGTCTTGGAAGCCCCCTCTTCCCACTCAGGTGCTCACTCAGCCTCCCGAGGTTGTGCTGGAGTACAGCAGGGCATGGGGCTGTGGTGGTGAAGGCGGGAGAGGGGCATGGGGCTGTGGTGGTGAAGGCACTGGGAGGGGCGTAGGGGGCCACTGTGGAGCCTGGCCAGGTACCAAGGGCTGCCCAGCTGCGTCCAGGGACCACCTCCCCCTGCACCCCACCGTGGGTCACTCAGACTCGAATCTGCACAACTTTCTTTCCCCTGCTGCCCTGGCCCTTCCGAGCCAGGAGATGTTGCGATTTGCCTCGTAAAAAGTAAGCCCTCAAATTCTATTCTTGGGGCTCATGAATGAATGAAGAAAGCACTACAAAGCCAAAAGGAAAGGAAGGTGCATCAGTTCCTCCTGCAACACAAACTTCCAGCCGCCCCACGGGGCTGCTACAGGCATCAAAGGAAGGCATACCAGGGAGCCCTGGGTAAGCTGCTCGGATACAGGCACAGCCCCAGCCTGCAGCCCACAGCCCACAGGGAAGGCTGAGGACACGCCAAGGCCACCCATGCACACCTCCACCCCCGATGGGACCCTGCGAGCCAGCCCTGTGCCCAGCAGGAACCTAAGTCACTGGGCCCTGCCATTGTGGCACACGTAAGCCACGGAGCAGATGAAGATATTTAAAACTACCGGGTGTCAGAACATGCCACACTTTTCTAACCACATCCAGTGACACCTCTTATTAGTTTAATTAAAACTGAATGCTTAATTTGGCCATATGGAGACAGAACACAGGAAGTTGTACCTAAAAGCACTCATTAGCACCTGGACAGTGGGATCCTCTGGGAGATGCCGCTGGCGGTGGGATTCTTACGGCTGTGTGGAGAAAAGTCGGCCTGGATGTGCAGCCTGGCCCCACCACCTGGCCAACTACTGCCTCCAATGTGCTTTCCCGTGTATCACATAAGAATAGTAGCAGCTCAGGCCAGGCATGGTGGCTCACACCTGTAATCCCAGAACTTTGGGAGGCCAAGGCGGGCGGATCACCTGAGGTCAGGAGTTCGAGACCAGCTGGCCAACATGGTACAACCCCGTCTCCACTAAAAATACAAAATTAGCCAGGTGTGGTGGCACCTGTAATCCCAGCTACTTGGGAGACTGTGGCAGGAGAATCGCTTGAACACAGGAGGCGGAGGTTGCAGTGAGCCGAGATCATGCCATTTTACTGCAGCCTGGGCAACAAGAGAGAAACTCCTTCTCAAAAAAAAGAAACAAAAATAGAGCAGCTCTCATGCAGGGTTTTTGGAAGACTAGAAATAAAGTGTGTAAAATATCTGATATGTAATAGTCACTAATAAATAACGGTTGTTGTGATTAGCTAATATACTGTCAATAACTCTTCATTGACAGTGGTGTGGATAAAGAAGAAGCCCTTATTTCAAAGGAATCAAAACACACCACAACACAATTTGATGTAATTTGATACATGGTTATCTCACCTGTAGACAGTGATTTACCTGAAAGCAGGGGAGATATTTGTCTCAGGGATTCAATCTGTAATTTTCAAATCAGTGAGTGAGCATACCCTTTGTCTGTATCATCAGATTCTATCGTATGCTTCTTGAGTGAAAAGATATTTTTAATTATCTTTTCTTCTTAAGGGATTAAAAAACCTAAGAATATCAATTGTGCCATTCCTGGTTCAGCATAATAAGGTAAGGTGTCTATGACAGTAAATTATTATCAACACACCCACCTCACTGTGGTCATCAGACACTTGCAGAGGAAGTACCTGCCTGGAGACACATGTGTGGTCTTGGCCAGGGAACCAGAGTCCCACCATCAAGAGACTTATGTGCATGTGTCCCCCACCAGGAAATCCTAGCGGACCAAATATCTAAAAGCACAGAGTTTCAGAACTAAACTCTAATCTAGTGCAATCGCATCGTTGGTTTAATAAGGGGGTGAATTTTTTTACTATCAGAAGGAACTTTTCCTTGACCATTTCATACCATTTTTCTTAGGGTATGTGAATGCATTTAAGACAATATTTTGTTTCCTCTCATGGCAAATATAAACCTTATATTATGAAGTTTTCTAGTGTATGAAGTGAGGCTTATTTGTGTTTTCAATAGACCAATGACTGCTAGAAAAATTTCTATCCTAAGAAAACAGAAAAACAATCAAACTCGGGAGAAATCTCCTTGCCCACAGAGATTACAGAGCAATTCTTTTGTGACCCTAAAGAGAACTACATAGCACAGGTGAGGTGCTCAATGACACACAGGCATTGAGGAGTGAGGGGTGAGTGATCACGGTGCATGTCTGAGATGGAATTTCATTTCACGTCGGATCAGAGGCATTGATGCCAGAGGAAAGCATCAGGCCACGCGGTGCGGTGGGAAAATGGGGCAGTGGAATGCACTCCATGGAAAGAAACAGTTATCGGTGTCTCTCTCTGAGTGAGAGTCTTGTGGATGATGTTTCTATAATTAATACATTTCACATTTGCAATTAGGAAAAATCATTATTTTCAAAATATCGATGCCAATTGAATTAAGTCACAGGAGTGACGGAGCCTAAAATTCTACTGCGATGAGATGACCAAGAGGCTAGCGCAGACACTTACTTTAAGATGAAGGGAGTTTTCTTTGAAGATACTTTTTCTCTCCTGCTCAGGGGTCTTTTTAAGCCCCTTTCACTTGGAAGGACAATTATAGTGGAGATAATCCCCAAAGCTGCCCCTGGAAATGGCTCCCACTACTGCCGTGGGTGCTGGACCTGGTGTGGCCACTTCTGATTCTGGGGTTTGCGGGAGAGGCCTGCCAGGACGTCACCTCTCCAGGCTCCTCCCTGGGTCAAAGCTTCAGATAGAGGGTTTCCCGGTGTTCCGGCTGGCACGGAGCCTCCTGAGCGCTGGCCCAGTGAGCACCTCGACCCCCTGAGGTCAGGGTGGCTGGAGGGCCAGTCCCAGGGGTTTCAGTCCAGTCCCAGCTCAAGGAAGCCACTGGAGGTCATGAGCTGCTGAGCAGGAAGAGAGCAGTCAGCTTAGAGGCTCTCAGGGAAGAGGCCAGGAGCCCTTCCTCAGGTCTGAATTGTCCAGGCGCCCACACATCCTTGGCCTCTGGGAGCTCCTGATAGTCAGGGAAAGGTGACACGGGAGCCGTGTGTCACACCGAGGGAAGCCAGCCCCAGCCTGAGCCTGACCATCTGGCTCCAGCCGTGACCTCCGACAAGACACTTTCTGATCTTAGTTCATCTTTGTCTGAAAATGAGGCCTCTCCACCTACAGGTTACATGAAATGTGTGACGTGGGCAGCAAAGTCCTGGCAGGTGGTGAAAAACCCAATAAATATCTGTGAGATGAGCAGCCGCTGTGCCATGGCCCCTGGAGAGAGGAACGCAGCCCCTCAGGAGCCCCCTCAATCTGAGCATCCAGCATGGGGCTCGGCTTCCCACTGTGGCTGCACAATCTCCACAAACTTAGGACCTTTCGAGCCTCTGAAATGGGTCTCCTGGCTGAAGTCAGGGTGGCCAGTGGCCTGTCTCCCCTCCTCCCCTCTCCCAGGACCCGCCATTCCCGCTGTCTTCTCAGCCAGCAAGGTCCTTGCACCCTGCTCTCCCATGCACCCCCAGTGCTCTTCCTGCACCCCCGTTCCTCCCACTGCTCCCCTGGTCCTCTCCTCCTCACCCCTATCCTTCCCCCTGCTCCCCCCAGGTGAGCTGTGGGGCTTCCATTCCAGCCCAATTCTTCCAGTGATGCTCCCTGGGCTGTCCCAGGTTCCTTCCTGTGGACGTTGTAAGTTCTTTGAAGCTGCCAGATGCCAGGCTCCCAGATAACAGGACTCAGTGCATCATGCTAATATACAATACATAGTGCCTGCTATTTACAATGTAATCTTAATGTAAGGCACACAGCACCTACTACATGATGCATAGTGCTTCCTATATGACCTTGGCATACAATCTTCACAAAACAGACTGAGCACCTACTACATAATCCACAGTGCTTCCTATAGGACCTTAGCATCCAATCTTCACAAAAGAGACTGGAGAAGAAAACCAGTTGTGGTCCTAACACTGCCTGTTTCTCACTGTGCCTGCCTTGGTCAAGGCACCTGACCTTCCTGGGCTACAGTTTGCCCTTCTGAAAATGGCATGTGTACTGGAGGACTTATCGCTCACAGGCCTAAAGTTCTATAGCTCTGTACAGCCACTCAGGAAAACAGCAGACAGGTTCCTCAAAAAAACACAAATAGAACTACCATGGGACTCAGCAACCCACTGCTGGGGAAACACCCAGGTGACAGGAAACCCGTGGGTTGAGGAGACATCGGCACCCGCACACTTATCGCAGCACTGTTCATAATCGCCAAGGTATGGAATCGCCCTTGGTGCCCAACAACGGAGAATGAATAAAGAAAATGTGGTGTAGATACACAATGGAATACCATTCTAACATAAAAAAATGATATCCCAGCATCTGTGACAATATGGATGAGCTTGGACATCATGTTAAGAGAAATAAGCCAGGTACAGAGAAACAAGTACTGGGTGATCTCATATGGAGCTCTTGTATGGATTTCTTGTATGTGAAATCCAAAAATAACACAAAATTTTAAGTTGCTCTCCTAGGAACAAAGAGTAAACAGTGGTTATGGAAGCTTGGGAGCGGAGGATGAGGACAGGGGATGAGGAGAGATTGTTCTACT
Organism: Symphalangus syndactylus; assembly: GCF_028878055.3. Classification (NCBI taxonomy): domain Eukaryota; kingdom Metazoa; phylum Chordata; class Mammalia; order Primates; family Hylobatidae; genus Symphalangus; species Symphalangus syndactylus. Next base: position 6,560,684 of record NC_072432.2, on the reverse strand, counting down.
GCACAATAAGCTGACTTTGGTTAACAGTAAAATAGCGTATATGACAAGATAGCGAGAAGAGAGGCTTCTGAGTGTTCTCGCCACAAAGAAATGATAAACGCATGGGGCGATGTGTGACACATGCATGATACACGGTGATACACACACAATGATGCATAATGATACATGATGATGGTACATGCATGATACATGCATGAGGTGATACATAATACATGCATGAGGTGATAATGATACATGCACAATGATGCCTAATGATGCATGATGATGGTACATGCACAATACATGCATGGTAATACATGATAATACATGCATGAGGTGATAATTATAATATATGCACGAGGTGATAATGATACATGCATGATGATGTATAATGATGCATGATGATGGTACATGCATGATACATGATGATGCAAGATGATACGCACAATGATCCACCCTTGAGGAAATGGGCAAGCACACTACCCTGATTGGATCATTACGCAACACAGATATGCATGGAAACAACAAATCACACCCCATAAACATGTACAGTGTGTCCATTAAAAGTTAAATACATAAACTTTTTAAGTCTTCTGCAACCTAGCTCTGTCTCATTTGTCTTTTAAGCTTTTCATGCACCTGCTACTCTTATTCTATCATTCATGGCACCCAATGCAGTGCTCTGTGCGTAGATGGTTTACCGCATGTAGTAAGAGTGAATGGAAATAAATTTCATGCTTTCTTGCTACTTATCTTACACTAAAAAGTATCAGGTACTTGACTATGTACTCAGCACTTGCCACTCACTTTTCATTACTGTTTTTAATCCTCACAATGTTAAGGAATGGGTATTTTTGTCCTCACACAATAAATGAGGAAACAGCATTAAAGAGCTTAAGCAACTTGCCCCATACATCAAAGCTACACGGTTGGAGCTCTTAACCTCCACCCAGATGGCTTTCAGCCACTCTCCAGAAACCTGAGAATGTGGGGAGACAGGCGGTTTCTCTAACACGAAGCTCTTCTGTTTATCCAGTGAGAATCTATGGTTCTCCCACAAGGGCTCTGACAAAGTTTCTTGGACCCAAAAGGTACTAACTGCGTTTCCCAGTTCCTGGGAATGTAAGATCTGGAAGTCACGGAAAGAGATGATTTTGGGGCCTCTGGTCAACATCAAGGCACCTGCTGAGGTGTGAAATGTGAGCACTGTGCCCTGACATGGTGGGTACATGTGGAGCACACCCACTTCTGACAGCCGACTGGGGCCACGAGGGGGACCAAGAAAATGTGCACCTATCTCAACTTTGGTCCTGAGTGTGGAACACACATACACACACAGACACACAGAGAGAACTTGTGTATAAAGAACGCATCGTCTTCACAAGATGGTCACCTGGGAGAGGCAGAGCCAAGAAAGACCCCACTCCTCGGAAGCGTGGCTGGTGAAAGTCTGCGCTCACGAGCACAGTCACTGATAACGCCCAGCGGAGGTCTGCACTCACGAGCACAGTCACTGATAACGCCCAGCGGAGGTCCGCGTTCACAAGCAGTCACTGATATCGCCTAGCAGAAGTCTGCGCTCATGAGCACAGTCCCTGACATCGCCTAGCGGAGGTCGGCGCTCACGAGCAGTCACTGATAACACCTAGCAGAGGTCCGTGCTCACAAGCAGTCACTGATAACGCCTAACGGAGGTCTGCACTCACGAGCACAGTCACTGATAACGCCTAGCGGAGGTCTGCGCTCACTAGCAGGGTCACTGATAACACCTAGCGGAGGTCTGCACTCACGAGCAGTCACTGACAATGCCTAGCGGAGGTCCGTGCTCACAAGCAGTCACTGACAATGCCTAGCGGAGGTCCGTGCTCATAAGCACAGTCGCTGATATCGCCCAGCGGAGGTCTTAGAAGGGCCACACATGTGTCATTATCACACACTCATTGTAAGAGTTTGCAGATACTTCCCCGAGGGCTACATTTATCTGACTGTGGAAAGAGCTTGCAAGCCAGGTCATGATTGAGAACCCACGTGGACCCAGCAGCCAGACTGCAAGCCCACGTGATCTGCCCTGGAAAGTGCCTGCCGTGGGTCCAGAGGGCAAGAGGTGAGGAAGCGCCACCTGTCCAGTGAAACCAACCCTGCCTGTAATGAGAACAGCACCAGCACTTGCCTGGGCACGTTCCCTGGGATGGCGCAGCCACACCTGTGGGGCTGGGGCCTACCTTTGCTGCTGGACGCTGCTCAGCACCCACCCCTCCTGCTTTCCTTGGGAGCCTCCTTCCAGGCCCTTGGATGACTTGATGGGACCATTTCTTGCCACAGGAGCCAGAGGATCCAGACGGGCCCCTCCCCAATGACCCAGTGAGAAGAGAGGTGGCATATGAATGAACCCTGACCTCTAAGATGCTCACTCCTGAAACTGTGACTCTTGAGCTAAGGACACAAGGAAACGCCCCGCTAACTGCTTCTGCCCAGCCGTCTCCGGCATAGCAGCCCAGCTCCTCACCTCGGAAAGTGCGTTAGTTCTCTGCTGTCAGCCCACATTGCTGCAGCTCCCGGGCCCGGATAGCCTAACAGCATGTTCCCTTTGGTAATTGGCCAGCGGCTTCTGCTGTTTGCATCTAGAAACCCCAAATGACAAAACGGCTCACAGCCTGTTCAAGACAGAGGGCAACGCCACACCTCTAGGAAGGCTCCCCTCCAGGCAGAAGGTTTTCCATGCAGAGCTGGGTTATATGTGCAGTCTTCTCCCTATAATAGAATAGACTTTGAAAGTAAGAACCAGTGTGAATGGAATCGATGCTGGACAGCACAGTCGCAGACTGTGGACCCCACAAATCTTCACATGTGACATGAGAGAAACAGCAGTCCCCAAAACTGTGGGGATGCTTTCCTTTCAGAAAAACCGGAACAAGCAAAATCACTCCGGAACAAAATGTCACTGGCACAAAGTACACGCAGAGTCTGTGCAGGGCAGCCTCCTCCGTCCACACACATTCTCTCTTTATGTTAGTATCAAAACTGCTAGAAAAATTAATTTGGGCTCATTCAAAGCCATTAGCTCCCATACAACGCAGATGTCTCAATAGTGAGACTGGTGTGCCCATGTTGAATTTCCCCATGTGTGACTCCATCACCGTTCATCAAAGCAATGCGTCACGGTCCCTGTGCCCTTAAGAAAGCATGTCTCTTCTGTAATGTGTGTTTCTATTTCACCTCTCCCATCTGCTCAGGGACTGAACTGCCGTGAGAAATCGGAATGCTACTCCTGCTGCACCTGCGAGCACATATTATCCAGCAGAACCCAAAACTCCTCCAGGAAACACAAAACAAAACAAGACTCCCAACTCTTTCCCTCCAGCCACCTCCACCCCCAGAATTCACTGCAGCCAACACAATGCCAGGCTTCAAAATGGGGCTGTGGGATGTTTGTCTAATTGTCTCCAAAATACTCACATAGAACCAAGGCTCGCGTGGTGGCTCACGCCTGTAATCCCAGCACTTTGGGAGGCTGAGGTGGGTGGATCACAAGGTCAAGAGATCAAGACCATCCTGGCCAACATGGTGAAACCCTGTCTCTACTAAAAATACAAAAATTAGCCAGGCATGGTGGCAGGCGCCTTTAGTCCCAGCTACTCAGGAGGCTGAGGCAGGAGAATCACTTGAACCTGGGAGGTGGAGGTTGCAGTGAGCCGAGATCACACCACTGCACTCCAGCCTGGTGACAGAGTGAGACTCCGTCAAAAAAAAAAAAAAAAAAGAACCAAGGATCCAGCATTTTCTAATTTTAGGAACCATGAACCATTAGGTGCCGCCAAAGTTGAGGAGGCGTTTTTCTAAATGCAAATCTTCACAGTTTCTTCTGCCAGAGGCACAGAGAGGGCTCACTGGATTTTCTGTTCTACCTCAAAGCCATTGCATGTTTTTTCTTATTTCTTGTTATTTAATTTTTTTTAAACAAGCCAACCAACTAAAATATCAAATTGATTTTCATTCAGGCAGCTCCCAGAACATAACTGGCTGGACTCCAGTAATGTCCCACACTGTGGAACATCAGGGACCTCATCTTTAAAGATGTGGCTTGAGGTTTGCAGGCCTTATCGCTCATTAGCTATCCAGCCAGATGCAATTGCTCTGGAAGCAAGTAGCCCAAATAGACAGGACCTTCTGGAAAGGAGCCTTCAGAGGCTGAAAAGCATCTTGGAAGAGCAGCCCCCTCTCCACCCAGCTGGCAACTAAGTGGGTGGCAGTGTTGATTTCATTGTCTGTCTCTGCTTGGGTTCTCTCAGAAAGTCTCTGAGCCAAAGATTTGAGTGAGGGTGATTAGGCACTTGCTCCCAGGCAAAAACAGTCAGGGGTGGGAGGATGAAAGAGAAGAAACCAAAACTTGCAGAAGCATTGTCCTCGCAGCTAACATGGCCGCGTGCAAACGTGCCAGCCAGCAGGATGCTGGCATCACCCTCTCAGCTAACATGGCCACATGCGGAAGTGCCAGCCAGCAGGATGTCGGCACGGCCCTCGCAGCTAACATGGCCACGTGCGAATGTGCCAGCCAGCAGGATGTCAGCATCGTCCTTGGAGCTGACATGGCCACGTGTGAACGTGCCAGCCAGCAGTAGTCAGCATGGTGCTGAGCACCCTCCGGGAACCATCCTTACCTGAAATATGGGGGTGATGTACGGAGCACACGCAGCCACCCTGCAGCATAAGATGACTGTTGAGTACAGGACACACAGAACGAAGCTGGAAGATGAAAAAAAAAAAAATCCTGGCTTGCTGACTTCCTGGGGCACAAACTGAGTGTTGGGAGATCATTTCCAGACTTAAATATAAGAGATAAGTAAACCCCCGTTTTATTTCAAAGCTTAGCATGCCTATAAGTCACCTGCAGATCTTGTCAAAATGCAAGTTCTGACCAGAGAGCCTGAGCTTGTGACTTAGATTATCTCCTGCTGAAATGCTGACGACACTCCGAATAGCAAGGGTTTTGGCCTCTATTATTTGGGGTTTTCTATCATTCACCATTGAAACTAATCCTAACTAATTAAAACAGTTTCACATTGGGGAGGAAAACAAAGCTTTTGTCTTCTTTAAACTACTAAGACTTAGGGTCTGTCAAAACCTCAAAAACTATATAGATATATTTCATTTCACTCGATTTTATTTGGGACACAAATGGAGACCAGAATCACAGGTCTCTTTAGAAACTGTTCTCAGCCTTCCTAGCTCAGCTGAAATGTCCTCTTCCAGGGACACTGGGCCCAGTGGGCTGTGGTGGGGTCTGCGCTGGCTCCCCGGGCGTTGTTCATACCTTGGAAAGCTGGAGAGCTGACTTCAAGTTGTGCCAATTCCTGTGCCTGCGTCATCCCTCATATACATACACCGTGAGGCGCACAGGCCTCTGCCTGCGCCATCCCTCGTCTACGTAAAGCGCGTGGCGCTCAGGCCTGCGCCTGCGCCATCCCTCGTCTAAGTAAACCGTGCAGCGCGCAGGGCTGCGCCTGCGCCATCCCTCGTCTACGTAAAGCGTGCCGCGCGCAGGCCTGTGCCTGCGTCATCCCTCATCTGCATAACGCGTGCCGCGAGCAGGCCTGCGCCTGCGTCATCCCTCATCTGCATAAAGCGTGCCGCGAGCAGGCCTGCGCCTGCGTCATCCCTCATCTGCATAAAGCGTGCCGCGAGCAGGCCTGCGCTTGCGTCATCCCTCATCTGCATAAAGCGTGCCGCGAGCAGGCCTGCGCCTCCGTCATCCCTCATCTGCATAAAGCGTACCGCGAGCAGGCCTGCGCATGCGTCATCCCTCATCTGCATAAAGCATGAGGCGCTGTGCCTGGCGTCATCCCTCATCCGCATAAAGTGTGAGGCGCGCAGACCTGTGCCTGGCGTCATCCCTCATCCGCATAAAGCGTGAGGCGCGCAGACCTGTGCCTGGCGTCATCCCTCATCCGCATAAAGCGTGGGGCGCACAAGGCCTGTGCCTGCGTCATCCCTCATCTGCCTAAAGCTCTGCGTGCAGGCCTGTACCTGCGTCATCCCTCATCTGCATAAAGCCTGTGGAAGCAGGCCTGCGCCGTCCCTCATCTGCATAAAGCAGAGGGCGCGCAGGCCAGCGTGTTGGAAAACGACGCTTTGACATTGTCTCCTGGATTTTCACAGCCTCCCTCTCACAGGAGAACACGGGTGGACCCCGGCCCTGAGCATATCTGAGCTCTCTGTCTCCTGCGTGTGCTCCTGTTGAAGACATTCAGCCTCCGACTGCCCTCGGGAGGCTGGAGGTGCCCCGGTGCTGAGGCCAGAGCCCATGCGCAAAGCGAGGGCTGAGACCACGGCGGCCCCTTGTCTCCTCCAGCGGGTTCCTGAAGCCACCTCCCTGCTCGTGGAGGAAGAAAGCCGAACTGCAGCTCAGGGAAAGGTGGGCTTGCTGGCCTCGCTGGCGGCATCCGAATGCCTGGAGCCTCATGGTGGGTTCTGCTACTGCTGCCAGCAGCTGGATGTTTCGAAATTTGCCCGCTTTGGAATGATACAGTGAGACCTTGGCGGCCGCGCTGCCTGAGACGATGCTCTTGCGTTTGTAGGGGAGGTTTCAAGGCCTGCTGGAGTCAGCGGCTGCCTCGCCGCCCTGGGAGGTGAACAGCCCATCCCCATGCTGGCTTCCTGCAGGATGCAACCTGCATTTTCACCCCAAACAGACGCAGTCTTGGACATCTGCTTGCCAGCACAGAAAATGCGTTGTTTCCCCCAAGTTTATTTTGGTTAATGGATTGGTTTTTTTAAACTGCATTGCTTTGAAACATCACTGGAATTTTTCAGTTTTCATATTACTACATTTTTGATGTATTATCATTAAAATGCTATTTTAATGATGGTCAAAGCGGCTCCCAAGCCCCCCTTCACTGGCGAAGCACCAAGGAAGGTGCTCAAGTGAGCTCCCAGTGTACGTGGGGCTGCTTTCGCTTTTGAAAAAAAGTGAAGGAGGCCGGGCGCGGTGGCTCACACCTGTAATCCCAGCACTTTGGGAGGCTGAGGCAGGCGGATCACGAGGTCAGGAGTTCGAGACCAGCCTGGCCAGCATGGTGAAAACCCATCTCTATTAAAAATACAAAAACTAGCCGTGCATGGTGGCGTGCACCTGTAATCCCAGCTACTGGGGAGGCTGAGGTAGGAGAATCGCTTGACCCCAGGAGGCACAGGTTGCAATGAGCGGAGATCGTGTCATTACACTGCAGCCTGGGCGATAGAGTGAGACTCTAGAAAGAAAAGAAAAGAGGAGAGGGGAGGGGAGGGGACGAATAAAGGAAAAGGAAAGGAAGGGGAGGAAAACAGGAAGGAAGGGAGGGAGGGAGGGGGAAGGAAGGGAGGGAGAGAAGGAAGGAAAGAAAGAAAAAAAAAAAACGTGAAGGAAATGGAACCCTGTGGCTGTGCAGGTCACGTGGCATTGAGCGGGCCACTCTCTGTGTTGCCCGGGTGCGGCCCTCATGCTGCGCCAGCCACAGGCGACCCTGCTTTCAATGACTGTGGGAGGAAACGTTAGCCACGTCCCACACAGATTTGAAATCTGACATTTGGAAAACTGAACTCATCTTTTTTTCCCCTTTTTTATTTTTCAATTCCTTCTTCCTCGGTTCTCCATTCTCAAAATTTTGCAGTCATCATTGATTCTTTCTCTCCCGAGTTCAGTTCGAGGCCAGGTTCTGCAGAATCCTGAGGTGGCATCACAAGCATCTCCTCAGTCCCTTGGCCGTGATGGCTTCTCCTCCGCCCTCCATCCTGGATGAGCCGCTGAAGATGGTCCTTCCTCAGAAATAACCGCAACGCACTGGTCCTCCTCTCAAAAGCCTAGGAAGCTCCCCTATGCTTCAATACCCAAGAGCTCTGCCGGATTTTCTCCAAGTCTCCCCCCACCCTCAGATGGCCATTTCCTCTCCCCATGATTGCCTGCACACGTTTCAGTGAAAAAATGTTGATTGGTCCCTACACGGGGGCTGTGGCAGGTGAAAAAGAAGGAGTCAGCTGTCAACCTGCAAGTCAACAGCGGCCTCTCCATACAGGGGATCTTCTGTTCCCGCCTTTGAGCTTGGTAAGTCATTCACTTCCCACACAGACCCCAGCACCTCCACTCACCACCCCCACCTGCCCCCTGACCCTGATCACACTCACCAGCCTCTGCCACATTTAGAGTTAGATGTCTCTCCCTGTCTCTATCTCTTACTGTCCCTGTCTTTCTCTGTGTCTCTCCGTCTGTCTCTGTCTCTCTGTCTCTCCCCATCTCTCTGTCCCTGTCTCTGTTTCTCCCTGTCTCTCTGTCCTTCCCTTCCTGTCTCTCCCTGTCCGTCTCTCTCTCTGTATCTTACTGTCTCACTCTGTCTCTCTGTCTCTTCCTGTCTCTCTCTGTCTCTCCCTATGTCTGTCTCTCCCTTCTTGTCTCTGTCTCTCTCCCTGTTTCTCTCGTGCACACATGCTGCACACACACACGCGGGATCACTCGGGAGCGGTTCACCTCCATCGTGAGCGTGCCGTGATGCTAAGCCCTCTCTCAAGTGTGTTTTGCTGGTAGTGACTGTCAAGGTGCTTTTGGGGTGTGTGCTGATTGCTGTGGTCACTCGATGGCGGTGATGGGGTGAGATCCACAGCTGGCTCCAGCACCCATGCGGCCTCTTCCGCCCAAGGCTGCCCCCACAGCAGGGCTGTGAAGACGTGGCTGCACCCTCCAGTGCTCCTGACCTTGAGAGCAAAGCGAGAAGAGAAAGAAAAAGATGAGCGAGAAGATGACCTCCTGGGACCCCTGCCCCAGGGGAGCCCTGTTCCTCAGATGTGCATCACAGACCCCAGGGGCCTTTTCCTCTAGAAGGTGTCCACACAAACAGCCATGGGGCCCTCAAAAGGTGGCTCCCTTCGCACAGGAGAACACGCACCCAGACGGACCTGCTGAGGACACACGTGTGCAGCGTGAGCATTGCCATCAGTGCTGCGTGACAGTCACCTCCAGACCCTGCTTGGAGTCCCTGACCCGTCTCACCATCACGTGATCTCATGTTTATTGAAGGAAATCAGATGCGGCAGCAAACATGCTTCTCAGGCTGAGAAACAAAACCCTCGCCACTGAGCTGATGAGTCTCTCTGTGCTTCTAAACAGTGTGGAAAAGGTTATGAATGAGGCTCAGGCAGGCCTGCGGGTTCCTTCAATGGGGGCATCGAAAGCCTGGGCAGTTTTAACAGAGGCTATTGATGGGCATGTTTCAAAGCAAACAGCATCACGGCCCTGACAGGCCAATGACAGCACTGTGCAGTGCTTGGGGGGCCCGGGAGGCACAGCCACAGAGCCCAGCCCTGGGGACGCAGGACCCGAGGGGGCACTGCCACAGAGCCTAGCCTGCCCTGGGGATACAGGGCCCAGGGGGCACAGCCACAGAACCCAGTCTGCCCCAGGACATGGGGTGGGGCCTGAGGACGGCTGGGGTCAGGCAGCCCTGTCCTCGTCCCCAACACTCCACATCCCCAGCGTAGCTGGAGATCCAAGCAGATGACTTGGACGCAGGGCAGGAAAGGGCATAAGTGACTAACAAGCTCCAGGCCTGTCCTGACGGGATCAGAGGGGAGGCAGGAAGGGCCCTCCATGGCAGGCAGGTGGGGCGCCTCTGCGGAAACCATAGCAGATTACAGAGAAGAATCGAAAAGAGGCGACGTGGCTGGGGGCAGAGGGAGGGCCCCTGGGAACCAGGGAGGGCCTCCGTGAGAAGAGGAGGCACTCATCGCGGGAGAGCCAACGGAGAGAGACAGGGATGGGGACGCTGCTGTGGCCATAAAACCAGGTACGCATCTCAAGGGCCTCAAGATGCTTTCTTTATTGTAGATTTTAAATCCCCAGGTGAAGGGTTGTCCATGGATCTTCCCCTGGGCACCTTCTAACCCAACAGACAGCTTGTCTGGTTCCCGAATGTCACACTGCGTGGGGATGAGATGGAATCCCACACAATGCCTCGGGAAGATCTAGAAACTGCAAAACTCCCAAACAACCCAATAACCACGCAGCTGCTGCAGCAAAGTATGAACACAGCGGGGTGAAAGGCCCACTTCCTCTGGCTCCCTGGCCTGCACTGACACCCACTCCAAAGACGGCTCAGGCCTTCCTAGAAAAGGCAGGTCCTGACCTAGGATAACATTTGTAGGTAGATTCTTGGATATGAACTACATGCCCTTGAACACTGATATTTCCATAAAGAGAAGGTCAAGTAAAAATAGAAGCAATCTTGCAAAATTTCTCAACATTTGGGGAGATCTCTTATCTCCTCCCCTTAAATATTGTTATCTCCCCTTAAATACTGCAGATTTCTTTTTTTTTTTTTTTTTGAGACGGAGTCTCGCTCTGTCGCCCAGGCTGGAGTGCAGTGGCGCGGTATCAGCTCACTGCAAGCTCTGCCTCCCTGGTTCACGCCATTCTCCTGCCTCAGCCTCTCCGAGTAGCTGGGACTACAGGCGCCCGCCACCACGCCTGGCTAATTTTTTGTATTTTTAGTAGAGACGGGGTTTCACCGTGGTCTCGATCTCCTGACCTCGTGATCCACCCGCCTCGGCCTAAATATTGCAAATTTCTTTGCGACAGAGACCGTATTTTTTCACTCTGATTTTTATGACAAATTGGCAGGAAGTCTAAAAATCTCATTTTAGAGACACAGAAATTGAGACCCAGAGAAAGGCTTCTCCTGCCAAACAACTGTTATCTGGTTTGGAGAGAAAAAAAGAGAGCTAATACAGGCTAGAAAACACATTTTTAGAGAATGGTTGAAGATGAAAGAGTTATTACAAAGCCTAGCAGATGTTAACATGTTATAAGCACATAAAAGAATTTAAAGCTACAGTGATCTTTTCAAACATTATATGATTAGTTTGGTTCGTATGCTGGTCATGAAAAGGAATTTATTTCAGTGTAATCTAAGATTTATACCAGCTGTGGTAGGCAGAGTCATAGTCCCTCAAAAACATCCTCGTCCCCATCCCAGGCCCTGCAACTGCGTAACACTCCACGGTGAGGGATTAAAGCTTCAGGGAAAGGAGGTAGCTACTCAGCCAACCTTGAAATAGGGAGGCTGTCCTGGATCATCTGGGTGTACCCCATGTAACCTCAAGGGCCCTTACATGGAAGCTGGCAGAAGAGGCAGAGGGAGACTGGACGAGGGAAGGATGCGGCAGGCGGGGCCATCTGTGGCTGTGAGGATGGGGAGGGACCTCCAAGGGGGTCCTGGAGACTGGAAAGGAAATGGCATCTCCCCAGAGCTGCTGGAAGGGGCCCAGCTATCACTGAGTGGACACCACGTCAGACTCTAACCCACAGACTGTGAAATAACAAACCTGTGTTCAGCCTCTGAGTTCGTGTTCATTTGTGACAGCAGCCCCAGGAAACTCACACAGCAGCTTTCGCCAATGTATACATTTTCCTATTTCTCAGAAAATTCTATAATATCCTGTAGAAGTACCGATTTTCCTGTACTGGTCAGGACACTGTCCTGATAAGAAGCTATCGATAGACAGAAAATCAATAGGTAGAAAAAGTTAAAATACTGACTTTTTAACTAAAGGTAATGTCTGGTGAAGGTTTGTTCTTGGAAGAGAAGTTTGCAAAGTGTTTCGTCCTGGCATCACTGGCGAGCGTCTTTGAAGATCTGCAAAGGTGCATGTCGGGCAGCCCCCCGGGAGCTTCCATTCACTTTCCCAGGGTTTTGCGCCCCTGCCCTGTTCCCTGACGCTGGCAGGAAGGCCATCGGGTGCTCCGTGTGGGATGAATTGTGAGAATCCAGCAAGTGCAGGCAAGGGAGACAAATGAGAGTGACAGAGGCCGGAGGAGGACCCGGAGAGCCAGAGCCCTGGGGCAGAGAAGAGGGGAGCGATTAGAACAACGGGAAACTGAGAACAGCACAGAAGAGAGGAAAGACAGAAGGAAGTTGTGCAGGAGAACTGAGAAGGCACCTGCAGACGTGGGGAGGGAATGGCTGACTTCTTTCCAGCCAGAACTGAGGCCGGCCCTTGTCTGAGTCAGGCGGGCAGGACCCGTGGGAGGGACAGAGACACTAGTGGGGTGGGGGTGTGCAGTGGTGTTGGCCTTTCCCACCCCAATCCCCTACGATGTCGCCCTGCACAGCCTGCTTGGCTGTACTGAGTGTTTCCTTGAAAAACAACACAGTGCAATTTGGACTATCACAGTTTCACTGGAAGTCTTTGAATACGAACCGAAGCCTACATGTTTTTTATATCTAATATGCACATATATTCACAAAACAATTCTCTTTTTTTTCCCAAAAAGGCAGGAAGAAAACAAATGATCCCAAATGTGTCTTCTATGAACATTTTTGGCGGAGTTTGAACCACATTTTGTCTAGGCAGGCCTTGCACACCAGAAAGACCTCTGAGAAAACCTGTTTCTTCTCTTTCTCATGTGGTCTCTGGTTTACCAGCTAACAGAAATAACAGAAATTCTTTCAGGGGAAGAAAGAGACCATTGTCCCTTTACCTCTGGCTTCCTTAGGAATATGAGGTTTTAGAATTGTATCAAAACTGAACTTCGGCTGGGCGCGGTGGCTCACGTCTGTAATCCCAGTACTTTGGGAGGCCGAGGCGGGTGGATCACGAGGTCAGGAGATCGAGACCATCCTGGCTAACACGGTGAAACCCCATCTCTACTAAAAATACAAAAAATTAGCCAGGCGTGGTGGCGGGCGCCTGTAGTCCCAGCTACTCAGGAGGCTGAGGCAGGAGAATGGCATGAACCTGGGAGGCGGAGCTTGCAGTGAGCCGAGATTGCGCCACTGCACTCCAGCCTGGGCGACAGAGCGAGACTCCGTCTCAAAAAAAAAAAACAAAAAAAACTAGACTTCATGATTGATTCTGCACCATTTACCAGCATTAGACTTGCCATGACTGTTAGATGCACTTGAAAGTTGTCCAGCTTCCTAGTCAATCCTTGCAGGCAACAGATGTCGGCCCTCTGGGTAAGGCCAGTCAGCACAAATGCCTACTCTCAGAGGTTTGCAGAATCGAACTGGGGTGGTCAGGAGCTCCTGATTCATTCTCTGCCCAAGCCAACGTTTAACATCTCCAAGTGGGTCTGTGAGCTTAGTTGCTCCTCTGCAAGGCGTCAGTTATCCAGTGCAGAAGCCGTGACTGTCTACCCGTGTGCACGCGTGGGAGTGCGCTGACGGTGGGTGCAGGCTGGGCAGGGCTCTTCTTAAGTTGGATTCCAGGAGAGACTGAGGAAGCTTCTGCCTCTTCCTCATGGTTCTGTCTCAAAGAGAGTCATCGCTCTGTGGTTCACTTCGGTGTGCCATGGGGCACATGTTGTCTGGCTCTGCTGGGCCGTCCAGCGTCTGAACCCCTCAGATCTGGGGAATCTCCTGCCTCCTGTGTGCCATGGGGCACACATCCTCTCGATCTGCTGGGCCGTCCAGCGTCTAAACCCCTCGGATCTGGGGAACCCCCTGCCTCCTGTGTGCCATGGGGCACACATCCTCTCGCTCTGCTGGGCCATCCTACATCTGAACCCCTCAGATCTGGGGAACCCCCTGCCTCCTGCATGCCATGGGGCGCCCATCCTCTCGCTCTGCTGGGCCGTCCTGCATCTGAACCCCTCGGATCTGGGGAACCCCCTGCCTCCTGCTTGGACGTCAGATACTCCATCCTCAGCTCCTTAAAGCGAGGGCTCAGCTCTGCTAACGGCATGCTCATGATTTTTTAATCATGAGCCATAGCTCTTAAACAATAGCTACCATGGAGAATTCTGTCTGCTTGATAGAGGACATAAAATCACGGAGTTTCTGGGTCAGGCGGCAGCAGGATACACTGGACGCCTGCTCTTCCCGAGGACAGCTCCTGGCAGGTTCTGTGGTCAGCCGTGGAATGTGGACTGAGACTGGAGCTGCTCCCGTGCAGAAGGCTCTCAGGACACTCAACCCCTTTTCCATTTACATCTCCAGATAGAAGTTTCTGCAATTCCAACGGTGACACCAGACTGATGCATCTAAGCGCATGGTCCATCAACAATTGTGGGTCAGGCCGGGCGCAGTGGTTCACGCCTGTAATCCCAGCACTTTGGGAGGCCGAGGTGGGCAGATCACCTGAGGTCAGGAGTTCAAGACCAGCCTGGCCAACATGGTGAAACTCCGTCTCTACTAAAAATACAAAAATTAGCTGGGCATGGTGGCAGGCACCTGTAATCCCAGCTACTTGGGAGGGTGAGGCAGGAGAATCGCTTGAACCTGGGAGGCAGAGGCTGCAGTGAGCTGAGATCATGCCACTGCACTCCAGCCTGGGTGACAGTGAGACCCTGTATCAAAAAAATAAAACAAAAAATAACTGTAGGTCAACGCCGGGCGCAGTCCTGGGCCCTGCTCTTACACACTTACAAGCTGCACAACACCCCATGCCTGGAAGGCTCTCGTGAACAGCACTGGTACTTGAGTGAATCACCCATCAAATCTTGGAGACAGATGAGACCCAAACAGCCAGGTGCTCTCCAGAGACAGTGGCTGATGTTGCTGGCTGGTGGCTGCTATGGTAGGAAGGGTGTTGGGGTCCATGTTTAGCTGAGAAGGCTGCATGTCACACAGGTTACACGCTGTCCTATCCACAATAACCCTCACTGCGTTCCTCTGTTAATGTCTAACGAAGCTGTGAACCAAACTAAAGAATGAAAGAGCCCAGAAAGTCATCTTTTTTCTAGATGAATCAGCTCAACTTGTGATTACCTGTTGAACCAGTTCAAACTGGATCCATCTTTTATTTCACTAAAACTCCTGAACCAAAACATAAGAAATATTTCAGAACCTGAAATCAACTCATTCTTTGAGGCTCTGACTTACAGGACAAGCACTGTTCTTTGCAAACAAGCCACAAGGCTGCGTTCTCCGGACGAGGTGTATATGGTGCTACCTGATGCATGATGGAGTGGCTGATAAAGGCAGTATTAACTCTTATCTCCCCACCACAACCCTGCTCATGAGGCTTTTGGGTTCTTGACCACATTCTGGTAGTGTCCAGAGATGGCTCCCTCCATGCCACTGATGGATGTGGGAAGCCCCAGATTTACTGACTCATCCCAGAGGTCGTGGCCACGCCTGGCTCACCAGGCTCCAGCGCCCAGGAGGAAATGAGGAATCACGGAGGAGCTCCGTGGAGTCAGTCCCTCTGGGTCCAGGCCTAAGAGAGCCCAATGCTGCTCTCAGGATACAGCCTCACTGCTCTACTGGTGCTTCTCATAGAGAACGTCTTGTGAAGGTAGAAAATGACTCTGCATGCCCACCTTGGCCTTCACGGGCTCGGCTGGTCCACCTCATCTGCCCTCTTCCTCCCTCCTGTGACCATCAGCCTCCATCTCTAGGACATCTGGTGCTCAAGGGCCTCTTCTCCAGGGCTCCCTCTTGTCTCAGAGACCTTTGCAAATTTCACCACAAAGTGCCCAGGCCCACGTCAGCGCTCCACTTGTCACATGTGGATCCGTGTGACCCCTCCATGCTCAGCAGCACATGCACCCGGATGGCCGCACGCACACTCGCTCACGCCTGGGCGTCTGTCCATCATGCCCCTCTGCCCTGGTCTGAGGCAGATACTGGATTGACTATTTCCATGCATCACAACCACACCATCAAAGCAGGGGCAGGGGCTTCTGCAGCTGAAGCAGAGAGCAGGGCCAAGGGTGCCTCTGTCGTGTGTGGGCACAGTGTGCGCTCGCACATGTGCATGTATGTGTGTGGTGTGTGGATACCTCTGTGCATGCTCACATGCATGTATATATGTGGTGTGTGTGCTCACATGTGCATGCTCACATGGGTGTATTCTGTGGTGCATGTGTACATATGTGCATTTTGTGTGGTGCATGCATGTGCATGTGTGTCCTCGTGTGTGCTCGCATGTGTGCATGTGTACACACGTGTGTGTGATGGAGGGAAGTCAGGAGGGGGCCACCTGTCTGAGGATGAATCAGGAGGGAAGCATCCCTGGGAAGGGAGCCTGAGGACAAAGCCAACCATGATCGAGTGGCCTGTGCCCCCTGTGTGCGCCGCCCAGCAGCTCTCGTCCCAGCTTATCCAGGGCGCACAGGCTCCTGAGTGGCAAGAAGGCCTCTCCTGTCAGCGGAATCCATGGTGGCCGAAGAGGCAGAGCTTGTTGGGAACTGTCCCTCTCCCTTATCTCTCCCCCTCCGCAAAGAGGGACTGTGGAGCCACTCAATCTAACAGCAGATCAGTTTCCTACCATGCACTGATTTGCAGAAGGGACTAATGTGCAGATTAAAAACGGACACTGCTGAGCGAAGCAATTTCCATCCTGTGATATTTGAAAGTGCTGATAACTGCCATAGCAACCCGCTCACCACACTTCAGCTTCCTCTGGCCCCGGTTTTCACAGCTGGTGGCTGTGGCCGCAAGGTTAAGATGACGTTAGCTTTCTAAGGCTAGACAGACTGTGTCTAGGATGTGCCATGGGAATGTAATGCCTCTAAATCTGAGGTTATATGGTGGAAGAGAGGCTACTGACAATGTATAAGCTGAAAAATTGTAGTTGCTTCTTTTGTATATTAAGCCTTTTTTCAAGATATAGAGAAATTTACTGAGGAGATAACTAGCCCTAATACCCTACGGAGAAAACATAAACTGAGTCAGGGAAAACTGCCTATGCTTTGAGTTAGGATCAAGGGGAAAGGACGGTCTCTGTGGGGAATTGCCATGCTGTGCACAGTTGTAAGGGATGGAGCCCACTCATCTCCTAGGCCGGTGGGGTGAGAGGGGCAGGAACCTGGGAGATGAGCATGAGATGCAGAAGCCCAGGAAGGGCGGCAGCTTTAGGCAACGCCACCGGGCCAAGTTCCGCTCGCTTAAGAACCCATCCTCCTCTAGTCACCCGACAAGCATTTTCTTTTTAACTAAGTCTGAATGGAACACAAGGTCAGCACTTCCTCAGTCAGTGCTACCACAAGTTAGGTGTAATGCCAGGAGAGAGACATGGTTCCCGATAGGTCCACGGTCTCTATGATGGTAAAAATATAACAAACGATGACAGTAAAATATTACAGACACTGCGGTACACATTTGGAGGGAGTGCCAGCATCAGAGGGGTCAAAAAGGTTGATAGTGGCCTGATCTTTAGGCTGAATCTTAATGTGTGAGTCACATTCTCTCCAGAAGCAGGCTGGAGAGAGGGAGGAAGCGTGTCCCAGGCCCATGGTCCACAGAACAGCTGGGGAGAGGGAGACAGCCTGTTCCAGGTGCATGGTCCACAGCCTAATGCACGAAGGACTTCAGGTCAGCATCTAATTGGGTAGAGCCACAGAGACTGCAAGGGTCCAATCATGGGGGTGTCAACTGCCACACCCAGTTTTATCCTATAGACCAGGGGTCAGCAAACCACAGCCCCTGGGCCAGATCCATCCCACAGCCCCACAGCTTTTTTTTTTTTTTTTTTTTTGAGATGGAGTCTCTCTCTTGCCTGGGCTGGGGTGCAACGGCCCAATCTCAGCTCACTACAACCTTTGCCTCCTGGGTTCGAGCAATTCTCCTGCCTCAGCCTCCTGAGTAGCTGAGATCCACCACACCCGGCTAATTTTTTTGGTATTTTTAGCAGAGACAGGGTTTCACCTTGTTGGCCAGGCTGGTCTTGAACTCCTGACCTCAGGTGATCTGGCTGCCTCAGCCTCCCAAAGTGCTGGGATTACAGGTGTGAGCCACTACACCCAGCCCATGGCGTGTTTATCTGAATAAAGTTTTACTGGGACACAGCCACGCCCATCTATTTGCATACTATGGTGGCTTTCATGCTGCCACGCCCATTCATTTGCATACTGTCTATGGTGGTGTTCATGCTACCACAGCACTCAAACAGTTCCAGCCAAGATCACATGGCCCACAAAGCTGAAAATATTCACTATCTGACCCTTTAAGAAAGTTTGACAACCCCTGCACAGGAGACAGAGAGTTGTTAAAGGCTTTTTAAAAAGTTGATTATTTGGATTTCATCAAAATTTAAAACTACTTTTCCCCCTACGACACTGTTAAGATTTAACAACTTCTAATTCTGAGGAGGCAGCATAGACTCCTCCCTCCCTGCTCCTCCCCACGAGGTGACAAAAGGGTCTGACAGGTGGGAGGGGGAGCGCAGATTGTGGAGAGGCCCTGAGGACTTGAGGAAGGGCAGCACCCCAGTGCTCCCAGCCACACCTGGGGGCAGAAGGCATCCCAGGCCCAGACCTCCAGCTTACTCAACCCCACCAAGCGGCAGAAACCAGCCGGATCTTTCTTGGATACTTTTCTGCTCTGTCCATGGTGCCAGCAGAGGTCAGCCAGGGGCCTCTGCAGCATTGGGTGGTCTGGTGGAGTCTCCACCCACAGTCCTGGGGTCTACTGACTCCTGCTGAGCACCAGCAAGTGGCCGTGGGAAGCACCTCTAGCCTCAGCAGCCACGTCAGCTGGGAACGACCAGGAGTCCCTCTGGCATGGGTGGCCCAGAAAGTAGTCCCCACCCACAGGCCCAACGTCCCACCCCACACCCA
The DNA here is from genome assembly GCF_028878055.3 of Symphalangus syndactylus. Lineage (NCBI taxonomy): Eukaryota > Metazoa > Chordata > Mammalia > Primates > Hylobatidae > Symphalangus > Symphalangus syndactylus. The sequence continues at coordinate 6,542,179 of NC_072432.2, read as the reverse complement.
TGGGCACCAGTGGCTCAGGAGAGCACCAGCGGGCAACACCAGCAGGAATCAGGTGACACAGACAGGGACTGAGCAGGACAGCTACAGGCACCAGGCAGCACAGGAAAACCTTTCTGGCTCAGGGCCCCCCAGGCAGTGCTGGAAGGACTTTCCACCACAAACCACACCCACCCCCAGGGGTGCCAGCAAGGATGAATAGGGCCCATCAACACCAGGTGACCTGGGGAAATGTTCTCCCCCTCACAAGCCCAGGGTCTCCCTCCTCCCCCTACACACACCATGAGGCCTGGGAAAGCACTGTCCACCCTGCAGCACGGGGTTTCTCACCCACATCCCAAAAACTAAGAAGCACCAGGAGACTTGAGGAAATGCACTCCACCCTTCTGTGTGGCACTAGCAAACAGCATTCTGCCAACACTAAGTGGCCTGAGAGGTGCCCTCCTGCAGGACCAGAATCACCCCCCCACTCAAAGGCAATAACAATTACAAATACTCTTGAACCAAGTGAAAAAGGAGAAAGACTTAGCAAATAAATGGAAGATACAAAAAGAATCAAACAGAAATTGTGGAACCCCAAAATACAACTGAAACAAAAAACAAACTCAATGCATGAGCTCAATGGCAGAATAAATATACCAAAGAGAGGATCAGTGAATTTCATGATAGAACAATAGAAACTATACAGTCTGACCAACAGAGAAAAAAAATAGATTTAAAAAAAATGAACTGAGCTTCAAGGACCAATGGGACAATAACAAAAAAAAAATCAAAATTCATGCCATCAGAGTCCCAGAAGGACAGCAGAAAGTGTGTGGGGCTGAGAAAATGATTCAAAGAAATCCTAGCTGAAAATTGCCCAAATTTAGCAAAAGACATAAACCTAAAGGCTAAAGAATCTCAGTAAGTCCCAAGCAGGATAAACCCAAAGAAATTCATGCCAAGACACATCATAATTAAACTTCTAAAGACTAAAAACTAATAAAAACATGTTTAAAAGCTTCCAAGCCTATAATCCCAGCACTCTGGGAGGCCGAGGCAGGTGGATTACAAGGTCAAGAGATTGAGACCATCCTGGCTAACATGGTGAAACCCCGGCTCTACTAAAAAAATACAAAAAATTAGCTGGGCGTGCTGGCGGGCGCCTGTAGTCCCAGCTAGGCAGGAGGCTGAGGCAGGAGAATGGCATGAACCCGGGAGGCGGAGCTTGCAGTGAGCAGAGATGCGCCACTGCACTCCAGCCTGGGCGAAAGAGCAAGACTCCATCTCAAAAAAAAAAAAAAAAAAAAAAGGCTGCCAAGAAGAAGCAGCATATTACCAACAGTGGAAAACCTATTCAAATATAGCAGATTTCTAATCTGAAACCATGGAGGCCAATAGAAAGTGGTACAACAGTTTTCATGTGTGAAAGGATTGTCAACCCTAAATTTTATATCCAGCAAAAATATCTCTCAGAAATGAGGGAGGAATAAGATGTTTTCAGATGAAAATATATAAAGGAATGTGTTGCTAGTAGACCTATACTTAAAACGTGGCTAAAGGAAGCTCTCCAAACAGAAAGGAAATTAGAGCAAGAGGAAACTTGGAACCTCAGAAAAGAAGGAAGAACACATAAATAGGTAAAAATAGGGATAAATAGGACACACTCTTTTCCTCGTGAGTTTTTAAAATCGTATTTGATGGTTGAAGCAAAAATGAGAAAACCATCCGATGTGGTGGTTGATGTATGCAGGGCAAATATTTGAGACAATTTTATTGTCAGAGCAATACTCATGACAATATTTTAAAAGTAGAAAGAACAAATTGAATTAATTGAAAGTAAGTTTTGTACATTTCACTCAAAGTGCTAAGACAGATACTAATACCAGTAGATTGTGATGTTGTGTATGTATATTGTAATACTTAAAGCAACTAATAAAAATTATATGAAACAGTATACTCATAAACACTACAAATAAATCAAAATGGAATTGTAAAAAAAAAAGTCCAAATAACATATAAGAAGGCAAGAAAACAGAAATGATAAAGGAAACAAATAGACAACAGTCTTAAGTCCTAACATATCAATAATTACTTTAAATGTAACTAGTCTAAATATAGCAATTAAAAGTCAGCAGTTGGCAGGATGAATTTTTTAAAAACCTGACCCAACTATATGCTGCCTACAAGAAACTCACTTCAGACACCCTTATCTTTTTTTCTTAACTTGAAACAAAAAGGATAAGGATGGAAAAAGATATATCATGCAAACATTAATTTAAAAACGCAAGCCAAGCATGGTGGTACATGCCTGTAGTCCCAGTTACTAGGGAGACTAAGGCAAGAGGATTGCTTGAGCCAGGAGTTCAAGGCTGTAGTAAGCCATGATTGTACCACTGCACTCCAGACTGGGTGACAGAGAGAGACCCTGTTTCAAAATATAGAATAAAATAAAATAAAATAAATAAAAAATTAAAGCCAGAGTAGCTATATTAATATCAAAAAAATGTAGACTTCAGGGCAAATAAAATTACTAGGGATAAAGTGGGACATTACATGATGATAAAAGGATAAATGAGAAGACATAATGATCCTAAATATGTATGCACCAAACGACAGAGCTTCAAAATACATGAAGCAAAACAAGGTTGAAAGAATAAATAGACAAATCCACAATTATATTGAGAATTTACATCACCCCACTCTCAACAATTTATAGAACTACAAGAAAAATTCATCAAAAATATAAAAGAAGTAAGCAACATTGACCAATGAGATCTACTGAATTTTATTGAAGACTCCATCCAATAACAGCAGAATACAGATTCTTTGTATGCACTCATCAAACTTGTAATAAAAATAGAACATATCTTGGGCCATAAAAGCAAAACGTGGGAAATGTTAAATAATTGAAATCATGCAGTATGTTCTCTGACCACAGTGGAACAAATGAATAGCAGAATTAGAATCAATAGCAGAAAGAACAGGAAAACATCCAAGCACTTGAAATTAACAACATACTTCTAAATGAACCATAGGTCAAATGGAAAGTTTTACAAGAAATTTAAAATGCATGGAACTGCATACAAATTAAAATAAACACACTAAAATGTGTAGGATATGGGAAATTTATAGCACACAACATTTATATTAGAAAAGAAGATCTCAAATCAATCATTTAAGTTCTTACCTCAAGAAATTAGAAAAGGCAAAGTAAATCCAAGACAAGCAGAAAGGGGAAATAACAAAGATTAAAATCAAAATTAATTAAACTTAAAAGGAAAAGAAGACAGAAAATCAATGAGACAAAAACCTACTTCTCCATCCCCACACCCCCAAAAGGAAATCAATAAAATTGATAGACCTCTAGCTAGGCTGACAAAGATAAACAGAAGGTACAAATCACCAAAATTACAAGATAGAGGATATCACTACAGATCCTGGAGCCAGCCACAGGCTAGGAGAAAGTACTTGCAAAAGACACACTTGATAAAGGACTGTTATCCAAAATATACAAAGAACTCTTAAAACTCAATAATAAGCTACTCAGGAGGCTAAGGCAGGTGGATGGCGTGAACCCAGGAGGCGGAGCTTGCAGTGAGCCAAGATTGCATCAGTGCACTCCAGCCTGGGCAATAGACCGAGACTCTGTCTCAAAAAAAAAAAAAAGAAAATAACCCAAAGGTCTGAACAGACACTTCACCAGAGAAGATATACAGATGGCAAGTAAGCACATGAAAAGATACTCATCATCATACGTCATTTTTTTTTTTTTTTTTTTTGAGACAGAGTCTTGCTGTGTCGCCTAGGCTGGAGTGCAGTGGCGCAATCTCGGCTCACTGCAAGCTCCGCCTCCTGGGTTCACACCATTCTCCTGCCTCAGCCTCCGAGTAGCTGGGACTACAGGCACCCGCCACCACGCCCGGCTAATTTTTTTTTGTATTTTTAGTAGAGATGGGGTTTCACCGTGGTCTCGATCTCCTGACCTCGTGATCTGCCCACCTCGGCCTCCCAAAGTGCTGGGATTACAAGCGTGAGCCACCGCGCCCAGCCTCATCATATGTCATTAAAGAATTGCAAATTAAAACAACAATGAGATAATGAGATACTACCATACACCTATTACAATGGCCAAAATCCAAAATACTGACAATACCAAATGCTGACAGGGATATGGAGCAACAGGATCCTTCATTTGCTGCTGGTGGGACAGCAAAATGGTGCAGCTACTTTGAAAGGTAGTGTATTAGTCCATTTTCATGCTGCTGATAAAGACATACCCAAGACTGGAAAGAAAAAGAGGCATAATGGACTTACAGTGCCACAAAGCTGGGGAGACCTCACAATCATAACAGAATGCAAGGAGGAGCAAATCTTACACGGATAGTGGTGGGCAAAGAAAGAGTTTGTGCAGGGAGATCTCCTCTTTTTAAAACCGTCATATCTCTTGAGACTCATTCACTATCACGAGAACAGTGCAGGAAAGACCCACCCCCGTAATTCAATCACCTCCCTCTGGGTTCCTCCCACAACACGTGGGAATTGTGGGAGTTACAATTCAAGATGACACTCAGGTAAAGACAACAGCCAAACCATATCTGGTAGTTTGGCAATTTCTTACAAAACTAAACATACTCTTACCATATGATCCAAAAGTTGCTGTTCTTGGTATTTACCCAAAGAAGTTGAAAACTTATGTCTACACAAAGACTTGCACACAGATGTTTACAACATTTTTATTCATAATTGCCAAAACTTGGAAGTAACCAAGATGTCCTTCGGTGGGTGAATGGATAAACTCTGGGACATCCAGACAATGGAATATGATTCAGTAGTAAACAGAAATGAGTTATCAACCCATGAAAAGACATGCAGGAACCTTAAATGCATATTGCTAAGTGAAAGAAGCCAATCTGAAAAGGCTACATGGTGTAGGATTCCAACTCTGACATTCTGAAGACAAAGCTATAAGTGAAGGTAATTTTTAAAAAAATCAGTGGCTGCCAAGGCTGAGGAGAGGGAGGGATGAATAGGTGGAGCACAGAGGTTTCTTTGGAGCAGCGGCACTACTGTGTATGATACTAAAATGATGGATCCCTGTCATTATACATTTGTCCAAACCCATAAAATGTCCAAAACCAAGAGTGAACCGTAATGTAAACTGTGGATTTGGGGTGATAATGATGTGACAATGTTGACTCTTCAGTTGTAATAAGTGCACCCTCTGGTGGGGCATGCTGACAGTGCAGGAGGCTGTGCATGTGTGGGGGCAGAGGGATATGCAACAACTGTGCATTTTCTGCTCAACTTTGCTGTAAGCCTAAAATTGCCCTAAAAACTAACATCTAAAGATAAAATAAAATGGTTTGGTAGAGGGATAGAGAATAGATGAATATGTGATAAAACAGGAATGTAAAATGTTTTTTTATATCTTTTTTTATTAATTTTTTTTGCACACAAAACAATAAACATTTTCTAAAAATACATACAAACAAAAAGATGTGTATCAAACATATTAGGAAGGTTGCACATGGGAAGACGGGGAATAGAAATGGGGAGTGGGAATTAAAGAAAATGAATGAGAGAGGGACTTTGTATGGATCAATGATAATAACTCAATCCTCTATTTGACAAAGAAGAAGGAGAAGGAAGAGGAAGAAAAAGAAAGTGGGATAAAGGATCAGAAAGGGAGGAAAATAGAAAAAATTAGAGTATGACTCCAGGGTAGACCTGTTTTGTTGTCGCTGGGTTGGTTGGTTTGTTTGTCTGTTGGATTTTTCATATGTTTCGCCACGTTGGCCAGGCTGGTCTCGAACTCCTAGCCTGAAGTGATCAACCCGCCTCGGCCTCCCAGAGTGCTGGGACTACAGGCGTCAGCCACCACGTCCAGCCCCCACATTGCTTCTGGCAAACCTCCCAGACGGGGCGGTCGGGCAGAGGCGCTCCCCACATCCCAAACGGGGCGGCCAGGCAGAGGTGCTCCTCACTTCCCAGACGATGGGTGGCTGGGCAGAGATGCTCCTCACTTCTACCCAGACGGGGCGGCCAGGCAGAGGCGCTCCTCACTTCCCAGACGGGGCGGCCGGGCAGAGGCGCTCCTCACTTCCCAGACGGGGAGGCTGGGCAGAGACGCTCCCCACCTCCCAGACGATGGGTGGCCGGGCAGAGGCGCTCCTCACTTCCCAGACGATGGGTGGCCGGGCAGAGGCGCTCCTCACTTCCCAGACGATGGGCGGCCGGGCAGAGGTGCTCCTCACTTCCCAGACGATGGGTGGCTGGGCAGAGGCGCTCCTCACATCCCAGACGGGGCGGCCGGGCAGAGGCGCTCCTCACATCCCAGACAATGGGTGGCCGGGCAGAGGCGCTCCCCACATCCCAGATGGGGCGGCCGGGCAGAGGCGCTCCTCACTTCCCAGACGGGGCGGTCGGGCAGAGGCGCTCCTCACATCCCAGACGGGGTGGCCGGGCAGAGGCGCTCCTCACATCCCAGACGGGGTGGCCGGGCAGAGGCGCTCCTCACTTCCCAGATGGGGCGGCCGGGCAGAGGCGCTCCTCACTTCCCAGACGATGGGTGGCCGGGCAGAGGCGCTCCCCACATCCCAGATGGGGCGGCCGGGCAGAGGCGCTCCTCACTTCCCAGACGATGGGTGGCCGGGCAGAGGCGCTCCTCACTTCTTCCCAGACGGGGCGCCGGGCAGAGGCGCTCCTCACTTCTTCCCAGACGGGGCGGCGGGCAGAGGCGCTCCTCACTTCCTAGACGGGGTGGCGGCCGGGCAGAGGCGCTCCTCACTTCTTCCCAGACGGGGCGTCCAGGCAGAGGCGCTCCTCACTTCCCAGATGATGGGTGGCCAGGCAGAGGCGCTCCTCACTTCCCAGACAATGGGTGGCCGGGCAGAGGCGCTCCTCACTTCCCAGACGATGGGTGGCTGGGCAGAGGCGCTCCTCACTTCCCAGACGATGGGTGGCCGGGCAGAGGCGCTCCTCACTTCTTCCCAGACGGGGCGGCGGGCAGAGGCGCTCCTCACTTCCCAGATGGGGCGGCGGGCAGAGGCGCTCCTCACTTCCCAGACGGGGCGGCCGGGCAGAGGCGCTCCTCACTTCCCAGACGGGGTGGCCGGGCAGAGGCGCTCCTCACTTCCCAGACGGGGAGGCTGGGCAGAGACGCTCCCCACCTCCCAGACGATGGGTGGCCGGGCAGAGGCGCTCCTCACTTCCCAGACGATGGGTGGCCGAGCAGAGACGCTCCCCACCTCCCAGACGGGGCGGCGGCCGGGCAGGGGCTGCAATCCCAGCACCCTGGGAGGCCAAGGCAGGCAGCTGGGAGGCAGCGGCTGCAGCGAGCCAAGACCACGCCACCGCACTCCAGCCCAGGCAACACGGAGCAGCGAGTGAGCGAGACTCCGTCTGCAGTCCCAGTACCTCGGGGCAGAGCACTCGGGGTCAGGAGCTGCAGACCAGCCTGGCCAACATGGCAAAACCGCGCCTCCAGCCAAAGGAGAAAAAGCAGGCAGCGGTGGTGGCGCGCGCCGGCAATCCCAGGCAGCCCGCAGGCCGGGGCAGGAGAATCATGGGAGCCGGAGGCAGGGGGTCTGCAGCGAGCTGACTAGATTCCAGCCTGGGCCACAGAGGGAAGAAGAAAAGAAAAAAAAAGAAAAGAAAAGAAAAAAGAGAAGAAAAGAGGAGAGAGAAGAGAAGAGAAGAGAAGAGAAGAGAAGAGAAGAGAAGAGAAGAGAAGAGAAGAGAAGAGAAGAGAAAAGAAGCATCAGTGACTTTAAAGGAACCTAAAATGTTAATCATAAAAGTTAAGCGGTGGAAATACGGACTTTCACTGAAAAAAATCTTTCAATTTTTCTGTAGGTTTGAAAATTTTCATAATAAAATGCTGTGGAAAAATAAATGTTGGTATCATGAGTTTCTGCCATCCAGGACATCCATGACATCCAGGTGGCAGAGTCTGGAGATCTGCACAGAAGTTGGCTGAAAGAGAAAATTGAGAAAGTGGCCAGCATGCGTTTCATAGCGTGCAAATTCAAATTCCTGCAGGAGCTCGGCAGTTAAGGACGGTGCTGACCTGGTCCTGGCTCAGGTATATAGACAGGGTGGCCCCTCTGCAGCTCTACCAGTTGCAGCATGGAGATGCTGGCCCAGTTTTGTCTGGTATTGTAATATTTACAAGAAAAGTCAAAAATCTGAATTTTAAACCTTTTGCTTCATAAATGTTGGTGACATTTAAATATTAGTTTAAAAAAATACCAGAGACTATGTCTGAAGGCACCCTTGGGAGTGGTCTTTGGGTTCTGTTAAAGCTCTTTCCTTACAAAATCAGCAGGGAGAATCACCTCACCAGCCACTCACTCAGGAAAGCTGCCCCAGCCCCACCAGTCGCTCACTCAGGAGAGCTGCCCGGGCCCCACCGGCCACTCACTCGTGAGAATTGCCAAGGTCCCGCCCGTCACTCACTCAGGAGAATTGCGCGGGCCCCACCGGTCGCTCACTCAGGAGAGCTGCCCGGGCCCCACCGGCCACTCACTCATGAGAATTGCCAAGGTCCCGCCAGTCACTCACTCAGGAGAATTGCGCGGGCCCCACCGGTCGCTCACTCAGGAGAGCTGCCTGGGCCCCACCGGTCACTCACTCAGGAGAATTGCCACAGTCCCACCAGTCGCTCACTCAGGAGAATTGCGCGGGCCCCACCGGTCGCTCACTCAGGAGAGGTACCCCGGCCCCTCCGGTCACTTACTCAGGAGAATTGACTGGGCCCCACCAGTCACTCACTCAGGAAAGGTGCCCAGGCCCCTTCGGTCACTCACTCAGGAGAATTGCCCGGGCCCCACTGGTCGCTCACTCAGGAGAATTGCCCGGGCCCCACTGGTCGCTCACTCAGGAGAATTGCCCGGGCCTCACCGGTCACTCACTCAGGAGAATTGCCACAGTCCCACCATTCGCTCACTCAAGAGGGCTGCGCTAGTGATGCACTCTTTTCTGACAGCGTTGAACCCACTCTCCAGAGCATCCAGTCATTTACAGAGCTGCTGGAAGAGACACCATTTTAAATGGGTTCTTCATCCCACAGGCAGTCGTTACTTGGATGGAATATTGTGGGGTTCCTCTTTCCCGGCATATTTGGAAATCTTTGAAATACAGAACATAACCACAAACTAGAAAATTAACAGGAAATACATACTGCTTCCCAAATATATCAAACATGGAGCGAGTTCCTTGCAGTGGATACTGACGATTCCTGGGCAATCTCTATTGCAGGACTGCTGTGTCACCCATGGTTGGCATTTCACCCTTTCCTGAAGTAGCCATGCGAGAACTGGAGATAGCTTCAGTGCCTGCTGGAGGGGCCTAACCCAGGAAGGGCGACAGTGTGGTCCTCCCTTGTTCAGAGTGTGCTCAAGTCCACATGTGACTTCAAAAGGCTGCAAAACCATGGAGTGAAGCTAAAAGTAACAATGCAAGCACAAGACTTCAGCCAAAAAATGAAAAGAAATGGAAGCACGACGCTGCTTCAGCCTGTTTTAGTTTGGGCTAGGAATATCATTAATCAGTCCCTCAAGACATCTTAGCTGTTGGTAAGAAAATAACACCTTTCATAAACAAACTTATCTACAAGGAGAGAAATGTAAAGCCAGGGGCTGGGAGTGTCGTTAAATGATTCCGTTGCTGAGGACAGCATGTGACCTGGGACAGACAGCAGCAGCAGAAAGGCAGGAGAGAGAAGAAAATCTGTCATGGCTAGGAGAGGTTTGCTAAGAGCCTTGCCACCAGAACACCCTGGCCTCATGGAAAGGTACCAAGCCCTGCACCACCCAGCCCCATTCTCTTTTTTTCAAATGGGCTAGAAAAGGGAAGCCTGACATAGGAGCTGTCTGAGCACCCACGGCTGCATCTGATGGCACTGAATTAGGATAATTAATCATCCCCATGCATTTTCCAAACAGAGGCACATTTCAACCACTCCAGATTATGATGTTTTAAATTTAAGTTCAATTTTACATTTGAAAACTACACATTCCATTCTTGAGAAAAAAAGAGAAAATAACTGTAAAGTAATTGTACAATGTTTCATAAAGATAAAGGGCTATGAAACATGGTTTCATTCTGGTAAAGATGACTTTTATGTTTTTGTGACTTTACTTTTCCTAATAAAATGTTTTCACTTAAAAACAAAAGCAACAATGACAACAACCAAAAAACAAAAAAAACCCCACAATGTGTCACCTATTTTAAAAGTTCCCATCTAGGCAGTTAGATATGGAAATGTAATCTTCTAACTTCGATTTAAATCAAAGATCACAGCTTCCACCTTAAGTGAAAAAAGAAGAACAAAGTAAATTCAAAAGTAATGAGAAGAAAGGAAATAATAAAAATCAGAGCAGAAAACAATAAAATACCAAACAAAATAGAAAAATCAATGAACCAACATTTTGTTCATTAAGGGTATCAATAAAATTGATAGACCTTCGGCCAGATTAATCAGGAAACAAAGACATAATTACCAATATCAGGAATGAGAGAGGTGACATTATTATAGATTCTACAGATGTTAAACGATGAGAACGGAATAATATGAACAACTTTATGCCAATAAGTTCAATAGTTTAGGTGAAATGAAGGAATTCCTTGAAAAACGTAAGCTGTCAACGTTTAACTCAAGTAGAAATCAATAACCTGAATATCCTCATATCTAATACATTTAACTTATAGTTTAAAACCTTTTCACAAAGAAAACTCCATATCCATATTGCTTCACTCATGAATTCTACCAAACATTTAAGGTAAAAATAATACCAATTCTACACAAACTCTTTCAGAAAACTGAAGAACAGGGAAAGCTTTCCAACTCTATGAGGCCTGCATTACACTGATACTAAAATCAGACAGAGACTTCAGAAGAAAACTGCAGCCCAGTCTCTCTCATGAACATAGACACAAAAATCCTTAACAAAATAATTGTAAATCAAATGCAGCAATATAAAAAAGAACAGTACAGTATGACAAAATGGGGTTTATCTTCAAAAATGCAACGTTAACATTCATAAATCCATTAACATAAATCATGTTAACAACCTATAAAAGAAAAATATGGCTATCTCAATAAGCACCAAAAAAATCGGAAAAAATATCCTACATCCATTTCTGTTAATAACTCTTCAGCAATCAGTGAAGAGAACTCCTTCAACTTGATGAACATCTGTGGAAAACATAGAGCTAATATCCTAATTAATGGTGATATACTGAGTGCTTTCTCTTGCAGATCAGGAACAACATGGAGTTAGTTCACCTTACCCACTTTGGTCCCACATTGTAATGAGGGTTCTCACCATCACAATTCATCAAACTAAGAAAATAAACCAACTGCTGCTATCCCAAGGTAGAAAATCTGACAGAACCTATACTAAAAGTGATTATAACTAACTGGTAAAATTTTTTTTAAAACTGCAGGATACAGATAAATGCACATATTTCCTCTGTTTTGGTCTCGGAAACTATTTCTCCCTCACTTTTGCAGGATAATTCTCTGGACACAAAATTCTTTATTGATGGTCTTTTCTTTCCAGACTTTAAACATTCCACTCCATTCTCTTTTTAGTTGCATTGGTTCCTGACATCTGATGTCATTATTATTATCGTTCCTCCATAGATAAAGTATTTTTGCCCTGACTTCTTTCAAGATTTTCTTTTTGTCTTTGGTTTTCTGCAGTTTGAATATAATGTGCGTAAGCGTTGACCAAGTCTGGTATTTGTCCATTTGGTATTTATTCCCTGAGCTTTCTTGATTTGTATTCTGGTTTTTCTTATTAATTTTGGAAAGTTTTCAACTATTACTTTACATCTTTCACCTCATCCTTTCTCTTTCTCCTCCTGGTATTCCCAAACATACATATTATATCTTTTGTGATTGTGCCACAAATTTCGGATACCATTCTGCCTTTTTCATTCTTTTTTCACTCTGCTCTTCAGTTTGAGTGGTTTCTATTGATCTGTCTTGTAGTTCACAGATGCTTTTCTCAGCCATGTGTAGTCTGCTAAGAGCCAAACAAAAGCATTCTCTATTTCTATTACAGTGTTTTCTATTTCTAGTATTTCTTTTTATTCTTAGGATTTCCATTTATCTGCCTACATTACCCAACTCTTCTTGCCTGTTGTTCATTTTTCCCACTTGAGCCCTTGGCATACTCATCATAGGTGTTCTTAAATTCGTGTCTGCTAATTCCAGTGCCTCTGCCATATCTGAGTCTGGTCTGATATTTCGTCTCTTCAGATTGTGTTTTGACTTTTGGCATGCCTTCTCATCTTTAGCTGAAAGCTAAACATGATGTATTCAGCAGAAGGCACTTAGGTAAACAGGCCTTTGGTGTGAGGTTTTATGCCTCTGTCTAGAAGGGAGGCTGGGCTCATTGTCTGCTGTAGCTGCAAGGCTCCAATCCCCTCTGGTGTCTTTGCTTTTGTCTCCCCTGTTGTCTTGATCTCCCTTGAAACTCCTTCTTAAGTATTGAGTCAGAGCTGTGGCCCCCTTGACTGTCCTTATTCAGGAGCTCTGTAGTTGTGAGGCCAGGTGGAAGAGCGGAGGGGAGGGGAGGGGAGGGGAGAGGAGGGGAGGGGGAGGGGAGGGCGGGAGGGGAAGGGGCGGGGAGGAGAAGGGAAAGGCAGGGGAGGGAAAGGGGAGGGGAGGGGTCTGTAGTCCCATGATTTGGTCTCATGTTTTCAGGGGGCCTGCACACTGCGGCTGTGACCTTCACAAATGATCCTCAAGGTACTGCCCCCTGACACAGGAAGGCTAAGAGGCTGGAGCCAAGTGATTTTCCCTCCCCCCAAGTCAGATGTGCTGGTGAAGGCCTTGCCCTTGTAGAGTGGGGTCTGTTGGGAGAAAGCTCTAGCTGAATTCACAGTCACCTTCCCTCCACTCGCCACACTGGAGGGGATCCTTCTCCCATCTTCACCATAGGAACTTGGTGGTGCTCCTGGAAGGAGAACCCATGAAACTGAGGCAGCCAGCAGACCAGACATCTGGGAGCCCTCACTCCGCAGCCAGCCCCAGCCTCCGTCAATGCCTCCATGGCCCCATGTGGGGTCCCTACCCATTTCTGGCTCTAGGAGCTGCTCTTCCGGAAGCCATCATTCTCTGTATCTGCCTGTTTCTCCAGTTTTGGGGTCAGCAGTTTGCCCTGTGGCCACAACTCTCTGTTGTGATCTAAGAAAAATCACTGTTTTCTGTTTTTTGCCTTTTTGTGGTGAGGGAGAGAGAAACGACTTCCAAGCTCTTTTACATGTTGGAATGGAAACCAGAGGTCTCCAGAACGGCCACATTGGGAAAGGTATGGCAAGCTCTCAGACTTCAAAATCAGCATTTACAAGAATTCGCCCAGGAGAATGAAAACATGTCAGCACAGAGACTTGTACACAAGTGTTCATACCAGCTTTATTTGAAATAGCCAAAAACCACAAACAATCTAAATGTCCATTGGCAGGTAAACAGATGAATGTGGTTTATCCACATGACAAAATCCTACTCACAAGGAGAAGAAATAGATTGGGATATGCAATGAAATTAGTCTTTCAAAATAATTTAAGTGAAAGAAACCAAAAAATACATACTGTATAACTGCATTTATACAAAATTATAGAAAATGCAAATTAATCTCTAGTGACAGAAGGTAGACCAGTGTTTCCCCAAGGGTGGAGTGGGGGTGAGGAGGGGCAGTGCAGGGAACACGGAAGGGCCCGGGTGACTTCCTTGGGGGATTGTGCATGATTTCGGTTGTGGAGATGATTTCACGGTAAATGCTTGTCAAAGGAAATCATGTTTTATACCTTAAATATGTCTGGTGTGTTGTCTGTTACACCAGAATACCAGAACAAAGCTGTTTCAAAAGAGAGGAAAACTAAAATTAGCTCCTTCTGACAGGGAGTGGTCAGAGAACATATACAATTAATTTTATTACTGAAAAAGAAAGAAAATAAAGTTTATCAGTAGAACATTTTTGTATTATGCAGCTAGAAAACTCCATAATACTTCAGGAACTAGAAAACTTTTGTAATGCATATGCGTTATAGAAAATGATCATATGTTTAGCCAGTATTCTAGAACTTACCCACCTATGCAATGAAATGCTGTTTTCCCAAAACACAGACTGAAAATAAAAATTTTTATTCCAATATGTGGCCATTGCTCAATAACAATTTTTGGACTGTCTCCTGGATTTGAAATGATTTTCAGTCCCAGTTTATGAGCAACATTAGAAAACTACTTTGATTGTTTTATGATCACACCTGGCAAATGAAATCCTTATTACATTTCCTACTTTAAAGCTGGGATTTCTAAAATGTATCTGAAAGCAGCCCAGTTTTGACACAGTGTAACACACTGCCTTTCAACAACTTCCTCAGTGACCATTTTCTCAAGAACATTATCTTGGAGCAAAATTGGCTTTGTGTTTCCTCCTATGAAATGTGCACACTGCCTGAATATCAGTTTAGAATAATAAAACTACATGTTTATAAATGGAAAAAGTACTAATATGTGAAGTGAATAAAATATGGCTCTTCAATGATGAGTTTAAAACTGATGCTGTCAAAAAATATTGGTATAAATCCCCCATCTTATCAGCACTCACTTTATCCATCTTTGGAATAACACACACTTTCTCTTTAGAATTTCTTACTCTTTTAATTATATAATATTAGGTACACTGAAGGAATAGTATAAAAAATTCCTTCTAATTGTAAAGTATTATAAACTATGAATACTCAGATTGTTTGAGCCCAGGAGTTCAAGACCAGCCTGGGCAACATGGCGAAACCCTGTCTCTACAAAAACATACAAAAATTACCCAGGTGTGGTAGCATGCATCTGTAGTCCCAGCTACTAGGGAGGCTGATGTGGGAGGATTGATTGAGCCCAGGAGGTCAAGGCTGCAGTGAGCCATGATTGAGCCAGTGCACTCCAGCCTGGGTGACACAGTGAGACACTGTCTCAAAAAAAAAAAAAAAAAAAAAAATGTTCCCACCATCCAAATTAAGAACCAAACACTACCAATTCTGAGCTCTTCCCAGTCCTACCCTCTGCCCCCAAAATATGTGACCATGGATTTTAGACAGATGGACTGGCAGACGTGGTTTGGTTTTGCTTGTTTTTGTACTTTATGAAAATGGTTTCATATGTCTGTGGTCTTCAGTGCCTATGTTTTCATTCCACATTATGTTCCTAAGATCAAGGATTGCGTGTAGCGTGGTGTTCTCCGATTTTACCGCTCTGTGCTACCTCTGTGTAGATTTGCCAGTTTACCCCTGTGGATACGTTTGTGTTGTTTCTAGTTTGGTGCTATCACCCTGCACAGTACCCCAGCACATGTTCAAGTTCTTTAGAACAGTGGTTCTCAAACCGGACAGTAGAATCCCACGTGAGAGCATGTTTGTTATAAAAGGCAGGTCACCATTCCCCAGAGATCCTGAGTCAGTAGCTTCTAGAGACCCAGAGGTTTCCATTTTAACAAACACTCAAGACGGCAAATGCTCTAGACATTACAGCATAATCAACTGTATTCTAAACACATACCTAGTGTGCTGGGCACAGAGGTATGCACACAGCCAGACTTGCAAGATGATGTTTCCAAAGTTGCTGTATTACTTTAGGCCCCAACCAACAGAGTGCAAAGTTCCAGTAGTCTATATATGACCACAGATTTTCCCTCCAATCTAATGACTGTGAAATGGCATTTCATTTTGGCCTTAATTTTCATGTTCTCAATTTCTGTATTTTGTTATTGGCTACTCGTATGTTCTCTTTTGTTACATACCTATTCAGGTCTGCTGTTCAATTTCCAATTCTCCTATAGACATATAAAATCTTCTTTTGTTCACTATCCTGGACAGCAGTCCTTTGTGAATTATATATGTTGCAACTACCACTTGCGGCTTATCATTTCACCCTAAAGGTGTCTTATAATAAACAGAATCTTTTAATTTTAATGTATTTGAATTCATCCATCTTTTCTAGCACACTTAATGCATTTTTAAAGAACTTTAATAAATCTATTTTAAAAATCTAATTTTGATGTTTCTCCTTTAAAATTTAACAGTTAATGCTGGAATTCATTTTTGTTTGGTGTGAGGTAGGGATCCAAATAGATTATTTCATTTCATGTGGATAACAAACAGTACTAGAACCATTAACTAAATAGGTCACTGTATTAGTCAGGGTTCTCCAGAGAAACAGAACCAATAGGATGTATATAGATACACAAAGACTTGTGATGAGGGACTGGCTCATGTGGTTATGGAAGCTGAGAAGTCCTGCAGTCTGTCATCTGCAAACTACAGGCCCAAGAGAGCTGGTGGTGGTTCCAGGCCAACTCCGAAGGCCTGAGACCCTCCCGCCCCCCAATCAATCATGCTAGACAGGGTGTCACATACCAGGGCATGACCACTCTGGCAGCATCCATGTGGGAGGCAGACGTGGTGCCCAGGTGAGAGGGAGGCAGAGTCTGTGGAGTTGGGGGGACAAGGTGCTCATCAACACGGGTGACAGATGAACTTAGCTAAGATAATAATGTCTCTAAGTTGTGACTGACATTTCCTAACTCATCGTCAACCCTTTAAGGGGAAAATCCTGATCATATATTTTAGGTTGTCGGTGCTTGAAACATCTTTTGAGTACACTAAGAAATGCCTGCACAGTCAATACCTTTCCTAGATGTATTCTCAACTGTAGAATGAAGAACACTTCTTTCCAGCAAGAACTGCCTGTTCTAACCCTTAGATCTCAATCCATCCTCTTTCTCCATCCTACTGCCAACAACAGCCGGGGCAACCAAAATCCTTCACCTGGATGACTGGGCAGTCTCCCCACTTCTGATCTTCACCCTTTCAGGTGCAGAGGATGAAATCTACACTCTTCCCCAGAGCTTCTGGGTAAGACGGTGCCTGCATATCACCCCAGCCCCCTGGGGCCACCACCTTTCACCTGCACTCTGGTCACACTGTGATCTCAGCACCTGAAGTGTGCCAAGCTCACCTTGTTTTTGCTTATGGCACTCTGCTCACTGGGAACTCTCCCCACCACTTCCTGGTGCCTTGACTAACCTCAGAGATGCCTCCATGATCAGACACCCAAGGCAGCTCCTCACTATTCTCCACTAGGCCCACAAACCAAGAGGCCCCAGGAAACTCTCGCTTGGCTTCCACACAGAGCTCCTGCGTCTCCAAAGACCTGCTTAGTTCATTTTCATTTTGACCAAAAGCTGCTTAATAAAAGATATTCTACTAAAATTAAATTACACAAGACTTTTGGCCAGGCACAGTGGCTCAAGCCTATAATCCTAGCACTTTGGGAGGCAAAGGTGAGCAATTGCTTGAGCTTAGGAGTTCGAGACCAGCCTAGACAACACAGTGAGACCCTGTTTCAAAAAAATTTTTTTAATTAAAATAAAAAATCACACAACACTTTTAGCTAATTTCATTTTCAGCTTCTTCCCACTATAACATGAATTGTATATGTTACATATAATAAAATCAGGTGTTCCCAAATTTTAGCATAATTTTTTAAATTCTAAGTTATTAGGGAAAAACAGTAAACCTATGGATAGTAAGGGAGACCAGTGCCCTGGCGTTTTGGTGAAATCACAGCAATGTGTAAGTGTTTCTATCTGGATTCTTGATACTAATAGAGCATAAACTTTTAAATTCACTGAAGATGTAACATTATGAAATTTAGACAATAATCACAGGCTATTTGAGGAGGAAGGTGAGAAAGTTAAATAACCAGTGGAGAAATGGTCTGTCTTTCTGGGTGTGAAGATACTCCCAGCACCAACGCAGCTTAGGCAGTGGCCTCGCCAGTGTGAAGGAGCCACTATCTGCTCAAGCAAGAACCCTCCCAGACTCTCCACCTGCTGAGAGCGCAGCAGCCTCAGCCTCAGCCACAGCCACAGCCTCAGCCATGACCTCGGCCTCGGCCTCAGCCTCAGCCACCACCACAGCCACAGCCCTGGTCTCAGTCTCAGCCAAAGCCTCTGCCCTAGCCTCAGCCCCAGCCCCAGCCCCAGCCCCAGCCCCAACCTAGGCCTCAAGCCTCAGCCACAGCCACAGCACCAGTCCTGGTCTCAACCTCAGCCTCAGCTTCAGCCACGGCCTCAGCCACAGCCTCAGCCTCCACTCGTGGGTCAGACATGGCCATGCACCAGGAGCCCCCAGGAGCCACTCCCAATCTGGTTTGCATTCTCCCACAGAAAATGGCACCTACTTTCTGTAACTGTATTTTTTTTTTAACTTTCAAACAAGCTTACGGCAATGAGAACAGTATGAGCATTTTATTATACTGAGGAACTTTACCAAAAATTTATGTCAAACTGTTAACCCTTTTGGAAGTTTTCGGGGTCCTGATGAAGGATGAAGCAACATAATTATGTATTGTTTAATGTTAGCATAAGAGATAGACACAAAACACAACTGATTTTTTAAGTCTAAAAATTTTTTGAGTGACCAATATTATATTTGTTCAATTTCTAGGTCATCGTGATGTTTATATAGTCATTCACAATGTTTCACCGAAGTAAAACATGAAAAACTATAAAATAATAAAAGACTCCCAATAACACAAAGCTTTTATAATAGTAATTATGGAACATGGACATTTTAATGAATTTCATATTGCAATGAAGACACTCAACACTTAGAGACAATTATATTGATACAATAAAAACTGATTCCACAGAACACTTATAAATGCATACATTTTCCTCCAAAGAAACATGTTTTTCACAGATTTAAGTAACAAATGATTTACATAGGATTCTTCAGATTCCAAAATATGTACAGAGTTTTTGTCTCTACAGAAACTGATGAGCAGTGGTTGAAAAAGAGTTGCTTTGCCCAACAGCATGGCTCTTATGAAATTCTGTATCGATACACACTTTTCAGTAACCACACGTTTTCCATCTATCATTAAATGAAATTCTGGACACATCAGCATACAGGACAAAACTGTTCCCACTTCCAAACACTGTTTCAGACGAGATCACGTGTGGTTGACAGTATGACTTAATTTAACCACACACACGTGCACACACACACACACACACACACCATCCCCGATCTTGTCTGTGACTCCTGATTACCACGCTGCAGCAGCAGTGGATGAGCTCACATTAGAAGACAACACAGTAGCGAACAGCAAGGTGCCCTGGCTCCTGGGAGCTCTGCCTGAGCACCACAGGGCTGCGCCCCCAAGGACGTGCAGGAGTCCAGTTTCTGAGGTCCCTCCAGTTCGCTGGAGAAGGTGAGCAGCTGTGGCAGTGAAGGGCACCAGTGTGCCTGGAACTCAGTGGCCACTAGGAATATTGATTTTTAAAAGCTTCAAAAATGTTTAATCTGGCAGAGATCTGGTTCTTAAGTTTGATTTGGCTATTTGCAGCCATTTTTCAATGTTCCTAACCATCATCCTAAGACACCCAGACTTTCAAATTAAACTCTGAGGAACCCAAGCAGGTGGCCTGTGCAGTGGCCCCAGAAGCTTCCCTGGGCTCACACCTTTGCGTGTGCAGTGCGGGAGGCCCTGGCAATTGGACCTCTGGCCAAGAGAAAAAGTGAGACCCCAGCAACATCTGGACACAGCACAGCCCTGCATCAGGCAAGTTCGCTCAGGACAGCAGGAGCTGAAACCTGAGATTCTAATCAACCAGAGGGACCAGGTGGACTCCATTCTCAGAACAGTGCAGTCAGGAAATAATGTCGGACAAAAACACAACACATTTTTTATTTGTAAAATCAAAATGACTGAAATATTTGCTGTTTGTCCCTTAGCCACGTCAGATCCATCTGAGGTGGTTATCAGTTTTTCTTGGGCCCGGGGCTGTCAGTCATTTCAGAGTCATTCTGGATGACTTAGATTCGAAGCTCCTTGGACCAGCTCCTGAAGACCCAAGTAGGGAGGTGCCTCTTACCCCTGGCGAGCTGCACCAAAGGACGGGTCCAAAAGTCCTGCGTCCTACTGCACCTGCATCTACCAGTCCCCAGATGTGTTCCCTCCTACCTCACCGTAAAACAGGGCAAAACACAAAGACCTGGGGATGTCACGTGACAGCTGTAAATATTACCTTCCTGTGTCTCTCCAAGTGGTGAGCCTCCAGGTGGACGTATTGAAAGGACTGAAAATACAAGACGCAGGAAATGAGAGCCTCTTTGCCAAAACTGTAACTCAGCAAGAAACATTAATGTACAGATACCAGGTGAGCAGTAATTTCCAAGAAGGCAAGAACACCAGGCTCCCTCAGCAGTGGCGGGACTGGCACTGAGAGGCGTCCCCACCACAGGACCTGGAAGTGTCTTGTCACCGGGGCCTGCTGGCTGCGGCTGTCAGCTTGTGCGCCTAAGTGGAGAGCCTACACCTTCAGGACACGTCGGTGTGACTGTCTTTCCTGCCTTCTGAACTGAACTCAGTATTCCAGCTATAAAACAAAGTGCTCCAGCCAGGCAACAGTGAGACCCAAAGTTTCCCAAAGACCTGTCTCTGAGGTAGTGTTGTTGACTCTCAAACACCACCACGGGAGTGAGCCCATTTGGAAGCACACAACCGAGGTGCGGAAAATTAACTGGGCTCTGTGTGCAGGTGGCAGGGCCTCTTATCAAGGTCAAGTCACATTCAGTGGACAAGTCATTTGAAACATCTAAAACCTGTTTATAATCATAGCTATAAATTAAAGTGCTTTACATTTTGCTTAATATTTGAAATCGGTGATTAGAATCCTATTTCAAAATTTGCTAGCATGAGACCTCGGGAGATTGAAATGATTTTCTATAAAAAAGCAGAAAACTTTTCTTTCCTAAAGAAACTCCAAATGGTGCAAATCCAATATCCCATGCTTTCTTTTTAACTTCTAAACTCCAGGTTACCTTTGCAGAACTGTAACAGAAATTAGAGTAGAAGCTGACTACACAACAGCACACGCTGAACTTCACGCAAGGTAAACACAAAATCCCGGAGCGATCCTGCTGGTCGCCAGCCAACACAGGCAGCCCCACAGTCTTCCCAGCACAGGCAGACACGTACAGTTACTCCAGGGAACGCAGGACTGCCGACGCTGCAACGTAATACAGAAGTTCACATTTAATTCACACAAATATAATGCCCTACTGTTCACCTGTCCAATGTCAACAACTCACAAGCATTTCATGTGCTACATGGGAGGTGAGCTTTGCCTCTACTGCCCAGAGGAGCCAATACACATACATATACGAGACAAAAGTAAAAAAGACGACCACACATTTCTCTGTACACTTCATGCAAGCTGGGCACTATGTGAAAAGAACATATACAAAGCACCCTTCCCAGGGTCAAACTCTCACAAAAATGGCTGATTAATACGCAGAAAAGCCTGCACCCGTCAAAGGTCTGTGCGGGCAAACAGTGAAACTAAGGACTGCCGGTGTCCTTATTTCTCTTGTAGTAATGCAGGGATGTTGATGTTCCAACCAATGGCTTGCCGGTCAAACCCACAGGTGAACAGATTGCACACGGGGTGGTCTTCACTCCATGCCGAGCAGCACACCATTCTCCTGTGGCCCTAGTGATGATCAAACAAACCAAAATCAGTGCATTATTCCCGAAAGTAAGATTTATAAGACCTCCGCGAAATGAATAACCACATCACTCAAAGTAAGTAAGTTACAAGAAAACAACATGGTGTGCAGGATTAGTCCCACAGACCGCCGAGCACGGACCACCAAGCATGGACCACAGATCGCGGACCACCAAGCATGGACCACAGATCGCGGACCACCAAGCATGGACCACAGATCGCGGACCACCAAGCATGGACCACAGATCGCGGACCACCAAGCATGGACCACAGATCGCGGACCACCAAGCATGGACCACAGATCGCGGACCACCAAGCATGGACCACAGATCGCGGACCACCAAGCATGGACCACAGATCGCGGACCACCAAGCATGGACCACAGATCGCGGACCACCAAGCATGGACCACAGATCGCGGACCACCAAGCATGGACCACAGATCGCGGACCACCAAGCATGGACCACAGATCGCGGACCACCAAGCATGGACCACAGATCGCGGACCACCAAGCATGGACCACAGATCGCGGACCACCAAGCATGGACCACAGATCGCGGACCACCAAGCATGGACCACCAAGCATGGACCACAGATCGCGGACCACCAAGCATGGACCACAGATCGCGGACCACCAAGCATGGACCACAGATCGCGGACCACCAAGCATGGACCACAGATCGCGGACCACCAAGCATGGACCACAGATCGCGGACCACCAAGCATGGACCACAGATCGCGGACCACCAAGCATGGACCACAGATCGCGGACCACCAAGCATGGACCACAGATCGCGGACCACCAAGCATGGACCACAGATCGCGGACCACCAAGCATGGACCACAGATCGCGGACCACCAAGCATGGACCACAGATCGCGGACCACCAAGCATGGACCACAGATCGCGGACCACCAAGCATGGACCACAGATCGCGGACCACCAAGCATGGACCACAGATCGCGGACCACCAAGCATGGACCACAGATCGCGGACCACCAAGCATGGACCACAGATCGCGGACCACCAAGCATGGACCACAGATCGCGGACCACCAAGCATGGACCACAGATCGCGGACCACCAAGCATGGACCACAGATCGCGGACCACCAAGCATGGACCACAGATCGCGGACCACCAAGCATGGACCACAGATCGCGGACCACCAAGCATGGACCACCAAGCATGGACCACAGATCGTGGACCACCAAGCATGGACCACAGATCGCGGACCACCAAGCATGGACCACAGATCGCGGACCGCCGAGCACCAACCGCCGCTGAGCACGGACCACCGAGCACCCCACGCACCATAGAGCATGGACTGCCGAGCACGGACCACCGAGCACGGATCGCCGAGCACGGCAGAGCCGCCAGGACGTGCAGCCAGGCCAGGATGACTGACGCCAAGACACTAGTGAGCACAAGGGTTGGTGGAACCCAACCCAAAAGCACTGTATGAGTCCTTCTTTAAGAAAATGAGTAAGATTACAGTCAGACAAAATAATAAATAAATGATCAATGTGACCTTTTTTAATAAATGAAGCTAGGAGATATTTAGGGGTAAATTAAATGATATTCCCTCAAAGACTTCAAATTGCATTTTAACAAGGAGGAAATAATTGGCTTCTGTAATAAAGGAACTAGAAAAATACATTCGGTGTCATATAAAACAAGGATAAATAAACGGCCTTTTAGGTAGATTCCTGCCATCTTCAGCAATTCCAGTTAAATATCAGCATGTTGGAAAAGTTACTGCAAAATATGTGACCGAGCAATAGCATATCGGTGTGTATGTACGCAGCGATGCAGGCTCTTAGCCAACACTTAGAATATCTGTAAGCAGTGCCTTAGCACCTATCTGCATTTTCTAAATTACACAACAGCTCTGATACATTGCTGCTACAGCATCAGGTACAAGAATGAGTCAGTATTAAGTAAAGTTGACAGATTAAGAAACACTCAAAAGAATGGCATAAAATTTTCCTGCAAAATATTCACCTATAAATATGCTATTTATACATCTGGAGAGAGAACCACAATAGCTATTTATACATCTGGAGAGAGATCCACAAAAGGCCAGAAAAATAAAATAATTGTAAGAAAGACCACATAACAAAGGGTTACAAAAGGCACAAAAAAGGAAGCGGCAATGCATCCACTAACTGGAGGTAAAACCAAGGCTGTGGGCAAGAGCTCTTCAGAGTGAAACTCAAGGCATTCGCTGCAGAAGTGCCAAAGATAAAGAGCTTCCAGAAGAAAGCCAGCCAAGCTTTCACCTCCGGCAGAGCTGCCATGGGATTTCCATCTCTCATGCGCCCACAGCATCACCACCCAGGAAGCAGATGCCCCATGCCGTCGTGAGCCCCAGTGCATGTGATGCGCTCTAGGATGTCAGCACGGGGCCCCATGGGACTCCACTTCACGGGGATCCTTGAGCCCCGTGAGCCTCCACGTCACAGGGACCCTCACGCTCCGTGAGCCTCCACTTCACAGAGACCCTCATGCATGTACCCTCGCGCCCTGTGAGCCCCTACTTCATAGGGACCCTCGTGCCCCATGAACCTCCACATCACAGAGACCCTCGCACAGGGACCCTCGCGCCCTGTGAGCCCCCACTTCATAGGGACCCTCGCGCCCCATGAACCTCCACGTCACAGAGACCCTCACGCAGGGACCCCCATGCCCCGTGAGCCCCCACTTCATAGGGACCCTCACGCCCCGTGAGCCTCCATGTCAGAGACCCTCGCACAGGGACCCTCGCGCCCAGTGAGCCTGCTCTTCACAGGAACCCGGACCCCGGACCTCCTGACTCTCCACCAAGCAAGCTCGCTTTCCCAAAACTCACGCTGGGAAGTGACATCTACTCCAGCACTACAGGGAAATATTTTCCATCAGTCCCTTTCACTCCACTACTTAAAGGCCCAAATAAGTGTTTTGTTTTCTCTTTTTCAAGTCGGTCAGCTGAAGAACAATATAAGTCAGTAATTTCCAGCAGGGTTCTGTGACACTGAAAACCACATTTATTTATCTGAAGAGGTGTTACAAGTTCTAAATAAAGTTAAATCACATTCATTAATCTTAAAAATAAATCTATTTCACATACCACTTTAGGAGGGAATAAG
Source organism: Symphalangus syndactylus (assembly GCF_028878055.3). NCBI lineage: Eukaryota > Metazoa > Chordata > Mammalia > Primates > Hylobatidae > Symphalangus > Symphalangus syndactylus. The sequence continues at coordinate 6,517,493 of NC_072432.2, read as the reverse complement.
CCCAGGCACAACAGAATCCTACAACATCAACAAAGTTGATAACGGTAAATAAAACTGTCTACACAGAATTAGGGCCAAGAAGAACCACTCAGAATTCCGTTTTTCTGAGGGAAAATACTCTCAAAGTAATAAAGTCATAGTTCACAGTCATAAACAAATAGTTCTCATGAATTTGTGCTTCAAAATGCAAACTTTACTTGCTGCACAGAAATTTTAAAATCCACACGAGCATGCTGAAAAGAAAACATTCTACTGTGTCTAAGATGCAGCTGGGAGGACACACGAGTGATACTCAGCTGTTAACAAAACATGAAAAGATTCCCCAGAACAAGCAATTTATGGCTGTGTCAGGGGTTGTAAAGCATATTTTAGTTACTCTAATTTCATGAAATTTTTCTACTCCACTATTTTGATGTGTATCGAGGAGTAAAAACATCAATAATTAACTTCAAACAGTGCACTCTCATGCCAGGAAGGGGACTGAAGAGACAGCCGGTCTCAGGGAAGGTCATTTCCAGAAAGTCTGTGCCACCTGAAGAAAAGGTGCTGCTGCTCTGAGAGAACCCCCACCTTCGCACGTGCCTCCCTAACCACCCGGCCTGCCTGCAGGTTCTGAGGCTCACACTCCATGCAGAGTAGCCGCGGCCCACGAGCCATGAGCTGGTGTCCACAGAAGGAGCCACAGAGGCACTGAGGGGGCCACCCAAGCTGCCTGCAGGCGTGTGGCCCTGTGCAGCCACAGGAGGCCTCGGGGAACAAATCCATTTACTCACACAGGTATCCAGACAGTACTCCAACAAAATCAAAAGAAGACAGGAAAGAGGGATCCTCTGTGGGGGGCTCCATTACGCACAAGGCTGGGGAGACGCTGCCTGGACCATAGGGAGTTGTTTTTTTTTTGTTTTGTTTTTTTTTTTTTGAGACGGAGTCTCACTCTGTCACCCAGGCTGGAGTGCAGTGGTGTGATCTCAGCTCACTGCAACCTCCGCCTCCCGGGTTCACGCTATTCTCCTGCCTCAGCCTCCCGAGTAGCTGGGACTACAGGTGCCCGCCACCACGCCTGGCTAATTTTTTTGTATTTTTAGTAGACACAAAGTTTCACTGTGTTAGTCAGGATGGTCTCAATCTCATAACCTCGTGATCCGCCCGCCTCGGCCTCCCAAAGTGCTGCGATTACAGGCGTGAGCCACCGTGACCGGCCGCTGACCACGGGGAGTTTCTGTGCATCGCAGCTGCCCCTGTGACTTCCCAGAGGAGAGCCAACAGCAAACGCCACCCACATTACAGTGAGGCCCGACTGCAGAGCACATCAGAGTCGCCAGGGAATCTGAACACTGGCCCCCCAGGCTCCCCGGGCCTCTGCATCTGTGCGGGTGCCATGGAGTCTCTATTCTCTTTGCACCTTCCAGGCAGCCAGGATGGGTGGGCTGAACAGCACATAGCGAGAAACTCCCTCCACTGTCTTCCGAAGTTAGCAAGGAGCAACCCTTCACTAACAAGAAACCAACATTTAAATAGATTTCTTCCTGTCGCAACAGCCTGCCATAGAAACATGTTTTTCTGGCTGGAGGTGGAAGAGGTTCCACCTTAAAGACCCCCCAGCCTACAACCAACCCCGCTTCTGCCTGGCCACAAGGCCCACTCGACACTTCCAATCTGCACAGACACAACTGTAGACATCTAACGGCTTCCCTACAGAGCCACCACCACTAACACCTGCACCAAAGAGCTCGTTCCGCGTGGCTATATGAAACAGAGGAACTGCATGTTTTATTTAGTTTTAAACTTAAAAACTGATCATGGTATTAAGAACACTGGGCTGGACGCGGTGGCTCACGCCTGTAATCCTAGCACTTTGGGAGGCCGAGGAGGGCAGTCACCTGAGGTCAGGAGTTGCCTGACCAACTAACCAGCCTGACTAACAAAATTAGCCAGACGTGGTGGCGTATGCCTGTAATCTCAGCTACTCGGGAGGCTGAGGCTGAGGCAGAAGAATTGCTTGAACCCGGGAGACAGAGGTTGCCATGAGATCACCCCACTGCACTCCAGCCTGGGCAACAAGAGCAAAACTCCGTCTCAAAAAAAAAAAAAAAAAAAAAGGAACACTGAAGTAGGTGTGGAATAACTTGGGTGTACAACTCTACTTCTTCAATTTTAAATTTTATGAACTCTAAATACAGCTCAAGCATTTCCAGGGAAAACTTAGCATGCAAAGACTTAGCAAGAAAATAAGAATGTAAAATATCTCTACCCGCCCTCCTCCACCATGCCCTGCATATGCACACCGACCGTGCTGTTACCTGTCGGCTGCTCCGGGGAAGCCGCGCCAGGCGCACTCCTGACATATCAAACAGTCTCACTTGTCGGTTGTCATGGGGGAGGGCTATGATTTTTTGGCCGACACATACATTGATCCTGCAAAGAAGAGGTAAAAGTGGGTTGTGTATGAAACAGTGACACTGTAAGTTTTTGAGTTGACAGATAATGAGGCAGGAGGTTCCATATTATTCACATTTCAAGGCCGATTACATGAACACACTGCGTGTACCACCTGCTTACGGGATTCAAAAGAGACCAAGTTACTCACACGTAGCTACAAGATCACACAGACCCCATGCACATACACACAATACACACACACACGCTGCTCAATGGTAGAACCAGACCCACCCAGACACAAGACCAATCCTCACAAGAAGTCAAGAGAAGCCCTGCATGTCTGCCACAAACAGGTCATTCTCATTCTTACAAATCTCACTGATCCAACCTGGTTTTAGGCTAAGTTAGTTTAAGTTTTCATGGAATACTGAAATGGCATTAGAGGACAAAGGAGCCTAAACCATTGTTCCCAGGGTTCTATCAATTAAACCTCCATGAATAAAACATGAAACCACAATCAACCCTTTCACATCAAACTAAGCCACCTACTTAACTAACGGTTTGACTTTACCTGTTAATGGCAGAGTCCGTGCGAATAGTTGCAATGGGAGATCTCATATTTTTCAAGTCCCAGACTTTCACCGTGCGGTCATCACTGCCTGAAACCACGTTGTCTCCCACGGTGAACACGGCAGAAGTCACAGTGCTACGAGCAAAGGGCACAGAGTCAGACGCAACAGCAGGTGCAGGACGCGACACCACACCCCCCACACAACCCGGACCAAGTGAGTGGGAAGGAGGTCGGAGAAGCGCAAACTCACAGCTCTCTCCTCTGCAAACTGCTCCCGCCTCCCAAAGCCTCTCCGCCAGTGCAAGAAAAGGACACCTGATTTCTTCCCAGTGGATTAGAAACACACAGTCCATTCTACTCTATTCCACATCTCCAGGCAATGGAACGAAGAGAGGTTACAGAAAGTAGGGTTGGACAGAACATGCCCAAATGTCTACACCTCTGGGTCTATGGCAGAGAATTTAAAAAATCCATTCCAACAACAACTATCAATCAATGTAATCATAACATATCTGGGTCTATAGCAGAGAATTTAAAAGAAATCTATTCCAACAACAACTCTCAATCAATGTAATCATAACACAGGAGTTAGAGAAAAACACTCTGACAACTCAACAATTCAAACACGGACAAAGGACTTGGATCAACATTTTCCCAAAGAAGATATACAAACAGCCAAGAAGCCCCACACACCAGCGTTCACAGTAGCATTACTGAGAACGGCCAAAGAGGTGCAAACAACCCACATGTCCATCAGCAGATGGATTTAATGTGGCATGTACACACAATGGAATATTATTCAGTCGTAAAAAAGAAACTCTAACACATGCTACGACATGAATGAACTTTCAAGAATCCCCCTCATCTAAGATCCCTGGACTAGGCAAATTCATAGACACAGGAAGTAGAACAGAGGTTCTCGGGGTCTGGGGGATGGGCATGAATAGTTTCACAAGTGCAGAGTTTCCATTTGAGATAATGAAAAAGCACAGGAAATAGTGCTGGTGGTTGTACAACAATGTGAATTGATTTAATGCCACTGAAACACACACATAAAAACAGTTAAAATAGTAAGTTTTATATTATGTGTATTAACCACAATTTTTATCTTAAAAAGTTTGAGGAGAAAAATTCAACATCACAACCACTCTTGGAACCTGCTTATATAAATCCAAAACAATAATAGTTTTCTTTTTAATTCAAATGTGTTGAAATATGTGGCCCTCAGGGAGAGGGGCTCAAGGAACCGAAGAGGCCTTGAAATGGCTAAGATGGGAGACCCACGCCCTAAAGATGAAAAGTACCATAAAAACAAGAAGAGAGGGGGAAGAAAGGTTTCATCAGTTTGTGTTAAACTCTTTCATAAACTTTTCTTTTGAAATGTAAAAAATGTGTTTGACATGGTGCTAAGTATATTAAATACTCTTACTAGTGGTAAAATTGGATTAAACATATAAACAAAGGATGTTATCACTTGAATTGCACTGAGAATCAGTGAAGAAACCCAGGCAAAATCGGCAGAGGAAACCACGTCCTCACCAGCTGAGGCTGTGCTGGCAGTGGCTGGGGTGACTGCCTTAACCAGTGATCAAAGGAAAGTCTCTGGCACTTGCCAGCAGGTATTTAGAACTCAAATAATAAAATGACATTCAAAGAAAATTCAATCACCTCTTTGCTCACTGGCAAAGTTCAGTAAAAAGAATGGGATAAAAACCTTACTTTCCCTGTGAGCTAAGGGCACACCATCCAGGCATGATCCACCACTGTCTCCAGCAACGGCCAGGCGGGCTGCGCGTCCTGCCTGGCTCAGGGCTGGGGTGGGTCCCCATGCTCGCCACGCAACTGGGCCTGAGTGGCCCACCCAGGAAGACATGGTCTGACTTCAGGGCAGAGTGAGCAGATCCTGAGACGCAGGGGCAGTGCCTTCTCAGAGAGACACAGGCTTGACCCCTACACTGTCTCCCAGGGTACAAAAACTGGGTTCACTCACTCTGTACAGGGGCTCAAAACCCGCCTCACCCCTCACTGAAGCGGCTGAGATACCTACGAGATGATAAGCATGTGAATTTCCACCTATCCATGAAGGAAGTGTCCTCTTGTCATCACAAATCACTAATTTAACGTGGACCAAAAGCTTGGTTTCCACATTTACCCTCACCGAGGTCCGGTCCATCAAAATTGCTTGGAACTCTGGAGTCCAATTAAATGCCAGTTGCCCCAGCCACTGAAGCTGTGCCACGACATGGGATTTCATGCTCTATGCGGCCCTGGATGAGAGAAGCACCATCCAGTCACCAAGCCCATTTATGAAAATCCTCCTCATTTAGTGGACACGAGCTGAGTTCTAATTAAGTCTAAGTTCTACTGCATTACGACAAGGTTTTTAAAAATATAACATCAAAGTATAGCAAAGCTACTGAGAATCAAGGTGTGTCAACAACACCTGGCAACACGCTCTGACGCCGAGGCCCTGGAACACAGTCGGGATGATGTGGCGGCGACCGTTTTCACGTCTGCCTTCTCAAAGGCCTGGTCATGGTGCCCACAGCTGCGGTGTGGATTTGCTGACACTTCTTCCCCCGCTAGGACCTGATGTCTGGTCGGGGCTCTTCCCTGTGGTGCAGCATCCCGGCCTGTGGATGTAGCAGCTGCCCTGCCCAGGCACATTAGAAACTAGAGCAGACCCCTCCGCAGGGGTGACAACAAACACCGTCTCCTGGGGGGAAACTGCCTGACTGGAAACCACGGCATCACATGGGGCAGGACACAAGCAAACGCCCAGCCCGGGTAACAAGAGCAGCATGGGTTACGAGAGCAGCATGGGCAGAGAAGAGAGACTGCAAAATCAACCCAGTAACTCCTCCAGATTCTTCATCTAAAAAAATAACGAGGAGCGCCCCTGCCTGGCCGCCCCATCTGGGATGTGGGGAGCGCCTCTGCCCGGCCACCCCGTCTGGGAGGTCTACCACGGAGGCCAGACGCAATGTGGGGGCTGGACGTGGTGGCTCACGCCTGTGGTCCCAGCACTCTGGGAGGCCGAGGCGGGTTGATCACTTGAGGCTAGGAGTTCAACACCAGCCTGGCCAACATGGCGAAACATATGAAAAATCCAACAGACAAACCAACCAACCAACCCAGTGACAACAAAACAGGTCTACCCTGGAGTCATACTCTAATTTTTTCTATTTTCCTCCCTTTCTGATCCTTTATCCCACTTTCTTTTTCTTCCTCTTCCTTCTCCTTCTTCTTTGTCAAATAGAGGATTGAGTTATTATCATTGATCCATACAAAGTCCCTCTCTCATTTATTTTCTTTAATTCACACCCCCCATTTCTATACCCCATCTTCCCATGTGCAACCTTCCTAATATGTTTGATATGCATCTTTTTGTTTATATGTATTTTTAGAAAATGTTAATTGTTTTGTGTGCAAAAAATTAATGAAAAAAAAAGAGATAAAAAAATAACAACGTGAGGGCGTGACTATAAATCAGACGCTGCCATGCTTCAGTGAGAAGGTTACAATGAGGCTTAGAGGACTCCAGCTGCTGGGGGAGCCTGGAAGAGCGAGAGGAGAGCTGCCCCCAACTTCTCTTTGAACTGGAGTCTTCAGGAGGTTTGGCCAAGTTAAGTTTCAGTGAACATTCTACTAAATTAATAGGAAAAAAGGCTCAACAAAAGATCGCCTAACTCCATGTTAATGAAATGCTGAAAGACATTAGGTTTTTAATAAATCACAATCCTGACAAGTATTGTTGGACATCAAAAGAAAAAAGAACTTCAAAAGAGGCAGCAGTTTCCAAGGCACCCTCAGCCCACAGGTCCCACGGGGAGGCTGGTGCGCACGGCCGTGCACTGGAAATGGTTCCAACGCTGCCAAACTCCGGCAAACTCATTTATCTTGTCATGTGGGGCAGCCGAGCGTGCTCCTCCAGCTGACAGTGCAGCACCTCCTCGCCGCACACCACTGCCTGGTCTGGAACATTCCGCTCCCTCCGCGGGTCTCCATCAGCGGAAACGCCGCAAAGCTGGCATCCTCATTAGGACGAACAGCTGTCTCCCAGTCACACAGAGACACAGAACCGCTTCTGCATAACAATCTGCCGAAATTTCACTGCTAAGGATAAGAAGACACGATGTGGAAAACACCGAGCCACAGAGCGCGGATGGGAGTGCTTTTCCAGCACGACATCAAACACTAACGATTGTTTCCTTTCCTATTCCTCAAGGTAATGTGTTTACATCTGAGGAGCACGCCTGTGTGTCCACAGACAGCAAGGGTGCGCAATGGGGAGGCCTGTGGACGGCAGCCCCTTCCTTGGAACCCAGCCTTCTCAGTCAAGGTACCGAGAACAGATCTTTGAAAATGAACAGCTGTGAAACAGGCACCACTGTGGCTTTATTACTTTATTACTTTGGCGGGTCAACTGTTCTATTACAGCGCTCATACAAAAGTACAACACCTGTGTCACCAACAGTCCTGACTTTAAAACAGTGCCCTAAGTAACCAAAGGACACCCCAACAAGCCAGCCAGGACCCCTGGGTGCCCCTCGGAGAGGGCGCCTCACAGTGCAAGGGAAGACGTGGGGTAGCTGCGTTGTGTTCAGAGTCATCAGGGCCCTTCCTGCAATTTCCAAGCTATCTGCATGAAATCCAACTCCTAACACATTAATCAGGTCTTCCCTTCACAGCCAGGCAGCCCAAATGCACACTCGGGGTCTCCGAAGCTCCATCCTGGCCTTTCTCGTCACCCACGCCTTTTGGAATTCAACAACTCACACAAGCATTCATTTGACGAACTCAGAGGACTCACCAAGAAACGGAAAAGTCACATTCAAATAAGACACATTTCTAAATACTCCTTGACAGCTACCTCCCAAAAAAGTGGACCCTTAAGATAAAAATCAATCAAAGCAAAAATCAAGTATGTATCACATGTGATTCTTTTTCAGAATTTCAAATTCAACTGTTCCCTGGAGAAGTCAGTTCTCCTAACGCATAGTTCTACCTCAGTAGTCTCATGGGGCCATGCTACTCTCCAACCCCTCTCGGCAGAAATAACGAGAGATTTCCCAACTAAGTCACTGATAAGGGCTGCACTACAGAACTGTTCATGCAACAAATATTTATTAAGCACTGGCTGTGTGCAGGCCCCGCTCCTCGTGAGACAGTGTGCAGCAGAGGAGGAGGTAAAGTCACTCCAGTGACGCCTCCCTCCTCCCAGCGAAGGGGGCAAGTGACTGGCCACTTATAATATTATAAGGTCAGCAGTGTTAGGCGCACAACAGCACCCTAAGGCCTGGAAGTGCTGCCAACAGGCACCACAGCAAAGCCACAAGAAGCCTCTGCAATATCCGTGTTTACCACGTCCCACAGAGAAGGGCTTCTAAAGTGACTTCAGACTACGCTAAAGCCTCCCTAACATTTGACTAACTGAATTAGTAAGAACCTTTCCACAGACTATTCAAAGAAAACATTTAGTTCAGTATAACCTGACACCTCACCCGACCAAAAATAAGATTCTAAAGATCAGGTCCATGAGCTATGGGGGCACAGTGAGAACACTCTTCTGCTAGCTGAAGAGCTTCACCTTGGCTACGACACAAAGAAAGAAGACCCATTACAGCAACACTGACCTGTGGTGCCTGGACTCAGTAACAGCACCCAGCTCTGTGTTCTCTTGCTCTGCTCTGTCTCGTGTGCTGATCTTATCATCCTAGAATGTCAAGGCTACTAAGGACAGAGACTGTTTCTTACAACCACTGCATCTGCAGGAGCCTATACAGACGTATTTTCCAAATACACGCTCTTGACTAGTATTGCAGCACGGCCTTCTGGTATATAGAGGAAATTCCTAACGCCCACGCACTCATGTTCTTTCTTCATAGGAATGGCCCTTAGTCTTTCATTCAGGGTCACTTTCATTTCTACATATCAGTTTTAGAATGTTCAGGAGCAGTAAGTAAATCAGTGGGATTGAGTGAGAAACAGCGTTAGCAACCAGCACAAAAATGGGAAAAAGCAACAACTGACTTCCAGAGAAGCTGAAACAAAACACACGGCAGAGACAAACAGTAACACCCGGCCTGTGAGGCCATCGGGGCAGGGAGGCAGCGTGGCAGTGCGTGCACACTCCTAAAGCACTGGTGTGTCCCTCTCTTACACACACACACGAAATAGTCTTTTTTTTACAAAGTGTTGGTTCTTGAGGGATCATTGGAGAAATCACTTCTCTGGAACATCGTGCTCTCCAAAGATGGTGTTAAATGAAGTGTTTCTCTGCTCTGCTGCTGAGCACCAGAAACCCTGCAGCTCAGATGCCTGCAGGGACTTCATGCAGAGCTGCCTGAGGGTGGCTGAGTGCACACAGCGCAGATGTGTGCAGGGACTTCAACCAAAGCTGGCTGAGGGTGGCTGAGTGCACGCAGCGCAGATGTGTGCAGGGACTTCAACCAAAGCTGGCTGAGGGTGGCTGAGTGCACGCGGCTCAGATGTGTGCAGGGACTCCATGCAGAGCTGGCTGAGGGTGGCTGAGTGCACACGGCTCAGATGTGTGCAGGGACTTCAGGCAGGGTTGGCTGAGGGTGGCTGAGTGCACACAGCGCAGATGTATGCAGGGACTTCAAACAGAGCTGGCTGAGGGTGGCTGAGTGCACACAGTGCAGATGCTGATCAGAGGCTGCCAGGCGACCCTCACATGCCACCCGGGCCCTGGCTCTGCAGTGGCCACGCACACAGCATGGTCACCACCATCTTTTCCAAACGTAAGCTGACGCTTTAGGCAGCCACCCCTCCCCATGCTGCCCGCTCTGCATATCATGCTGGTTTCTGCTGACCTGTGGACTCAGACACCCGCACCTGTCTCCGGAGTCTGTCCTGAAGTACCTCACAGTTAGGAAGTTTTGAGTATGTGTCAATAGCCTGATGGCTGTCTCACAGTCATCTCAAAGCAAAGTGACAGAATCTGACAGGCCGAAACAAAGCTGTCGAGTAGAGCAATTCAAATGCAATCATTTCCTTAAGTCCTTATTTATCAGTTCCTGAGTAGCCCTTCTTAAATGAGGAACTTTAAAAGGGTAAAACGGAGATACACTAAATCTCCTCTCACTTTTAAAAACAATATTCTAACTTGGAAGCAACTTTAAAATGCATCAATAGGCAGCCAGGCTCAATGAGTCATGCCTGTAATCCCAGCACTTTGGAGGCTGAGGCAAGAGGATCACTTGAGACCAAGATTTCAAGAGCAGCCTAAGCAACATGGTGAGACTCCATCTCTACAAAAAAATACAAACATTAGCAGGCAGTAGTGGCACAGCCCTGTAGTCCCTGCTACTCAGGAGGCTGAGGTGGGAGGATCACTTGAGCCCGGGAGGTCGAGATTGCAGTGAGCCATGATCATGCCACTGCAGTCCAGCTTAGGTGAGAGGGTGAGGCTCTGTCTCAAAAAAAATAAACCAATAAAAATTTAAAAACATGCATCAACAAGGGACTGGCTCAGGAAGTTACTGTTAGGTTCATACCACAGGACACTGAGAGGGGAGGATGGAACAGCAGCTCTGCAGGTGGTGGCACGGACAGCGCTGCTCTGCTGGTAAGAGACAAGGATTCTCCTTTGCACAGTAAGAACCACTGGGCCTAGGTGTGCCCAGCTGCACACTGTATCTGCTAATGTCTCCTTGGCAGTTTCTGTGGTCACAAGACAAAGCATTCACTAACTAATATACAGAAACACCCAAGACCACCCCTGAACACAAGTGCTGCAGTGAGGTCCTGTTCCCGCCAACGGCTGCCCACTACGGTTCTCTGGAATCTGCACCATACTCAGGTCAACCACCAAAGCTCCGAAAAGCTGTCACGGGCGACAGATGGAGTCCTTAGTGACCCTAGCCTCGGTTTTATGATAACCTTGGATATCAGCCAGTTATTATTAAGAGTTGTATTTATATAAATCTATATACTTCCTAAAAATAAAATCACCTTTATTAATTTATGCAGCAACATGGATAGAACTGGGGGCCATTCTCTTAAGTGAAACAATACAAACACTGAAAGACAAAGAGCGGGTGTCCTCACTGGCAAGTGGGAGCAAAACTATGTGCACACAGGACAGCGGAGGACTGACAGACAGGGTGGAGACCCAGGGTGAGGTGGGTGACGGGAGGACTGAGAGACAGGGCAGAGACCCAGGGCGGGGTGGGTGATGGGACGACTGACAGGGCAGAGACCCGGGGCGGGGTGGGTGACGGGAGGACTGATGGATAGGGCAGATATGACCCAGGGCAGGGGGGACGACGGGAGGACTGATGGACAGGGCAGAGACGACCCAGGGTGGGGTGGATACAGGACTGATGGACAGAGCAGAGAACCGGGGCAGGGTGGATGACAGGAGGTTGCCTGGTGAGTGCAATGAGTGTCACTCCAGCGAGGGGTATGCTGAAGGCCCTGGCCTCACCTGAGTGGAGTACATCAAGGTAGCAAAACTGCACTCACACTCCATGAATACATACAACATTTTGTTAAAGTACTCTAATGTAATCTAATTAAAAAGACAACCACCAAGCTTTCAGGCATATGGGTATGCGATGTAACACTGAGAGGAGACACAGGTGTGCTTCCAAGGCCCCTGCAGCCTGCAGGCCGTCCTCATCTCCATGTCACTTCCACCCCAGAGGCCCTTCCACAGGGCCCTGCTGTCCACAAAGTCACCACCTGGTAGATGGCTGGCTCTCCACCTTTCCCACAGACAAGGCCTCAAAAGCCATCACCAAAAAGAAAGCAGATCTGAAAATGGAAAGCAAACTGATTTAGAGACCACATGCGGCCTTTCCAACGCCCACCTCCCAGGCGGCCGGCTGGCCGGACAGCACCCAGAGGCCCACACCCAAGCTGACGCCTGCATGCTGACTGTGACCAAGCACAAAGTTCAGATGCAATAAAAACTGCCCATCATCCAGTTAAAAATGTCACTTTCTAAACTTTTCCCTTTAAAAGCATAAAGAAAACTGTTAACACCATGACACAAGGTGCAAAAGTGTGTTTACCTTTCTGAGCACACGATCTAGAACTCACTGTTTAGTGCCAAATCTCTCTCCCAGATGTTTGGAAATAAAAGCACACAAACATGTCATCACTTCAAAGTGATCATTATAATTTCTCAACTGATTTTTTAAAATTTTGTTTGGTTACATGTATGTTGTGTTTTCTTTACAAGAAAGCACCAAAGACCACATTTTGGGAATAAAGTTAAAATCGTTTGTAAAGAATTAAAAAGGAAGAAACCAAAAAACTTTGCATCCTCAAATATTGCATCCATGTTGAGATGATCTCCTGTTTTTTTCAATGCTGAAGTTTATCCGCATTGCAAACACTGCCAGCCCAGCACAAGGCAGAGCCACCTGCCACCCACAGAGGAGGCTTAATGGCCAGTGATGCCTCGCCTGTCAGCTCCTTTTTATAGCAACCAAAATAACAACAACAACAACAACAACAACAAAACAAAACAAAAAAGGGAAATGGGGAGGGGAGGAAAACTCTACAGGATTGCGGTGTGCTGAGGGGGGTCTGAGGGCTGAGGCTGAGATCTAAACAGGCAAATGTCATGACAGCAAAAGCCTCTTGCAGGCACGTCTATTCACCCACGGTCTGCACAGTGAGGGCCCACGCTGGAACGGCCTGGTGTGGGTTCACCCCCCTGGGTGTGTGCAAGGGAATGCAGCAGCCAGGAGAGGGCCAGGCTTTGGAATTACACTGCTGGGTGAAAAACACATGAACAGAAAAGAACTTAGTTCAGGTGAAAAGCACTGACTTCCAGCTGCAGCTCCTGGGGGTTAGGACAAACACAGGCAATCTTGGAGCTTCTGCGGGTTCCATTCGTTCCAGACCACGCTGTGAGGTGAAGATTGCGGTAACGTGGATCACAAGAGCTGTCTGGTTTTCCGGTGCATACAGAAGCTATAGCCACACCATCCTGTAGTCTGTTAAGTGAGCACCCACATTACCTCTAAAAACGCAATGTGCATTTCTTAAGTAAGACAAATTTTGCCACTAAAAAACACTAACAGTCATCTGAGCCTTTGGTGAGTCATAATCTTTTTGCTGGTGGAGGGTCCTCCCTCGATGCTGACGGCTGCTGACTGATCAGGGTGGTGGCTGCTGAAGGCTGGGACAATTTCTTAAAATAGGACAGCAATGAAGTCTGCTGTAGCAATTGACTCCTCCTTTTACAAAAGATTTCTCTACCACATGTGATGCTGTTTAAAAGCATTTTACTGGGGCCGGTCATGGTGGCTCACGCCTGTAAACCCAGCACTTTGGGAGACCAAGGCAGGTGGATCATTTGAGGTTAGCAGTTTGAGACCAGCTTGGCCAACGTGGTGAAACCCTGTCTCTACTAAAAATGTAAAAATTAGCCAAGCGTGGTGGCAGGTGCCTGTAATCCCAGCTACTCGGGAGGCTGAGGCAGAAAAATCATTTGAACCTGGGAGGCGGAGGTTGCAGTGAGCCAAGATAGTACCACTGCACTATAGCCTAGGCAACAGGGCGAGACTCCCATCTCAAAAAAAATAAAATAAAATAAAAAGGCATTTTACCCACAATTGAACTTCAAAACTGGAGTCAGTCCTCTCAAACCCTACCACCGCTTTACTACTGAAGTTTATGGAATATTCAAAATCCTTTGCTGTCATTTAAACAATGCTCACAGCATCTTCACCAAGAGTACATTCCCACTCAAGAAACCACTTTCTTTGCTCATCCATAAGAAGCAGTTCCTCGTCCATTCAAGTTTATCATGAGATTGTAGCAATTCAGTCCCATCTTCAGGATCCACTTCTAATCCTAGTTATCTTCCTGTTTCCACCACACCTGCAGTGACTTTCTCCCCTGAAGCCTTGAACCCCTCAACATCTCTCAAATTCCTGTGACATTTTGACCTTCTCCCATGAATCACAAGTGTTCTGAATGGCAACCAGAAAGACAAATCCTTTCCCGAAGGTGCCCAATTGACGTTGCCACGGTCCATCAGAGGAATCACTATCTATGGCAGCTATAGCCTTACGAAGTGTATTTTTTAAGTAATAAGACTCAAAAGTCAAAATGACTCCTTGAACCATGGGCTGCAGAATGGGGGTTGTGTTACCAGGCATGAAAACACCATTCATCTCCTTGTACCTCTCCATCAGAGCCCTTAGGTGCACTGTCAATAAGCAGGACAATTTTGAAAAAAAAAAAAAAAAAAAAAAACTTTTTTCCTGAGCAGTAGGCCTCAACAATAGGCTTAAAATATTCAGTAAACCATGGTGTAAACAGATGTGCTCTCATCCAGCCTTTGGTGATCCATTTATAGAGCACAGGCAGAGTAGGTTTCACATAATTCTTAAGGGCCCTAGGATTTTCAGAATGGCAAATGAGCACTGGCTTCAACTCTAAGTCACCAGCTGTACTAGTCCCTCACAAAAGCATCGTCTGTCCTTTGAAGCCAGGCAGTGACTTCTCTAGCTAGGAAAGTTCTAGATGGCACCTTCTTTAACAGAAGGCTGCTTTGTCTACACTGAAAATCTGTTATTAAACACAGTCATCTTCATCAATGATCTCAGCTGGATCTTCCAGAGAACTTGGTGCAGCTTCTCCATCAGCACTTGCTGCTTCACCTTGCACTCTCATGTTATGGAGACGGCTTCCTTCCTTAAACCTCATAAACCAACCTCTGCCAGCTTCCAGCTTTTCTTCCACAGCTCCCTCACCTCTCTAAGCCCTCACAGAATTGAAGAGTCAGGGCCCTGCTCTGGATAAGGCTTTGGCTAAAGGGAATGTGGCTGGTTTAATCAATCCAGACCACTCAAACTTCCTTCATATCAGCATTAGGATCGTGTTCTTATCATTCGTGTGTCCACTGGAGTAGCAGTTTTACTTTCCTTCCGGAAATTTTCCTTTGCATTCAGAACCTGGCTGTCCGGTGCAGGACGCTCAGCTTTCAGCCCCTCTGCCTTCGACACATCTTCCTCACTAAGCTTCGTCATTTCCAGCTTTCAAGTGAGAGACACGCAACTCTTCATTTCAACACTGAGAGGCTGCTGTAGGGATGTTAATTGGCCTAATTTCAATAGTGTTGTGTCTCACTCAGGGAGTCAGAGGCCTTAGGAGAAGATGAGAGACGAAGGAATGGCCAGTTAGTGGGGCAGTCGGAACACACACGATTTATCGACTAAGTTCACTGTCTTCTATGGGCAAGGTTCCCAGGGCCTCAAAACCAATTATAACAGTTACAGCAAAAGTCACTGACCATCCTCACATAATCACAGTGAAAAAGTAAGAAATATTGTGAGAATGACCAAAATGTGAGAGAGAGGCAGGAAGTGAGCATGTGCTGTTGGAAAACTGGCACCAACAGACCTGCTCGGCCAGGGCTGGGGTCCACAGACCTTCATTTGTAAAAAAACATCAATCTACAGAGTGCAATCAAACAAGGTATAAGAAATAGCCACCAAGGCACGTGCCTGTAGTCCCAGCTACTCGGGAGGCTGAGGCAGGGGAATCGCTTGAACCCAGGAGGTGGAGGTTGCAGTGAGCCGAGATTGCGCCACTGCACTCCAGCCTGGGCAACAGAGCGAGACTCCGTCTCACAAAAAGAAAAAAAAAGAAAGAAAGAAAAAGAGAGAGAAATAGCCACCAACAGCTGAATTCCTGTGACACACTGAAATTTTCAAATTAAGCCTTTTTATTATTTCTAAGAACAACACATACAACTTCACATTTCTGCTGTATGAAGTATCTAAAATTGCTTTTCATATAAATCAGTACACACTGGGTCACTAACAAACAGTCAAATAAAAACAGCCACACAGTTACGCCAACTAACTACTATCATGGTAAAATTCCTGCTATAATACAGAGATGCCATAACACAGAGTGAAAAGAAATAAGACACCTCAAAAGGAAAAGGCGACTGGTCCTTCTAAACACGTAGGACCAAAGCCTTCAGCAGCTCACAGCACGGAGCTCCATCCCCATCCAGCAAAGGTAACGACCACACGTTTCAGGGAACCCATTTTGCTACGCTTTTCTTTCTTACAGTGAAGCAGTAGAACTCAAACTCCAGTCTTTCAAAAAGGCACAGAATGCAAGTAAAAGTATGGGGATTACAGTAAGAAAAAAATGAAAGTGGGGAAAAATCTCTCCTGGAAACTGGATCACAAAACTGGGCCAGTTACCCTTAAGCCTTTAGAGCTACTTCTTGCCTTAAGAAAACCCGATATACAGCAATTCACCTTAACTAGACAGTTATTTACATTACAAAAGACATTAGATTCTAATATACTATACTAAAGAATTTATGCTGAGTTCCTACAAGTGAAAATAAGCCCTAAGATAAAACTTTGAAAAGCACATTCCACATCATGTTAATATAAATTACGTGAGAAAGGGTATTTTTAGTCACATATGTTGAAGAAATACTGCCTCTGTTTAAGAGATATCACTAAAAACACCCTGCGTACAACTTTTCAGCCTACATCAACAAGAACAGCAAACTTCCTAAGAACGCACGTCTGACTTTTGCTTTCAATGCTCAGGAAAAGAACTAGTGAAAAGGACTCAGGATCACCCTGGAAAACCGACGGAGCTACTTCCTGGATGAGCAGGCAGTCCTGTATGCCTCAGGCTGGGCCCTGGGTGAACATTCTCACCTATCAGGGTGCCAGGCCCTGTGGGTCTGGGCGCTAACACGCTGGACGCGCATCGGAGGCTCACGGATGTCCTTGGCGATGCCGTGGCCACTGCAGAGAATCCCCCGGAGCAGAGGGTCTCTCAGAATGACATGGTGGCAGGGAAGGCAGGAGACCCAGGGTGTGCTCTTACAAGTCATGTTCAGAATGTCCCAAACAAGTGATCAAATGGAACACACACACAACCTGGCCATTCCTCTTAGGAACTAAACCCGCACCCCGGACCTCACCCAGGTGTGCTGTGGCACGGATGCACACGTCAGGAACTAAACCGGCACTTCTGCTGTGGCGCAGATGCACATCTCAGGACCTAAACCCTCACTCCAGACCTCACTCAGGTGTGCTGTGGAGCGGATGCACATCTTGGTCAGGAACTAAACCGGCACTTCTGCTGTGGCGCAGATGCACATCTCAAGAACTAAACCCGCACTGCCAGGACCTCACCCAGGTGTGCTGTGGCACAGATGCACAGCTCTACACATTTGTAAGGATCATGCACTCTGTAGGTTTTATTTGTCTATTGGCTCGAACCTACAAAACCCATGCCAGAGACAAAGGCAAGCGTTACTAAGAAGACGCCTCAGATGAAACATTTTTGTAATATGATTCATTTCCTGCTTTTCTCATTATGAGGCATGTGTACAGGCTTACAGCTGATCTGATGTCAGGAAAGAAGAGTTTGTGCTCAATAAAGGCATCCACGGCTCCACCTGCTGACCAAACCCTCATCCTGCATGAGCACAGCTGAGGAAGCGCCAGGCCGGTGAGGGGAAGCTGAATGTCCAAGAGCCCAGCGGACTCGCCCCAACACAGCAACAAAATTAGCACCAAAGAGAGATCTTTTCAAAACGTATTTTTGGATGTACACATCAACAAGATATGCTAGTTCATGATAATTTGAGTAAGAAAAAAGAAAGCATAAACGATCTGAGTAAGCCTGGCCCAGGCAGGTCTGGTCCACGTTCACCTCACCCCCACGATTCAGGTGCATGGAAGCATAGCCTACAGCTTGGAAGACCCATGTGGGAGAGAGGGCACACGGGAATTACACACTCCACCTTACTCTACCCCCACACCTGATTCCAATAGAAAGACATAAACCTTAGGAAACCGTATTCATAGGTCCACATTAATAAGAACTCTTTCATAACAGTTACTACATTCTTCATAAGTACAGCTCTCTAAAAAACAATCATTGTTTCATGTATCCACTAGCTGCAAAAATGTACCACAAATTAACCAGATTTTTTTTTTCTGAGACGGAGTTTGGAGTTTCGCTCATTGCCCAGGCTGGAGTGCAACGGCACAATCTCAGCTCACCACAACCTCCACCTCCCAGGTTCAAGCGATTCTCCTGCCTCAGCCTCCCAAGTAGCTGGGATTACAGGCGTGTGCCACCACACCTGGCTAATTTTGTATTTTTAGTAGAGACAGAATTTCTCCATGTTGGTCAAGCTGGTCTCAAACTCCCAACCTCAGGTGATCCGCCTGTCTCGGCCTCCCAAAGTGCTTACAGGCGTGAGCCACCACACCCAGCCTAAGCAGGTATTTTAAAGATGCCACCAGCATTGACTACACTTCACAGTCAAATGGCCAAGACCACACGGTTGCAACAGCCTTAGAAGCGAAAACATGCACTTGCAATCAACTCTGGTGATATAAATACAAAAACTTTTCTTTTTATACAAAACAAAAATAAAATCTTTCAATTAAATATGGCAACTGAACAGAGACAATACAGGACTAGAAGGGTCTTAAATAACACAAGAGGCACCTTGAAAGCACCAGGAGGGACTGCTCTGGAATGACCCCCTAGAGCCAAACCCTCAGCAAACCACCTGGCTTCCTCATGCCTCGGTTTCTCTCTCTGAAGTGGGGTGATGCCGGGGCTCCAACAGTGCCTGGCACAAACCAGCAACTCACCAAGCCCTGGCTCCACTGCATCCTCCTCTGGACAGAATTCTTCGGCCTTTCCATCCTGCCCTCAAAGGGGACGGGCACCACAGGGCACACTGGCTTATCCCTGCAATTCCCATATCGGAAGCACATAGGAAGCTTCCCCGCTCGCTAGACACAAAACTACCCTCCTTCACCCAATTCTCAAAGCTCTGACAGATTTTTGTGCTCCATACAGATGACCAGAGTCAATGCAGTGAGAGCTGCTGGGTTGTCCTAGCCTGGGGCAGGGAGCTGTGCCAGGATGGTGGCACTCAGGGCCCTGCAGGTCCCACGGTGGGGTGGTGGGGGGCACTCAGAAGCCAAAACCAAAGACCACAGGGATCACAACCACTAACACCAACAAAGTGCAGGTGTCTATGCTCGCTAACACTCAAAAAACACAGTGCCAACTAACCAGTGTAGACAGAATTACAAAGATCTCCTTCTGCAGGACTCAACGTAACAATGAGCTGAGGCCCTGGACTGAGGAAAGGTCACTGGGGAATTAACATCCGTGGAATAGTGTCGCTTCACTATTTGAAACAGGAGAGCACCTCTGGCAGGGAGACCTGCAGACGCCATCTTAACCGCAGGAGCGCTTCAGCACACCAATAGCACAGCAGAGGGGCACTTTAAAGGAAGTCATAAGAAAAATGCAGAGTGAGGGGCATTCTACAAAAGAGCAGGCTTGGATTCTTCACCAAAAAACTCAATATCCTAAAAAGTAACAAAAAATAGGGAAAGGACCATTCTAGATTAAAAGAAGCCAAAGGAAGGCCAGGCGCGGTGGCTCACGCTTGTAATCCCAGCACTTTGGGAGGCCGAGGCGGGCAGATCACGAGGTCAGGAGATCGAGACCACGGTGAAACCCCGTCTCTACTAAAAATACAAAAAATTAGCCGGGCGTGGTGGCGGGCGCCTGTAGTCCCAGCTACTTGGAGAGGCTGAGGCAGGAGAATGGCATGAACCCGGGAGGCGGAGCTTGCAGTGAGCCGAGATTGTGCCACTGCACTCCAGCCTGGGTGACAGAGCAAGACTCCGTCTCAAAAAAAAAAAAAAAAAAAAAAAAAAAAAGAAGCCAAAGGACATAATATCTAAATGTGATGAGAGAATCCTGATTAAATTCTAGCTCTAAAAAAAGTATCAAAGACATTTTTGGGAGAACTGAGTAAATTTAAATACGGACCAGATAAAGGATGCCATAGAATTTTTACTAATTTTCTTATTTGAACAATGGTACTGTATTAGCAGAACATCTTTATTCTTAGAAAATGCGTGCTGGAGTTTTCCTTTCAAAGGGCTCAGCCAAAGAAAACATACAAGTGTGTGTTACAGAGTGGTGTGTACACATCTACAGAGACAGCAGTGCTGCAATACAACAACATGCGAACCTAGGTGAAGGGGAAGTGGGCGTGTCTGTTACAGACAGGTGTGTATGTGTGTGTAAAGAGAGACAGCAGTGCTGCAATACAACAACAGGCGAACCTAGGTGAAGGGGAAGTGGGCGTGTCTGTTACAGACAGGTGTGTAAAGAGAGACAGCAGTGCTGCAATACAACAACAGGCGAACCTAGGTGAAGGGTTAGTGGGCGTGGGTTTCAGAGAGAGATGTGTACACATGTGTAAAGAGACAGCAGTGCTACAATACAACAGGCGAACCTAGGTGAAGGGTTTGTGGGTACACTGTACTACTCTGTTGGTTTTTATGTAGGCTTGAAACTTTTCTAAGCAAAAAGCTTAAGAAGGCACTGCAGGCGCAGGAATGAGACCGTCTTGCTCCTCCCATCCTCTAGGCCTCTGACTGCCCTTCCAGTGAATTCTCATGAGGAACAGCAGGGCAGTCATGCGGCCCCTCTGCCCCGCCCTGCACAGTGTTGCCAGGTGGCGGGCCCAGGTCCAGCCAGGGCTTTGCTGTGGGGCCCCTCTGCATCTGGTGGACGTCAGGGAGCACCACATCCAAGCTAACATGTGTGTGAAGCAGCGCTCCCCGAGCTGCAGCATCTTCCTCACCAATGAGCTGGCCTGCAGCGGGGTCAGGCCCATGTGGTGAGCTCATGGGGGCCCAGCTCAGCACCTGCTGCACCCTGATGCAGCAACAACACAGTGCTGTGTTCAGCCACTGACTGCCAGGAGGTCTGTATTACTGTGGCTACTGCTGACAGAGCTGGCAGAATAAACACTGACCTGATGTCAGGATGGAGCAGTATAATGTGTGTGATGCCCCAGAATAGACCCAGCCTGCCATAAAGATCTCTACGCATGGTCGTGACTGCTGCCTGCTGCTGTTCCAGCCTCAGAGTCAAGGAATTAGTTTTCCAATCTCAAGCTTCTTTTTAAAAACGTTGTCCTGGCCAGACGCGATGGCTCACACCTATAATCCCAGCACTTTGGTAGGCCGAGGGAGGCGGATCACCTGAGGTTAGGAGTTCAAGACCAGCCCAACCAACATGGTGAAACCCCACCTCTACTAAAAATACAAAAATCAACCAGGCGTGGTGGCGGGCGCCTGTAATGCCAGCTACTAGGGAGGTTGAGGCAAGAGAATCGCTTGAACCTGGGAGGCAGAGGTTGCAGTGAGCCAAGATCATGCCACTGCACTCCAGCCTGGGTGACAGAAAGAGACTCTGTCTATTAAACAAACAAACAAACAAAAAGTCCTATTTTCCTTTCCAACATCTTACTAACATTTTGAACATTAAATCTAAAACTTAGTAACTAACGTTAAACATATAAAACAGATTTTCATATTTGGAGTTCATTTATAAACCTTTCAATGCACGCTGCTTATCCAGACGTCGGAGTGGACGGCAGCACTGGTGGGAGGTAGGGGGGGTATGGAGGAGCGAGGAGCGGCCGGGAAGATCCCACAGGCATGGCTGGCAGGAGACTTGCCAGTGGACCACAATGGGGCGTGATGGGGGAAAGGGGAGCAGAGATTAAAAGAGAAGAACCAGGGAACACTCTAGGTAGACAGCCCCCATGACTGGGCAGATGGTCTCATCATTGACTGAGCAGGGCCAGACTGGGGGAAGGAGGCGGTCGCGGAAAGAACTGAAAAGTTCTGTTAAGACCTTACATGGCTGAGTGCGGTGGCTCACGCCTGTAATCCCAGCACTTTGGGAGGCTGAGGTGGGCGGATCACGAGGTCAGGAGATCGAGACCATCCTGGCTATCACGGTGAAACCTCATCTCTACTAAAAATACAAAAAATTAGCCAGACGTGGTGGCGGGCGCCTGTAGTCCGAGCTACTCGGGAGGCTGAGGCAGGAGAGTGGTGTGAACCCGGGAGATGGAGCTTGTGGTGAGCCGAGATAGCGCCACTGCAGTCTGGCCTGGGCAAAAGAGCGAGACTCTGCCTCTCTTACGCTTGAGTTGCTGGAGAGAAACCCAAGCAGAGAAGGACACACTGGATTGAGGGTCTATGTCTGTGTTTGCGCGTCTATGTGTGTACCTTCTCCCAGAATATACCACGCAGACACATGTAATAACAAAAACTAGATGGAAAAGATCCAGGAGACGCCCCGTGGGTAGCGGTAACAGCTCCTGCGGCTCCCATGGTGGCATGGCCAGCTCCAGTGCTCAGCTACAGGCCCTGTGGGTAGCAGTAACAGCTCCCATGGCTCCTATGGTGGCGTGGTCGGCCCCTGTGCTCAGCTACAGGCTCTGGCAGCCCTGCTCTTCTCCACCCACTCCCCCATTCTGTCTGCATTAAACTTGAGAGAACATCGGAGGGTGCCTTCTCTTAATCTCCTAGATCCTTTGAAATAGCCAAAATGGAGCTAAATGTTTAGAAAAAGAATAGCAGAATTTGAAAGGTAGTCGTTTTTTTGAAAGATAGTAGAGTTGGAAATACTGAAAATTAAGGCTAGAATTAAGTTTTCATGTCAACCCACAGAACTTTTTCATGACTAAAGACAGACATCTAAACTACCGCAACTCACTCCGTGTGTCCCTGGAAAACATTCACCGAGTGGATGGAGGGGTCCCTGAAATCCCAGAGACGGAAAGTCGTGTCGCGGGAGGAGGTCACCACGAGCCGCTGGGTGGGGTGTGTGCAGCAGTGCGTCAACTCCTGGTCGTGCCCTGTAACCAAGATGGCAAAACACAAGGTCATCATCTGAGGAGCACACTGAGAGAGAAGCTTTTCAACAGCACAAGAACCCAAGAAGCCGTCTCTCTGAGAATGTGAACCTGACCTAATGGAATCACTCAGCAGCATGTGGGTCACAGTGGGGCAGGTTTTCCCTCAGAAGCTAAAGTCCTTTCAGCCGTCCATGTCAAAGGAACAGAAAACCAAACAGGTGCACAACCCATTTTCTCACCCTAACAGTTAGAAGGTCAGGCAAATTAACAGGTTGAATGTGAGAACCACTTAAATCTTCATTCTTTGCTTAGAATATCTTCTAATGATACAACGCTATGGGTCTTCAGTCAAATACAATCTTTAATGCTCATGCAGGAAATGCACTTAGAGACAGATTCGCAGAAGCAACTTCAGTAGGCAGAATCCCAAGATGGCCCCAAGCCGCCCCCACCCGTTACATGCCTAACACCCTTCCCTTCAGTTAGGGCAGAGCCTGTAAATAGGATGAGATTATCTTTCTGGTAATTATGATACATTATAAGGCAAAAAGGATTTTGCAGATGTAATTAAGGTCCCTAAATGAGTTGACTTTGAGTTCATCAAAGGGAAGATTGTCCTGGGTGGTCTGGCGTAGCCCTTAAAAAGAATCCCAGAAGTTGGAGAGTTCAGAACAGGGGAGCTCCAGCTGCAGAGGAAAGCGGCTGCTGTGTGGGAAAGGCATGCCCTGTGCAGGGACCCCGGGGCCAGGCACAGCCTCTGCATGCCCAGAAGAGCCCCTGCTGGCAGCTGGCAAGAAGACAGGGCCTCAAACTCCAGCTGCAGGAAGGAGCTCCTCCAACGACCAGCAGACTTGGAAGAGGACCACAGCCTCGGGGAGGTCCTGACCAGGCAGCACCCTCACTTAGGTCTTTGAGGCCCCAGGGAGAAGAGCAGCTACCACAGGCCCAGAATTCCTGACCTGGGAAACCATGAGGCCGTCAATTCCTGTTGTTTTAAGACACTAAAATTGTGAAAATTTGTTACAGAGCAATGGAAAACTAATACAACTACCATATGTCCAATATCTAGATACTACATGCTACAATTTAAAGCCCCTGAAGATGGCCAGGCGCGGTGGCTCACGCTTGTAATCCCAGCACTTTGGGAGGCCGAGGTGGGTGGATCACGAGGTCAGGAGATCGAGACTACGGTGAAACCCCGTCTCTACTGAAAATACAAAAAATTAGCCGGGCGTGGTGGCGGGCGCCTGTGGTCCCAGCTACTCGGAGAGGCTGAGGCAGGAGAATGGCGTGAACCCAGGGGGCGGAGCTTGCAGTGAGCCGAGATTGCGCCACTGCACTCCAGCCTGGGCGACAGATCGAGACTCCGTCTCAAAAAAATAATAATAAATAAATAAAAATTAAAAAATAAAACCCCTGAAGATAAAATACATTTAGCTACCAACAGTTCTATTATTAATAGAAAGAATCTCCAAAAATTACCACAGAAGAGCCAAGAGGACAGAGACTTATTCTGGTCAAGAAGTAATTGGCAAGGTCAGACATAACCCATGGACATAAACTAACATGCACAGCCAGGAGGCGGCGGACTCAGAGAACCCAGGCA
Organism: Symphalangus syndactylus; assembly: GCF_028878055.3. Classification (NCBI taxonomy): domain Eukaryota; kingdom Metazoa; phylum Chordata; class Mammalia; order Primates; family Hylobatidae; genus Symphalangus; species Symphalangus syndactylus. Next base: position 6,493,196 of record NC_072432.2, on the reverse strand, counting down.
CCTGTCAGAGAGTGAACGAGCTCGGACGTCTCCACGTCATACAGGTTTGCCGTCCGGTCCCAGGAGGCAGTCACGGCCTGCTTCCCCCCAACCAGCCAGTCGGCGGCGATGACCACGCCCTGGTGGCTCTTGAGGGATGTCAGTGGCACGCGGATGGTGGGGCAGTCACTGGACACGTCCCCATCGAGGTCGGGCTCGTCCTTGTCAGAGCACTCTACTTCATCTTCCCCAGATATCTGCTGCCAAAGGGAAGGCCAAAAAAGAAAGATATTTCCTGGAAATCTTGAGTTTCTTCTGACATAGCTACAAAATAGATGGTTCTCATTAATCTCTTGAGGACATATCCATCATGATAGCCACCACTAGGAGCCTAGTGCTGGTCACTGTGATGAGTATGTCCTCCTCTGACCCATAACTGCTGCCCATGAACACCCATCAATTCTACGACCATCTCGTACAGAAAAAAAGTGGAATCCACAACATCAGCAACTGAACTACCGTTTATTTCCATGCATCAACAGAATGGCAAATAAAATGATTTTCAACATTTAAGTTTTCATCAGTTATTAGTAGAAATGCAATCTAAAACTAACCAAATACAAACAAAAATCAGTAATTTATCACATTACAAAAAAGCATTTTCATTCTCAAGAGGCTATTTAAAATATACTTAGAATTCTATTGCTATAGTCATGAGACTATTTTCCTTTGTAACATCAAGCCCCCTGTCAAAGGCCAAGGCTAAAACAAACACATTACAGCCAGATCTGTAAGAAAATCTGTATATGCATCCAACAAATATTTATCAGGGGCTGACAGAGTGCCAGTCCCCACCCCCAGCCCAGGTGCTGCTTACACAGTGCAGAAGAGGCCAGACGGCTTCTGACATGCACACATGCAAAACTATGCTCAATCTAGCAGGTAGGAACTCTGGAGTGAAGACCCCTGGTAAAGCCCCTGCCCTCAGAGAATTTATGTTCTAGCAAAAGAGAGAGACCACACACACGTTAGTATGGGAAGGTATGTCATATGCACACAAGTACTAGTACTGGAACTGATAAAGTTTGGAAATTTGTCCCAGCTCAAATCTCATGCTGAACTGGAATCCCCTGTGTTGGTGGCAGGGCCTGGTGGGGGTGTCTGGCTCACGGGGAAGGATTCCTCATAGCCTGGTGCTGACCTCACAATAGTGGGTGAGCTCTCAGGAGATCTGGCTGTTTGGATGTGGGGCACCCCCCGCCCCCGCCTTGCTCCTGCTTCCATCACATGAGGCCTTCTCCCGCTTCGCCTTCTGCTGTGAATGAAAGCTCCAAGCTCCCTGAAGCCTCCCCAGAAGACAAGCAGATGCTGGTGCCACGCTTCTTGTACAGCCTGTAGAATCAGCCAATTAAACCTCTTTTCTTTATAAATTACCCGGTCTCAAGTATTTTTTATAGCAATGCAAGAATGGCCTAACACAGGAACGTCATGAGCACGTACACATTACTAGGGAATGCACATCACAGGGACGCACAGCAGCCCGGGATCACATATCACAGGGACACACAGCAGCACGGGAACGCATGTCACAGGGACGCACAGCAGCATGGGATTACATGTCACACGGACTCACAGCAGCATGGGAACGCACGTCACATGGACGCACAGCAGCACCAGATCACACGTCACAGGGACGCACAGCAGCACGGGAACACATCACATGGACACACAGCCGCACGGGACCACGTCACATGGACGCACAGCAGCACGGGAACACGCCACAGGGACGCACACCACCACGGGAACGCACGTCACATGGACGCACAGCGGCACGGGAACACGCCACAGGGACGCACAACACCACGGGAACGCACGTCACAGGGACGCACAACAGCCCGGGTTCCCACGTCACAGGGATGCACAGCAGCAAGGGGACGCACGTCACAGGGACGCACAGCAGCACGGGAACATGTCACAGGGACGCACAGCAGCACGGGAACATGTCACAGGGACGCACAGCAGCACGGGAACATGTCACAGGGACGCACAGCAGCACGGGAACACACGTCACAGGGACGCACGGCAGCACGTCACAGGGACGCACAGGGATGCACGGCAGCACGGGAACGCACGTCACAGGGACGCACGGCAGCACGGGAACGCACGTCACATGGATGCAGAGCAGTACGGGAACACACGTCAACATGGAGACACAGAGAAGGTGGTAGTAAATTCTATGAAGTAAAATAAAACAGGACAAGGGGCAGCTGGACGGGGGCTGTTTTACATAGAATTACTGAGGAGGGACTCTCTGATGAGGTCGCACTTGAGTCAGATGTGAGGAAAGGAAGGGTTAAGTAAGGCTTGCCCGGGCTGAGGAACAACATTCCCGCCATGTGCGGAACGGCTACGGGAGGCAAAGTCAGAGGAGGCATCGGGAACAGCTCCTGTAATCCCGGGAGACTGGAAAGGACACCAGGTTTTATTTCGTGTGATGCAAAATCACCAGATGGCTGTGGGCGGGATGTGATGCCCGGTGTGTGCTGTGTGAACAAACTGCGGAGGGAACGGTGGAAGGGGCTGCTACCGGCAGAACTGTGGACCCAAATTCCTGTGCTGAAGTCCTCACCACGGGACCTCAGAATGTGGCTGTTCGGAGAAAGGGGCTTTAAAGAGGTGATTAAGGTAAAATGAGACCAGGAGAGTGGATCCTATTCCAATAGGACTGACGTCCTTGTAAGAACAGATGAGGACATAGACACTCCCAGAGGGATGAAGGACCCAGGAGAAAACGAGATCTATGAGCCATGGAAAGAGGCCTCAGGAGGAACCAGCCCTGCTCACACCCTCATCTCGGGCTTCCAGCCTCCAGGACTGTGGGAACGCGGATCTGTTGTTTAGAAGTCACCCCACCTGTGGCACTTTGTTATGGCAGCCCCAGAAAACAACGGGGGAGACGGACAGGAGATGAGAGAAGTGCTGGTGAGAGAGGGCGGCCTGGAGCAGGTTGGAAAGAAAGAACTGAAGCGCCCTCTACTGCAGGAGTGGCTGACAGGGTGATTTCCACAGGCAGTAAGAGAACAATACAGGCGTTCAGACAGTGGAAAGGTGTTTGGTCTAAAGCACTGGGTGACAGACAGGGACGTTTCCTGAGACGGGTGGCACAAGGAAAGGAACACCAAGAGACAGCAAGTTCAGGGTGGCACGCACAGCTCAGTCGGGACGGGGGGCCCGAGGCTCACAAGGCTGGCAGAGGCCCCCAGACAGGTTGCAGCAGAGGGGTATTCGGGATGTCACCTTGAAGGCAGGGGGTGACGGGTAACAGCACTGCACGAGGCTGGGAAAACGGCTCTGGAGGGAGCACAGCAAAGAGCCAGGAGCAGCCACGGGGTAAACCCCTCAAAGAAGAAAAAGAAGGCTGACGAAGTTAAATGAGTAACTCTAACCTAACTCACATGTGACAGTCATTCTGTTGGTCTAAATCTTGTTTCCACTACGCCACCCAAACGCTTCCTTATCAACACTGTGGATGTCAAGCAAAACTCACAGATGCAAATTTTAAAACACAAGACGTTTGCCCAAAAGCTGTAATGATTCAAGATGAACACAGACTTTAACAGATTAGAGTTTGTGTTAAAATTTAAAATTAGAACTGCTAAGCAAATCAGAGTCAACACTGGCCGGCAAAAGCTTCATAAAACAAAACTGCTTTCCACCTAAGGAGCCTTATTTCATCCAGTAGTGCTGGAAGGAGCCTCCCACGCCGTTTCTGCAGGGATCTGGCCATCCACAGGCTGCACTGCCTCCTCTTTATTAGGGAGGGCCCAACACAACCGTGTGTGCAGTGCTCCCAGGACAGCTCAAGTCACAGCACATCACAGAGGTTCGTCTTTAACTCAGACCCCCCAACACTAGCCCCAAATCTTGAGGTGGCAGCTATCAATATGAGAAGTGCACTCACCCAACACAAGCAAAGTAGTGAAGAAGAAAATAAAATTAAGTGTACATTCTAAGTAAACTATTAGGTGTTTTTAATATAAGTACTGTACATGAATCTGCCCTCTGACAAAATTGGTGTTTTCCTTATTTTATTTGGAAAACAATCCATACATTAACTCCTTTGAATTTCCTGAGCATCAATGCTCACCCTCCTCACCTCTCCACCACACCCACCATTAGCACACATTTTGAATTTCCTGAGCATCAATGCTCACCCTCCTCACCTCTCCATCACACCCATCATTAGTGCACATTTTGAGTTTCCTAAGCATCAATGCTCACCCTCCTCACCTCTCCACCACGCCCACCATCAGAGCACATTTTGAATTTCCTCACCATCAATGTTCACCCTCCTCACCTCTCCACCACACCCACCATCAGTGCACATTTCACTTGTTTCATCACTAAATGTGCATGTAGTGGACAGTGTTATGTGCTACATAATAGTCTGGCAATTCCACAAAGAGAACAAAACTGTGTTAATATATAATACATGCAGTTAAAAATGAAGTATTATAACCTCTATTAGGACTAAAGAAAACTCATTTATCACTGGAATTTATTAACTGCTTAACTATCTCCACACAGAACAGTGTTTAGAATGTTCACAAAGCAGAAAACTGAAGGAATATTCCAAGACGAAAATATCAAAACTAGATTACTCTCATCCTTGCAACAATCACAGCCCAATACAAACTGAAACTTCTAGATGTGTACGTCATTTACACCGTCTGCCTGGCACTGTTCCCACCTGTTCAGGCACTGAACAGGGAGGGCTGAGCATGTGGGAAGATCATGCCACTAACGTTTATCCTGTCATTGAAACTAGGGAGATAACTGCACTCAGAGAAACATTCAGGCCTCTTTGTGATCATAAACATAGGGCACTGGGCTACCGCAGAGAGCACAAGGCAAACAGTAAGTGAAGAATTCTATGAATTTATGGTATAAATACATGAATTCATTCTCTCAATACACATCTTTTGTTACCTACGTTTAAATTTGAACCACATAAAATTGATGTCATACAGGCCATTAGCTGATGTGATGATACAAGTCCATGAAAGATACCAGATGTCTAATATTAAACAGATGAAACAGTAAGAAACAGGATCCAAACAAAAAGAGAGTGGATGGTAAACGTTTATTGTCTGTAGAAAGGAAGGCTGGAGCAGATGCATGCATACAGAGGTGAAGGGGCATCTTTCTAGGCACTGTCTCAGTCAACGCAGGCTGCCAAAACACAAGACTATAGGCCGAAAGGTTTCAACAACAGAAATTAGTTATTTTCCAGTTCTGGAGACTCTTAGTCCATGACCAAGGTGTCAACCAGTGCAGCTTCTGGTGAGTCCCCTCTTCCGGTGTGTGGCACCGCCATCCTGCCGTGTGCCCACAGGGGCTCTTCTATTAATATTAGCACAGAGAGGCTGGGCACAGTGGCTCACACCTGTAATCCCAGCACTTTGAGAGGCCAAGGAGGGCGGATCACAAGGTCAAGAGATCGAGACCATCTGGCCAACATGGTGAAACACCGTCTCTACTAAAACTACAAAAATTAGCTGGGTGTGGTGGCAGGCACCTGTAGTCTCAGCTACTCGGGAGGCTGAGGCAGGAGAATCCCTTGAACCCGGGAGGCGGAGGTTGCAGTGAGCCAAGATCACGCCACTGCACTCCAGCCTGGGCGACAGAGCGAGACTCCATCTCTCCATCTCAAAAAAAAAAAAAAAAGACAGATGGGGAGAGGGGGAGATAGAGAGCGTGCACGCACAAGGGCAGCCATAAGGGTGAGCTGTCTGGTGTCTCTTCTGACAAGGACACACTCATGCTATGGGATCAGGGCATCCTCTCCACTACCTCATTTTGCTTTAACCACTTCCTTAGAGGCCCCATCTCCAAATACAGCCACACTGGGGGTCAGGGCTTCAACACAGATTTCTGGGGGATGGAGACATTCAGTTGAGAACATCCTGTCCCTGGCCTCCCCCAAATTCATGTCCTTCTTACATGGCAAATACAGTCATCCCATCCCAACAGCCCCAGAAGTCTTATTCCAGCATCAGTGCTAGGGTATGAAGTCCCGAGTCTCAACAAAACGTCACCTGAATCAGGACTGGGTGGGACTCAGGGTGCGATTTGCCCACCCTGAAGCTGAGCTCCCCTCCAGCCGTAAACCATGGAACCCAAACAAGTTACGTGTTCCCAAAATACAACAGTAGGGCAGGCACGGGACAGATGCTCTCTTTCCAAAAGAGAGAAAGAGGCAACAGGGAAAGGGTGGCGGGGCCCAAGCAAGTCCAAAACCCCGCCAAGGCAAACTCCACAAGCTCTTCAGGCTCCAGAGAGCCCCTCTTAGTCTGGATGCACCACCCTCCAGGCATGCTGGGGCAGGGGCGTCACCCCCTTGGCTCAGCCTGGCAACCCCATCCCCACAGCACTGGACCATGGCAACCTGGCCCTGAAACCAAGGAGGCTCCCACACTTCGAAACCAAGGAAGAAACAGGCCCTCGTCCTGGGACTGCAGTGAGAGCTGCAGCCCTGCCAACCTCAGAATCACCTTCAGGGGCATTCTTCCCTCATCTTGAAGGGTGGTAAAGGTTCTCGCCCAGGCAGCTCTGGTTTCCGTGCTGTGGAATCCCAGCAGTCTGATGCCTTCCTTCATTCTGTCCCCACCGTGTACCCTCTGGTTCAAGCTGGCGGGGTCTCTGGGTGTAATCCCATCTCCAGTCCTGGATCCTGCTGTGGTGGGTGCTTAAAGCCGTGGCTCCCACCCACACTCACCTCCCTGCAAACTGACTGTTCAGACAAACCCTGCATGTTTTCTTCAGAACCAGCTTTCTCTTTTTTTTGTAACAGGCATAGGCTGGGAATTTCCCGACTCTTACAAGTTCTCGTCCCCTTTCCCTTAACAACTCTTTCGGAGTGTCCCCATCCTTTCACACTTCATTATAAGCGAGGAGAGCAGCCGGGCTGCACCTTTAACATTTCATTCACAAGCTCAGCTCAGCCAAGTCCTCAGCCATTTTGTCATGAGGATCACTTTCTTCTGGTTCCCCGTAACCTGTCCCTTGCCTCCTCTAAGCCTCAGCAGAAGGGCCTTCAACATCCACTTTTCCACAACATTCTGTCTTGATACCTGCATTCTCTGAGACACTAGAAGCTTTCTCTCCAGCTCTCCCCTTTCCTCTCTGAGCCTTCACCCAAGTCACCTTCAGTGTCCATATTTCTACCAACAAGCTCTTCACAGCTATCGAGGCTTTCTCCAGCAGGTACCTGAAAACGCCTGCAGCATCTACCCATTCCCAGTCCCAAAGCCATGTCCACATTTTCAGGCATTTCTTAAGCAGCCCCCCACTTTGTGGTACTAAAATCTGTCTTAGTTTGCTCTGGCTGCCATAACAAAATACCACAGACTGCGTGATTTATAAAAAACAGAAATTTATTTTCTCACAGTTCTGGAGGCTGGAAGTCCAAGAGCAAGCCAATTCAGGTTCTGGTGTGGGCTCATCCTTACGGACGGCCGCCCTCTGGCTCTGCCCTTACATGACACAGAGAGTGACAGAGAGATTGAGAACACAGGTGAGCTCTCCACTGTCTCCTCTTATGAGGAGACCTCACGCAACCTCACTGAACCTTAACTACTTCCTTAGAGGCCCAATCTCCAAATTCAACCATACCGGGGGTGAGGTCTTCAACACTGAACTTGGGGGGACACAAACATTCTGTCCATGACAGATATTATAAATGGATTCTCAGATTCGCAGACATCAGCATCCTACACACTCGCAGGTAAGGAAAGGTGCTTACACTAGTGTCAGCAACAGGCTGGGGTGTCGGCAGCTGCACCGCGTATCTCCAGATATGAGCAGTCTGATCTCCAGAAGCTGAAGAGAGAAATCGGGGAAAATTACCCAAGGCACAGACCATGGTAAAATGCGCTCTTCACCGCCACTACGGCTAAGCAGCAGCAGTCAGACCTTTCCGACTTAGTGACCACTTAGTGAGATGAATGTACTTTTTACTTAAATAACTCTTTTCTGAGACTGCACAATGCTATTGAGAATAGAGTACATGTCCAAAATTGAGGAAATAATGATTACTTATAAAACTATTTCACCTTTCATTTTAGCATAGAAAGTCCTGGAAGTTCAGAGAAAATGTACAAATAGTAGATTTTCCTCTCCATCTATCTAACCTAAGAAACCCTATCGTAACAGAACTTAGAGCTGCAATCAACTCTGAGATGTTCGGGAAAGTGACATTCACTCCATCCAGTCAACACAGAGGCCCTTTCAATGCGCCAGGCACCTATCAGCACTACTCATGTGTGCGGCTCCCGTCCTCCTCTGTTTTCAGCAGCCAGTTTGCGAGGAAACGCTTTGACTGAGGATTGGAAAGACAAAAGGACAGCACTGCGGGGCATAGAACAGGCCTCGGACACCAGCACGGCCACGTCTCACCCACACACGGGCAGGCTGGCTTCCACCTTCTCTTCACTGCCACCCAACTTCCCTAAAGGAGCTGCTCTGAGATGATGCAGTATGTTTTATGCAAATGAATGTACTGCCCGGACTTGCAACTCCTCAAATCAACATCATGCCCAGTCCCAGTCTAACTCTCCCCTCTCCATGCTCGTTACCTCACGTTTCCCAGCGTAACTCTCCCCTCTCCATGCCTGTTACCTCACATTTCCATCTAACTCTCCCCTCTCCGTGCCTGTTACCTCACGTTTCCCAGTCTAACTCTCCCCTCTCCATGCCCATTACCTCACGTTTCCCAGTCTAACCCTCCCCTCTCCATGCCCATTACCTCACGTTTCCCAGTCTAACCCTCCCCTCTCCATGCCCATTACCTCACGTTTCCCAGTCTAACTCTCCCCTCTCCATGCCCATTACCTCACGTTTCCCAGTCTAACCCTCCCCTCTCCATGCCCATTACCTCACGTTTCCCAGTCTAACCCTCCCCTCTCCATGCCCATTACCTCACGTTTCCCAGTCTAACTCTCCCCTCTCCATGCCCATTACCTTCTGTTTCCAAGTCTAACTCTCCCCTCTCCATGCCCATTACCTTCTGTTTCCAAGTCTAACTCTCCTCTCTCCATGCCCATTACCTCACATTTCCCAGTCTAACTCTCCCCTCTCCACGCCCATTACCTCATGTTTCCCAGTCTAACTCTCCCCTCTCCATGCCCATTACCTCCTGTTTCCAAGTCTAACTCTCCTCTCTCCATGCTCATTACCTCACGTTTCCCAGTGTAACTCTCCTCTCTATCCCCATTACCTCACGTTTCCTAGTCTAACTCTCCCCTCTCTATGCTCATCACCTCATGTTTCCAAGTCTTCATCAGTTCCTGGATGTGTCTGGTTCCACCCTCTTTTCCAGCCGTTTGGTTTGAATCCGGACACATCTAATTGCCACCAGTCTCCTTGCCCTCTTTCCAATCATCCCACAAACCGCCAACTTCGTAAGGTGTAAACTCCTTGTCTGCTTTAGCCTTCATACACATATGAAGGTGAAAGTCAGCTATGTGGTCTGGGCCTGCTCAAAATGACTCTCAGTCTAACCCTCACACCACATTTCTCTCTCACACAGAAACTCCAACCAAACCACGACTCGCTGCATCCCACACACTGGAAGAACTTGTCGCTGGGGCTCCTTCTTAAACAACTCCACCTGCATGAAGCGGCCAGTCATCTCAACCTCGGTGTTCTATTCCTGGGTCAGCACAATTTGGCCCATAGGCGAAACCCAGGCAGCCGCCTACTTTTGTGAATAAGTGCACACAGCCATGTCCACTCATCAGTGCACTGTCTGCTGCTTTTATGCTGCAATAGCAGAACTCAGTACTGGCGACAGAGCCTGAATGTCCCGCAAAGATGAAAATATTCACTGCTTATTCCTTTACGGAAAAATCATAAGGACCTCTGGTCTACTGAAAGCCTACACACATCCTTCAAGATCATCACCAATGTCCCTGGGCTATCATGGGGATCTGTGGGAGTCTGACAATCTCACAGGAAAAGTTCTCAGTACTGTAAGGCTACCCTCCAAAAGCAACCAAGGAAGGCACGTTTTTAAAACTACTCTGAAATTATGGCAAATCCAAGCTACCACGGGTTAGGTAAATTACCCAGAAAGAAGTAAAAATGCTGACATTGGCAACTTGCCGTGTCTCTGTGCTACTTTTCTCATTTCTCCGTACCAGATCCGTACAATCTAAGGGAACAGAATGGTAACCACAGGGCCTTGAGGAGCTCCGTCTACAGGAACCACGGGGGGAACAACAAACATGCTGATGCTGTACGGAAAGGCTTCGAGAAGACCGTGAAGCCATCTTCATCTCACGATAAATCCAACTGCTTATCCACTACTGTCTCTAGAAAGTACTGCTCAATGTATTTTCCTTTATCCATTTCTCATTTAATTCATAAAATGTCTACTAAAGATTAACTTTCATAAAAGCCATGGATTATTCTGCTATGATAAGAAAGGAATATTTATAGTTGTTTTAAGACTATCTAACATTTTGTTCAATGAAGAAAAAAATCAACATACCAGTGAGAGCCAACTGCTCTGAGGGATGAAATTTGATAGAATTTACTGCAAAATAAAAATATGATAAAAACAGGTTTAAAGTGACAAAAACATGTTATCAACATTTATTAGCTATAGCGTGTATTTCAAAGTCAACATTAAAAGAACTATGAGTTCAATATTAGATCCTCCACTCAGTTAAATTACAAATAAATGTGTGAATTAGAACAGAGGCACAATAAAAACAACTAAGCTATGAACCACCAAATCGCTACAGTTTAGGACCCCAGGAAAAGGATATTCATCATCTAGTTCTTTTTATAGACAAAGATGTCATTTTTAGCTAAAAATAAATCAGGATTAAAAAAAGAAAACATAATTATGACAACAGGTGAAGACAAATTATAGTGTGGTAGACACAATTTATTACCATAAGCCCCACCCCACCCCCCTTCCTTCCCAGCCTAAGGACCCCAATCTGTTCTGTGACTAGTAGAGACCCCAGGACCCCAGAGAGTATAACCTCTGCCAGCCTCAGAAAATGAATCAGGACTGGGCTGCGCAGGCTATGACGTCCTCCCACTCTCCTTACAAAAGGGGTATCTGACAGACGTCTTTTTTTTTTTTTTTTTTGTGAGATAGGGTCTCACTCTGGTTGCCTAGGCTGGAGTGCAATGGCACGATCTCAGCTCACTACAACTTTGACCTTCAAGACTCAGGTGATCCTCCCACCTTAGCCTCCCAAGTAGCTGGGACCACAAGAATGTACCACCACACCTGACTAGTTTGGGGTTTCTTTGTATTTTTAGTAGAGACAGGGTCTTGCCATTTTTAGTAAAGACAGGGTCGGGCCGGGCGCAGTGGCTCACGCCTATAATACCAGCACTTTGGGAGGCCGAGGTGGGCGGATCACGAGGTCAGGAGATCAAGACCACGGTGAAACCCCGTCTCTACTAAAAATACAAAAAATTAGCTGGGCGCTGTGGCAGGCACCTGTAGTCCCAGCTACTCAGGAGGCTGAGGCAGGAGAATGGCGTGAACCCGGGGGGCGGAGCTTGCAGTGAGCCGAGATCATGTCACTGCACTCCAGCCTGGGCAACAGAGCTGAGACACCATCTCAAAAAAAAAAAAGACAGGGTCTTTTGCATTTTTAGTAGAGACAGGGTCTTGCCATGTTGCCCAGGCTGGTCTCAAACTCCTGCCCACCTCAGCCTCCCAAAGTGCTGGGATTACAGGTGTGAGCCACCACACCTGGCCAGAGGTCTGAGGAAGCTATCATTTTCTTGAAAAAGGAGCATGAGACCCTGGCACTTCACCTTCCCCCTTGCTCCTGTCTTGAATGTAGACAGAATAGCTTGACATGTGGTCAGCAAGACCACAAGCACGCACATAAATGCCAGCATTGAACACAGAGCCCAGCTCCACAGGCCTGACCTAGTCTGGAGCCCACACTGCCCACCTGGGATCTTCCCGAAGCAAACGACAGGGATTGGGATGGGGTGAGCTACCGTCAGTCAGCACCAGTCAGCAGAGCAAAGAGTTGACTCATGTCACTCTGGGGACACCAACCCTTATTTCCACCCCTTGTGAAGAAAATGCATGTCCCTAACATAGAACATATAGGAAATTTTACCAAATCTGAATAGGTTATCTCCTTAACAAAATGTTGGCAGCTATACCATTAGAATTACATTTTTCTAAGGAACTAAATGAAAAATGCTAGAAGATAGCCTCATTATTAATATTAAAATACAGATAACTGTGGGAAATACTGGTGGAAACTGTGTACACTTATAAGCAATAAACTTAAGCACTCAATGGAGCTAAAACCAAATTATCACTAGAACCACTAACAAATAGTATTAATGCTTCCAATTTTGATGAGAAATTTTGGTAAGATCAGTGTTCAATTTTCACTTTATTATGTCTATCCCAACCTTCAGCTAATCACAAATGAAGCTGGGCCACTGTGAGGTGTGGGTGGAAGGCACCGCGCCACAGAAGGAGGCAGAGGGCAGGTACAAGGTGACAGGAGCTGTGGAGGCAGTTTCTTCGCAGCACTGCTCACATAGGCATAATAATGTGAAAACTGACCCCTGATCTTACCAAATCGGCACAGAATCATGTTGGGGTGAGGATGGAAACCAGGCCTGTGTAATGAGGCCCTTGAGAGAGCTCAGTCACCCCCGGTCACCTTCCACAGTGGATGGTCAACTGGTGGGCTGGAGCAGGAAGGCGGGGTCAGCACTGTGAGCCACGATTTAAAGGTGCGGCAGCAGAATCCGCAGGCACCTGACCCAATCCACAGTGGCCATGAGGGGAGCAGAAACGGGGATGCCGGCCATGGCTACCCTTCATCCAGTGTCAAAGGCACTGGCTCTTTCCATCACGTGCACATTTAACTGTCATAAAATTTAAGCTGAAATCTAAAGAGAGAAGAACAAAGGGGACAACAACCTCTGCCACCAGTGTCACCTCTGCCTCCGAGAGGCACAGACACAGTGAAACTGGGACCCTCACCCATTTTCTTCTCCTGGGGGCCAGAAAGGGGAGTCTGCTGTTGGGCATTTTGCTTAGAGGACCCAAGAGGAAAGAGGCAGAGTGTGATTCAGGGTCAAGACCACCTCCTTGTAGAGTTGTACTGATTCAACTCCCACCAGCCCCACCACTCCCTTTAGTTAGGTCAACTTAGAGATCAAAACATCTCCAGGCCAGGCACAGTGACTCACGCCTGTAATCCCAACACTTTGGGAGGCCGAGGCAAGCGAATCGCCTGAGGTCAGGAGTTCAAGACCAGCCTGACCAACATGGTGAAACCCCATCTCTACTAAAAATACAAAACTTAGCTGGGCGTGGTGGCATGTGCCTGTACTCCCAGCTACTTGGGAGGCTGAAGCAGGAGAATCCTTTGAACCAGGGATGCAGAAGTTGCAGTGAGCTGAGATCCTACCACGGCACTCCAGCCTGGCGACAGAGCAAGACTCCGTCTCAAAAAATTAATTAATTAAAAATAAATTTTAAAAAAATACAAAATTTAGCCAGGCGTGGTGGCGGGCACCTGTAATCCCAGCTATTCGGGAGGCTGAAGCAGGAGAATCGTTTCAACGTGGGAGGCGGAGGTTGCAGCGAATGGAGATCGCGCCACTGCGCTTCAGCCTGGGTGACAGAGTGAGCTTCTGTCTCAAAAAAAGAAAAATCCCCTAGTGGAAAAACGCAAACACAAGTCCCCAGGAGGAAGAGGAGAGACACACGCAACACGACAGCGTGCCAGAAACACAGGCGTCTTCTCCCCTCTCTGACACCTCTCTAAATGCAGGAGGCATCCTGGAAGAAATAGGCACAGACCCACAAAGAAAGAACTAAAGAGATGATGAGCAAAGAGACGACACCAAATACTGGAGGCCAGAAGAGCAGATGGTGACAGTGAGTGGGTGAACACGGGAAGGTTAAATTAACCTGCGTGAAGAACGGAAAGCCAACAAAAAAAACAAGCCAGGCAAAAGAACAGGAAGAGACTTCTTCCTGCTGGGACAAGGCAGCCTCTATGGATCCACTCAAACCCCCTACTGGGATTAATTATAAAAGCTGCAGATAAACAGCAAAAAATAAACAAAAGGCTTTAAGTCATCATGGAAGCCCTGAGGCCCCAGAGGGAAGCACTGGAAGCCCCACTACCTGACGCACTCCCTCAAGGCACAGAGACCAGCCGGAGCGAGGGTGAAGTCCAGACGTGAGGGGCCACGACAGAAGCTGAGGCCAGATCCCTCAGGAGAGGCAGCCAGGAAGGAGCAGGCCAGCTGCTCGCCTCCCCCAGGCACTGACAGCACCTAAACTGGGCATGAGGGCGGACACCAAGCAGAAAGCAGCCTCTAAGAGCTAACACGGCAAGGACTGGCAGATGAAACTAAAGCTCGGGGCCTGTGAAGGCACACCCTTGAAGAACAACTCCCTTAGAACAAGGGAAAGCGAGAGGAACAGCAGAGCCCCTAAAGCCTGAAACCCACCGGCCACCAACCCTTAAGTCAATCAAGGCTTGCCGTCCACTCTATCTGCTGGCCAAGGGAAAATTAAATCCCCTCTAGAGAACAGAAATGACTATGTGTGTATGTACACGTCTGTGTGTGGATGCAAGCATACCCCATTTTATTACCCTTCACTTTACTGTGCTTTGTAGGTACTGGATTTTTTACAAATTGAGGGTTTGTGGCAACCCTGCGTTGAACACCTAATTGCCACCATTTTCCCAACAGCATGTGTTCACTTCATGTCTCTGTGACACACGTTGGTAATCCTTGCAATATTTCAAACTTTTTCTTTTTTTTTTTAATTTCTTTTTGCCAGCACCTTGACCTTGGATTTTTGCATTATTATTATATCTGTTAATAGTGACCTGTGATCTCTGATGCTACCATTGTCATTTTGGGGGGAGGCACAAACCACACCCACATAAGACCACAAACTTACTCAATAAATGTTGTGGGAGTTATGACTGCTCCACCAACCTTTCTCTCATCTCTCCCTCTGCTCAGGCCTCTCTACTCCCTGAGACAAAAGAATACTAAAATTAGGCCAATTCATAACCCTACAATGGCCTCTAAGTATTCCAATGAAAGGAAGAGTTGCACATTGCTCCCTTTAAATCAAAAGCTAGAAATGATTAAGCTTAGTGAGGTAGGCAAGTCAAAAGCTGAGACAGGCTGAAAGCTGGGCGTCTTGCACCAAACAGCCAACTTCTGAATACAGAGGAAAGGCTCCTGAAGGAAAATAAAAGCACTATTCCAGTGAACGCACAAATGATAAGAACGCGACACACAGGAAGTTTGAGTGGTCGGGATTGATTAAAGCAGCCACAACATTCCCTTTAGCCAAAGCCTAATCCAGAGCAGGGCCCTGACTCTCTTCAGTTCCCTGAAGGCTGTGAGAGGTGAGGGAGGTGCGGAAGAAAAGCTGAAAGCTGGCAGAGAGTTGTTTATGAGGTTTAAGACGCCGTCTCCACAACATAAAAGTACAAGCTGAAGCAGCAAGTGCTGATGGAAAAGCTGCAACAAGTTCTCCAGAAGATCCAGCTGAGCTCATTGGTGAAGATGGTTACTCTAAACAACAGGTTTTGAATGCAAACAAACAGCCTTATATTGGAAGAATATGCCATCTAGTACTTTCCTAGCTAGAGAGGAGACATCCATGCCTCCGAAACTTCAAGGCACAGGCT
The DNA here is from genome assembly GCF_028878055.3 of Symphalangus syndactylus. Lineage (NCBI taxonomy): Eukaryota > Metazoa > Chordata > Mammalia > Primates > Hylobatidae > Symphalangus > Symphalangus syndactylus. The sequence continues at coordinate 6,477,477 of NC_072432.2, read as the reverse complement.
GACTCTTGTTAGAGGCGGATGCGGCTAGTGACTTTCAGCTGAAGTCAGTGCTCACTTGCCATTCCAAAAATCCCAGGGCCCTTAAGAATTACACTACATCTCCTCTACCTGTCCTCCATAAATGGAAGAACAAGGCATGGATGACAGTACATCTGATGACAGCATTGTTGACTGAGTATTTTAAGCCTACCATTAAGACCTACAACTTTCATAATACAACTGGCTCATTGACAACGCACCTGCTCACCCAAGGGCTCTGATGGAGATGTACAAGATGAATGTTGATTTCATGCCTACTAACACAACATCCATTTTGCAGCCCAGGGATCAAGGAGTCATTTCCACTTTCAAGTCTTAAGTTTTTAGCCTATACACATATATTTAATTTTTTTTAACGTTTTTGAAGAGGAAATTTGGATGAGGAAACAGAATACAGCACTCGTTCCTGTAACAGCGTTTTGCTCTACATCTGAACACCAATCACACACACGCCAGGCACTGCTAGAAAGCTGCAGGTGACACTGTGGCACCCCAGCCAGTCTGTGGGATGCCAGGGGAGGAAGACAGGTAAGAAGGCAGCACGGAGGAGGGCGTCTAACACGGGAAAGGCACCAGCCTGTCTACACACTAAGGGGAAATGTCCAGGGCAAGAAAGAGAAGACACAGTGACAGCAGGAATGGCCGAAGGAGAGGAGATCCTGGGAAAGGGGAGGGGAAGGCTCCGCAGCTCATCAGGGCCCTGGGGACGGGCAGACAGGCGCTCAGAGCCACGGGCCCCACCCACACCTGTCCCTCTGTGCACACAGGCAATGCCATCTCTCAGCCTGGCAGCGTGGGGGGTGTGAGGGAGGGCAAGTGAGCAGGTGAAGAGGGCACTGTGGGGGAAGGAACCACACAGCACGTGCGAGAGGAAACAGAAACAAAATCTGGTCAGGAAACTGGCACACACACAGCTCTAAGTGAAAAGGCAGAAAAGAGCTATGTGGACAGCATTAACTACGTGGACAGCATTAACTGCGTGGACAGCATTAACTACGTGGACAGCATTAACTACGTGGACAGCATTAACTACGTGGACAGCATTAACTACAGGCACGCAAGCACATTCGTGGAGTATCCTTTATTGAATACATCCAAGTTATCACTACATCAAAAGTAAACCTCTAAAAGAGATATATATTTTGTGATAAATAATGCACATTTCAGTTACAAAATTTCCTGCATATGGTTTATAGACAACATTAAATAAAATGCAGACTAAGACGATATGTACGTTGTCTAGGGAGTTAAGCTTTTCCCTGTTACTGAGCCCATACAAGCTCAAGACAGAGTTATCCCAGTCTCTGAACAGACCACACTGTCCCCTGACAACCGAAACAGTAAGGCTTCCTACGGAGTAGCAGCTGGCTTCATCAGGCACGATTTTAAAAACACACTGGAGGAGGCAATGGCCTCTGGCTACGGCACTCCTTAAGCAGTGCTTACCTGAGCCCACGTGGCCTGCGTACTTGACTAGGCACTTCCCTGTCTCTATGCTCCACAGCAAAGCCGTGTGATCTGTAAGATGGAAATGAAGAAGTCAGAACTTAGCTATCATCAGTTTATAGTTTTTCAAATGAAAGAATAAGACAAATACTCTAAAAATGGGAAGTTACACTACCACTGATACCTCTTCCACCTTTGATTCTATTACTCTCTACACTTCAACAGATCAAAGAAAACATTTCCCAAATGGGAGAAGCTGTGACCTGTCTGAGGCCATGAAGTCAGCTAACGGACAACCAGAGACTTGATTTCCTACTTTACTATGAGGCTGGCTGCATCATGCTGGAAAATGACAGACAGAGGTCATTCCCATCACAGTTTCATTATTTTATTAAAGTATTAAAATGTTCCAGAACATCTCCCAGAGTTCAAATCCAAACAGCATCCAAATCCAGTTACAACTGTTGAGATAAGCATTTCTTTGGATCTTTGGGCCTGTCTCTTAATAGCCATTATTTTTTTAAGTAGATTTAATGGGAAAATCTGAGAAATAAGCACCAATTAGCCAAATGAAATTTCTGAAATATCAGAAAGGACCTTTTTATTCTTTTTTTAAAACTATGATTTCCAAAGGAATCCAAGGCGCTCATCCATGAAAACAGTTTCAAAGAGGAGCAAGAACTTTCTTCGCTATTCAAGTGGTTTATCACATTCACTTCTGCCTCTAAAAAGCAGAGTCCAGTGAGTGATTAACGTCTCACAAGCTGGGACAGCATTTTCAATGAGCACCATTTGTAATGTAAGCAATTTTTATCTCAAGGGGTATTATGCCACCTTAGATAGCTTTCATAAAATATCTTTTTTTTAGAGAAAACAAAGGGTCGCTTTCCACACTCTGCCCCTGTGGGCAAACCTCTGCTGGGGGAGGCCATCAGCCTCACTGCTGGCTACACGCCCAGATAGTGCTCACTTTCAGTGAGTACCACAGTCCTGTCCCTCAACTGTACTCCACTTGTGGAAAAAAAGTCAAATACATCTACAAATCAGAAACACACTTGGCTATGGATAAGAAAAAAAGGGCCAGGCACGATGGCTCACGCCTGTAATCCCAACACTTTGGGAGGCCAAGGCAGGCAGATCACAAGGTCAGGAGATCAAGACCATCCTGGCTAACAGGGTGAAACCCCGCCTCTACTAAAAAAACAAACAAACAAACAAAAAAATTAGCCGGGCGTGGTGGCGGGCGCCTGTAGTCCCAGCTACTTGGGAGGCTGAGGCAGGAGAATCACTTGAACCCGGGAGGTGGCGGAGATTGCAGTGAGCCGAGATTGCGCCACTGCACTCCAGCCTGGGCGACAGAGCCAGACTCCGTCTCAAAAAGGAAAAAGAAAACGAATAATTGGAATACTGATTCCTCAACACATTTAAGTTAAATCCATTCCAAACAAGTATTTCTTTCCTCAGATACTTGGTTCACTGTGAGTTCCAACGCCCTACCCACGGGGACCTGGAAAAGACAGGGTGCAGATGCACATCTATTCATGGGAGCATGGAATGCAGGATGCAGCTGGACACCCACCCACGGGACCACAGAATGCAGGACTGCAGGCCACAGCACTAAGCATCACCAAGGGCTAATGTGTGGGTTCCACTGACTCCTCCATGACGCTTTTGCATCTAGGGTTCCTCTGCCACAGAAAAGTGAATGTCTGTCACTCAGGGATCAGGCACAGCCATGCTTCCGCAGGCTGGCCAGGTCCGTGTGCGACTCACCGGCCGATGCAGTCCCAAGCACCACTGGCTGCGTCTTGGCCACGCTGACATCCCAGATGCCGTCCCGGTGGCCGATGTACTCCTTCACGAGCTGGCAGGCAGCTCGCGATGTCGTGGTCTTAAAGCTGGAGACAATCTGAAACCGAGATGGGAAGTCTTGTGAAACAATTTACTGAAGTAAATTTTTCTAAGTCAAGAAAGAGAAAACGAAAAAGACGTCTTGGAAAATGCACAAATCACTGACTAGGACAGTTAAAAGCATCAAGGAACACAGCCCAAGTGTGAGCTGAAACGCCCCGTGTGGACAAGGTGGCAGGTTCAGCTCATATCACAGAGAATGCGTGCAGCTCTCGCGGCGACCTGCGCAGGCTCCCCCACCTCAGTCCGACAGCCAGGCATGGAAGGTCTCACTGCAGAAGGGTGGATTTAGGTGTTTCAGGTCCTCTCCCCCAAACCCAAACCATGAGACAAAATTTCCAAATTCTTAAAAAAAACAAATCGTTAGCTAGCCACTCAGACACAAAGAAGTCAGGAAGGACATCCCAAACCCTTAACTTTAGCTAATGACACTGATCGCTGTACATGTTCACATTTTGCTGTTTTTGAGAATTTACACCAACCATGTATCATCAAGTGTAAAAAAAGCCTGTGGTGGGGAGGAATCAAAAGACGACACTAATAGGTTTGCCCGAGACTGGGCGCTCGCTCAGAGCAGGCACCAGCTATGAGGATGCAGGGCAGTGCGGCCGTGGGCCCCTGGCCTTTTGGACATGCCCAGCCCAGCAGGAGACAACGCGAACACATCACGGACCACAGAAAGGCATCGTCTCGAATGACGACACACACAGCAGACAGTTCTCATGTCTCTTGTCAGGAAAAATATGAAGTGAGTGAGGAAGAAACTAATTCAACACAACGATTTCTGCAGAGTTTGCTTTTTAAATTTTTCTTCAGTAAGAAAACAGCTGTCCAGCTGTTAGGTAAATCAGAATAATGTAGACTTTTCAGAATAAAACAAAAAACTAAGTGAAGAACTAAAATCAGTGGCATTACACAACTTGTTTTAAACACTGATTTGGCATAGCCCTGAAAAACAGATCTAAATTCATTCTTCCTAAGACCATGAAAGCACAACCCACTGTCACATGGATTTGGGTCTGCACCCTCGAGTTATTCTCCTCGGATACAGTGACATAAAAGGCTGAGGAAGAGGCCAACATTTTCACCAGTTACAGAAAGAACTTCCACTGGAACTGGTCACAGAAATTGCAAAAGCACTTGTTCAACCTCAAACCCATCATTTTCCTCTTTTCTTTCTGAACACTAATATCCTATTCAATCCAGCAAAATTATGCCTCCACAACATGGGAGATACTTTTGCTTACAGAAAGTGTCATTCAGATGTTAAATAATATTGTAACATTTTAGGAGGGAGTGAAATTAAAGGACACACACAACCTCCCACCATAATAAGCTGTGGTAAATTTCACTTTCCAAGTCTCTCCCCATTTCTAACATTAATAACCGTATCATAGTAAATTTCATTTTCCATGTCTCTCACCACTTCTAACATTAATAACAGTATTATAAGAAACAAACTACTAGAGTTACATTCTTCACCTGCTCCATTCGCAGGGTAAGAACAGAGTGGCTCCCTCCCGGAGGCTCCAACTGCACTGCTGCTGGAGCTGGGCGGCTGGAGCTGGGCGGCTGGAGCTGTGCGGCTGGAGCTGGGCAGCTGGAGCTGTGCAGGAGATCATGTGCCATTTTCAAATATTTTCTCATGTGTTGCTTCCAAAATGCCCACTGCACTTTGACCAACTATTACCTTAACTCTTTTTCCTTAGAAAAGCTGACTTAGTCATCATTATCAAGAGGCCCAACAAAACAGACTGAATTACTTAGAAGGAACGTTCATAACAGAAAAGCAGCAGAATGAAGCAGCAAACTGACGTTCACACCCATCATCCCAGATCATTTTAACTGCGGCGCAATCTGAAGCATGGTTGTAAAAATGTGTGCAAATATTTTTGAGAAGGTAAGTATCTTCCTTTGTGGAAAAAGCCCTTTCTGATTTTTATAAGTTTCTTTAAAGTGGGCTGCAGGTTAGACTCCCTCACTTCCCTCCCATGTAGGCATCAGAAATCTCATTAGCCACCCAGGAAGGGGAAAAACCTCTTCTGCGTTCATGTAACACACTTTTGTGTTCCCGCTATCCCACCAGGCACGTTACTTGCTTTTCATGGCTCTGGGTCAGAAGGAGGGAAAGTAATAAATCTAGACTGTAGCCTTTCTCTTGTTACGTTCATGCTTAGCTTTGGCACCAAGAATCCACACTGTAGTACAAATCAGAATATATTCTGTTACCAAATTATTTCTTCAATCTTCAGATGTCTTATATTCTCAGTTATTTTTTACAATGGGTACGGGCAGTGTGCAAAGGCTATAAAGATCATTAGTAATATGCTTCTTATAAATTCAGATGAATTTCTAATACCTAAAATGACTGGGCTTTAAATATCTCTAATACATTTTTTAAAGCAAAGCATTACTGTACATATCCTTACCCTTGTCCAAATCTTACCTTTTACTGCGCATGGTAAAGGACAACTTTATATAATCATTTCTTCCTCTACTTCAGTAATAATGACAAAGTTTTGGAATTCCAAGACCATACATTGTATACATACAACTGTACACACCAGAAAAAGCAACATAATCCGAGATAATGTAATAAGAAATTAAATGAGGAAGAACATAATTTCACACTTCATTATGAAGAAAAAGCTTCAAGTTAATTTATTCAAAAGTTCCAAACTTGTAAGTATAAGCTAGATATTACATGGCCAAAAAAAATCAAATAAATTAGCAGCTTACATTCTAGATGTTATCAAAGGAAAGTACAGTAGAAAACACCAGCAATTTCAGATTTTCTTTTGAATAACAAAGAATTACCAAAGACTATCAAATGAGGACAAACGGCAGAAGGACTGAATTTGCTCTATTAATGGCAGTTAATCTTACTACAGATGTCATGCTAAGTAACTTTAAACTCAAGGAAACAAATTGGAAAAATAAAAAGCTAACAAGAACTACTTACACCATCATAGCAAGATCACTGAAAATTTCAATTTATCTTTTGTATCCTTGAAATATGCCAAAGTACAGATGCACACAAAATTGCCTCAAAATATCACTTGATAGTAATCCATCACAGACAAATGAATTCCCAAACAATTAAACCCTTTCCACTTTAAGAAGGTCAGCACGAGATACTTTAAGAAAATACAAAACACCATGAACATCCCTGTGTGCCTGAGACAGACCTTCACTTCCTGATCACACAGGAAACTAAAGAACGTGATGAACTAAAATGTAACTTTAGCTCAGAACATAATTTTCACTAATTTGCACCTATTTATTAGCTTCCTCCAAATTCAGACCCTTTATATTAAGCCAATTAACAACAGAAATTACATATTCCCTCTAAAGACAATATATTTACTAATACATCATATATTAATCCCTGTAGGTACTAGGGTAAGCTACTATGTAAATGCCTGCATACTGACATTCTTTTTCTTTTTTTTTTTTTTTTTTGGAGTCAGACTCTCACTCTGTTGCCCAGGCTAGAGTGCGGTGGTGTAAGCTCAGCTCACTGCAACCTCCACCTTCCAGGCTTAAGCGATTCTCATGCCTCAGCCTCTCAAGTAGCTGGGATTACAGGCACCTGCCACCACGCCCGGTTAATTTTTGTATTTTTAGTAGAGACAGGGTTTCACCATGTTGTCCAAGCTGGTCTCAAACTCCTGACCTCAAGTGATCCACCCACCTCAGCCTCCCAAAGTGCTGGGATTACAGGCATGAGCCACCATGCCAAGCCAGGACATTCCTTTAAAAAACTAAATTTCCCTTAAAACCATTTATCTTTTTCTACTATGCCTTTCTAATTGGAAAATATGCAACTTAAAGTACCCATCTGCACACCTTAACCACCACATGATGGCTCGAGAGCCGGTGGCCTGCATACCTTGCTGGTGGAAGCCTTGTAAGTGGTCTTCAGTTTCTGGGAGAGCTGGCTGGTGCTGTGACTGGCTGCAGGGACAGAGAGTGTCAATCAAACACAATCACACAATCAAAGACCCACAGCCTCCCAAATGGATCTTGTGTCTTGCACAAGAAGAAAGGGGGCCCAGAAAGGCTCGTTTGACCCTAGTGACACAGAGCCATGGCAGAACAGGAACAAGAACCGAGCTCCTTATTCTCCTAGACCCACACCTGAATTAGATAGTTCAAGGTTTGCTGACAGCAAAACACAAACCAGCCAGCATCCTGCACTAAATTCCAAATTTCCTGCATATATAATCTGCAGGACAAGACTTTCAATTCACCTTACCTTTTGCTTTGAGTTGGCCCTTACTCAGCTCTGCTCCGTCAATCGCTTGTCCTTCAGCAGCTAAACGTTCATTAAGGGTGTCGATTTCTCTACGCACTGGGAAGAAAAAAGTTTTCAAAAATCTAAAGTATGTTTTTATGTTTAAGTGTACTCACCACTTCCAAAACTTGCACACAGAAAAAATGCTATATATTAGTGTTATATAAACAAAGACATGAATAATATTCTAATAAGCAAGATCACAATTCATAGAGTTCTCAAAAAACTAAAGAAATCATTTGAGGCTGAGTGCGGTGGCTCACGCCTGTAATCCCAGCACTTTGGGAGGCCGAGGCAGGTGGATCACGAGGTCAGGAGTTTGAGACCAGCCTGACCAACAGGGTGAAACCCTGTCTCTACTAAAAATACAAAAATTAGCCGGGCATGGTGGTACATGCCTGTAATCCCAGCTACTCAGGAGGCTGAGACAGGAGATTTGCTTGAACCCAGGAGGCAGAGATTGCAGTGAGCCAAGATCACACCACTGCACTCCAGCCTGGGCAACAGAGTGAGACTCCATCTCAAAAAAAAAAAAGGAAAGAAAGAAATCATTCGAGACACCATTCCAAAAATAAAAGCTCACACACTTGCTACACTGTGGAACACACTGCTATCAGGGTCTCAAAGACAGCACCTGCATTTCAACATAGTTTCCATAGTGCTTGATTCTGCACGATTAAAAACATTATTCTGGGCTGGGCACAGTAGCTCATGCCTGTAATCCCAACAATTTTGGAGGCTGAGGCAGGCAGATCACTTGAGGCCAGGGGTTCAAGACCAGCCTGGCCAACATGGCAAAACCCCTTCTCTACTAAAAATACAAAAATTAGCCAGGCGTGGTGGTGGGTGCCTGTGATCCCAGCTACTCTGGAGGCTGAGGCATGAGAATCGCTTGAACTTGGGAGGCGGAGGTTGCAGTGAGCCCAGATCGAGCCACTGCACTCCAGCCTAGGTGATAGAGCAAGATTTTGTCTCAAAAAAAAAAAAAAAAAAAGTTGAAATAATTTTTCCCTCAATGAATTGTAAAGGTGGACTCTTTAAAAAGGAGAATCCTGTATTAACATTAAAATTTCCAACAGCAAAGTTTAAATGACATAGGATTATATTCTCTTCATTATTCATCCAACCACACCACTTAGTTACAGAGTGAAAAACAGCTTAACAATGGAAATGCTCTGTTAGTATTCAACTTTTGGAATCAACCTGTAGATAAAGCATGAAAGACTTGATTATAGTTAGATTTGTCTAACACAAATTTTATAGGTTGGGTGTGGTGGCTCACACCTATAATCCCAGCACTTTGGGAGGCCAAGGTGGGAAGACTGCTTAAGCCCAGAGGTTTGAGACCAGCCTGGGCAACACAGTGAGACCCTGTCTTTATATATATATAAGTTTTACAAACACAAACACTAGAAGAAGAAAAACTGGCAAGTAATAGAGCAGTGAAAAGGACCTGTTTGTTTCACTGTGAAGCATTAACACTAAAGCGGATAGATCTAAAACCAGAAGACAATTACTTACGTTCACAGGACTAACCACCAAAAGAACCAAAAGCAAAAACACGCAGAAAATGTCTTCCTTTGAAGAGTGCGATGGGCTTGAGGGGTAATGGTAGATTTCTTTTTATACTGTTTGATAAATTTTTAAGCACATATGGGCATTACTTACAAAATAAAAAAAAAGAAAGAAAAATTAAAGCCAAGCTAATTCAAAATCGTTTTGATTTGCCTTTAATAAGTCAGATATAGTATATGCATCAATTTTCAAATGATGTTATATTAATAAAAAAGTAAATCAATGTTTTCTCAATTTATGGTGTACTTGGTGTAGGGAAAATTATAAGATCCATGTATTTTTTATTTTTTATTTTTATTTATTTATTTTTGAGACGGAGTCCTCGTGGGAATCACACCAGACCCACAGAACTGCAAGATGATAAATCTGTGTTAGTATAAGCCACTAAAATAAGTTTAAGTTTGCTACAGCAGAACAGAAAACTAATATAGTAATGAATGTCTATTCATAAATTTGACTATGGATAGGTAAAGCTATAAATGTATATTAAAATAGGAGATACTCACATTCTAAGTTTTCAATATAAAGGTTTTCAAACTCTCTTTCTATTTGACCAAACAGTTCCAGAAGTGTACTGCGAACCGAGGAAGGCAGTTTAGAATCCTGCAGAAGAAGACTTTGTTTAAAATGAATGAATGAATGAAAAACTCTAAGTACCAATATGCTTTTTCCCAAGTGAATTCTTTTATTCTAAACTCTTATTTTGTATTATTACATATTTTTATACATAACATGCTTAAAGAGTTAGTTCCAAATTTCTGCCAAGGAAACTATAAATCAAATTGTATAATGGCTACCTAGTATGATATGGGATTTAAAAACAAACACTCCTTCAAAATAACACAATTTTTCCCTTTACAAGAGAGGACATAAGCCTACCTTATTTTAAAACTTCCAAATTTGTAGAGAAAGGCAGCAGCTCCCATAAATGAACTATTATAAACAGCCTCTGAGTGCCATCATACGCTATCCTACAAGTATTTTAATCCGCTAGACCCTCATGGAAAAGGCAACTTTGCAGAGTTCCCGCCATACCCACTACGCTTCAAGCAAAAGCACAGTCACTCTTCCCGTCACTCTACATAACACCTAACAGAGCGTTCTGAAGAGGAAAAAAAGAAAAATTTCACAAAAAAGAGCCAAATGTCTATTAATTGAGTGAAAAAATGATTAACTTCTTCCTTCCTTCCCTCCCTCCCTCCCTCTCTCTCTCTCTCTCTCTCTCTCTCTCTCTCTCTCTCTTTCTTTCTTTCTTTCCCTCTCTGGCCCAGGCTACAATCTACTCGGCTGGCTGCTGCCCGCGCCGCGGACTGCCTGGGACTGCCGGCGCCCGCCACCGCTGCCTGCCTTTTCTCCTTTGGATGCAGGCACGCGTTCGCCATCTTGGCCACGCTGGTCGCCAGCTCCTCACGCCAAGTGCTCTGCCCGCCTCAGCCTCCCGAGATACTGGGACTACAGACGGAGTCTCGCTCACCCAGTGCTCGGTGTTGCCCGGGCTGGAGGGCGGTGGCGTGGTCTGGCCTCACGGCAGCCTCTACCCCCCGGCCGCCTGCCTTGGCCTGCCAGGGTGCTGGGATTGCAGCCCCTGCCCGGCCGCCGCCCCATCTGGAAGGTGGGGAGCGCCTCTGCCCGGCCGCCCCATCTGGGAGGTGAGGAGCACCTCTGCCCGGCCGCCCCGTCTGGGAGGTGAGGAGCCCCTCTGCCCGGCCGCCCCGTCTGGGAGGTGAGGAGCGCCTCTGCCCGGCCACCCACCGTCTGGGAAGTGAGGAGCGCCTCTGCCCGGCCACCCACCGTCGGGGAAGTGAGGAGCGCCTCTGCCCGGCCACCCACCGTCGGGGAAGTGAGGAGCGCCTCTGCCCGGCCACCCACCGTCTGGGAAGTGAGGAGCGCCTCTGCCCGGCCACCCACCGTCTGGGAAGTGAGGAGCGCCTCTGCCCGGCCACCCACCGTCTGGGAAGTGAGGAGCGCCTCTGCCCGGCCACCCACCGTCTGGGAAGTGAGGAGCGCCTCTGCCCGGCCGCCCCGTCTGGGAAGTGAGGAGCGCCTCTGCCCGGCCACCCACCGTCTGGGAAGTGAGGAGCGCCTCTGCCCGGCCGCCCCGCCCGGGAAGAAGTGAGGAGCGCCTCTGCCCGGCCGCCCCGCCCGGGAAGAAGTGAGGAGCGCCTCTGCCCGGCCGCCCCGCCCGGGAAGAAGTGAGGAGCGCCTCTGCCCGGCCGCCCCGTCCGGGAAGAAGTGAGGAGCGCCTCTGCCCGGCCGCCCCGTCTGGGAAGAAGTGAGGAGCGCCTCTGCCCGGCCGCCCCCGTCCGGGAAGAAGTGAGGAGCGCCTCTGCCTGGCCGCCCCGTCCGGGAAGAAGTGAGGAGCGCCTCTGCCCGGCCACCCATCGTCTGGGAAGTGAGGAGCGCCTCTGCCCGGCCACCCACTGTCTGGGAAGTGAGGAGCGCCTCTGCCCGGCCGCCCCGTCTGGGAAGTGAGGAGCGCCTCTGCCCGGCCGCCCCGTCTGGGAAGTGAGGAGTGCCTCTACCCGGCCGCCCCGTCTGGGAAGTGAGCAGTGCCTCTGCCTGGCCGCCCCGTCTGGGAAGTGAGGAGCGCCTCTGCCCGGCCACCCACCGTCTGGGAAGTGAGGAGCACCTCTGCCCGGCCACCCACCGTCTGGGAAGTGAGGAGCGCCTCTGCCCGGCCACCCACCGTCTGGGAAGTGAGGAGCGCCTCTGCCCGGCCACCCACCGTCTGGGAAGTGAGGAGCCCCTCTGCCCGGCCACCCACCGTCTGGGAAGTGAGGAGCACCTCTGCCCGGCCACCCACCGTCTGGGAAGTGAGGAGCGCCTCTGCCCGGCCACCCACCGTCTGGGAAGTGAGGAGCGCCTCTGCCCGGCCACCCATCGTCTGGGAAGTGAGGAGTGCCTCCGCCCGGCCGCCCCGTCCGGGAAGAAGTGAGGAGCGCCTCTGCCCGGCCGCCCCGCCCGGGAAGAAGTGAGGAGCGCCTCTGCCCGGCCGCCCCGTCCGGGAAGAAGTGAGGAGAGCCTCTGCCCGGCCGCCCCCGTCCGGGAAGAAGTGAGGAGCGCCTCTGCCCGGCCGCCCTGTCTGTCTGGGAAGTGAGGAGCGCCTCTGCCCGGCCGCCCTGTCTGTCTGGGAAGTGAGGAGCACCTCTGCCCGGCCGCCCCGTCCGGGAAGAAGTGAGGAGCGCCTCTGCCCGGGCGCCCCATCTGGGAAGAAGTGAGGAGCGCCTCTGCCCGGCCGCCCCATCCGGGAAGAAGTGAGGAGCGCCTCTGCCCGGTCACCCATCGTCTGGGAAGTGAGGAGCGCCTCTGCCCGGCCACCCACCGTCTGGGAAGTGAGGAGCGCCTCTGCCCGGCCGCCCCGTCTGGGAAGTGAGGAGCGCCTCTGCCCGGCCGCCCCGTCTGGGAAGTGAGCAGCGCCTCTGCCCGGACGCCCCGTCCGGGAAGAAGTGAGGAGCGCCTCTGCCCGGCTGCCCCGTCTGGGAGGTGAGGAGCGCCTCTGCCCGGCCACCCATCGTCTGGGAGGTGAGGAGCGCCTCTGTCAGGCCACCCATCGTCTGGGAGGTGAGGAGCGCCTCTGCCCGGCCACCCATCATCTGGAAAGTGAGGAGCGCCTCTGCCCGGCTGCCCCATCTGGGAAGTGAGGAGCGCCTCTGCCCGGCCACCCCGTCCGGGAAGAAGTGAGGAGCGCCTCTGCCCGGCCGCCCCGTCCAGGAAGAAGTGAGGAGCGCCTCTGCCCGGCCGCCCCGTCCGGGAAGAAGTGAGGAGCGCCTCTGCCCGGCCGCCCCGTCCGGGAAGAAGTGAGGAGCGCCTCTGCCCGGCCGCCCCGACCGGGAAGAAGTGAGGAGCGCCTCTGCCCGGCCGCCCCGTCCGGGAAGAAGTGAGGAGCGCCTCTGCCCGGCCGCCCCGTCTGGGAAGTGAGGAGCGCCTCTGCCCGGCCGCCCCGTCTGGGAAGAAATGAGGAGCGCCTCTGCCCGGGCGCCCCATCCGGGAAGAAGTGAGGAGCGCCTCTGCACAGCCACCCATCGTCTGGGAAGTGAGGAGCGCCTCTGCCCGGCCACCCCGTCCGGGAAGAAGTGAGGAGCGCCTCTGCCCGGCCGCCCCGTCCGGGAAGAAGTGAGGAGCGCCTCTGCCCGGCCGCCCCGTCCGGGAAGAAGTGAGGAGCGCCTCTGCCCGGCTGCCCCGTCTGAGAGGTGAGGAGCGCCTCTGCCCGGCCACCCATCGTCTGGGAGGTGAGGAGCGCCTCTGCCAGGCCACCCATCGTCTGGGAGGTGAGGAGCGCCTCTGCCCGGCCACCCATCATCTGGAAAGTGAGGAGCGCCTCTGCCCGGCTGCCCCATCTGGGAAGTGAGGAGTGCCTCTGCCCGGACACCCATCGTCTGGGAGATGAGGAGCGCCTCTGCCCGGCCGCCCATCGTCTGGGAAGTGAGGAGCGCCTCTGCCCGGCCACCCATCGTCTGGGAAGTGAGGAGCGCCTCTGCCCGGCCACCCATCGTCTGGGAAGTGAGGAGCGCCTCTGCCCGGCCACCCATCGTCTGGGAAGTGAGGAGCGCCTCTGCCCGGCCACCTATCGTCTGGGAAGAAGTGAGGAGCGTCTCTGCCTGGCCGCCCCGTCTGGGAAGTGAGGAGCCCCTCTGCCTGGCCGCCCCGTGTCTGGGTAGAAGTGAGGAGCTCCTCTGCCTGGCCGCTCCGTCTGGGAGGTCTACCATGGAGGCCAGAAGCAATGTGGGGGCTGGACGTGGTGGCTCACGCCTGTGGTCCCGGCACTCTAGGGGGCGAGGCGGGTTGATCACTTCGGACTAGGAGTTCGAGACCAGTCTGGCCAACTTGGCGAAACATGAAGAATACAACAGACAAACCAACCAACCAACTCAATGACAACAAAACAGGTCTACCCTGGAGTCATACTCTAATTTTTTCTATTTTCCTCCCTTTCTGATCCTTTATCCCACTTTCTTTTTCTTCCTCTTCCTTCTCCCTCTTCTTTGTCAAATAGAGGATTGAGTTATTATCACTGATCCATATAAAGTCCCTCTCTCATTTATTTTAACTCCCACCCCCATTTCTATTCCCCGACTTCCCATGTGCAACCTTCCTAATATGTTTGATACGCATCTTTTTGTTTGTATGTATTTTTAGAAAATGTTTATTGTTTTTGTATGCAAAAAAAATTAATAAAAAAAAAAAAAAAAAAAAAAATGATTAACTTCTAATTTCCCGGCCGGGCCACGCTCTTCATGCCTGTGTGTTTCCCGCACCCCTGGGAAGGTGAAGGGAAGGAGCTACATTGTCAAGTGTGGTCCAGCAAGTAAGCAGGTCCTGAGCACCAAACATATCACAGGCACTCACTGCCTGGACCCGCTAGTCAACAAAAGCCTGCTAGATACAGCCATGTGCCACTCCAACCTCCCTGAGGGCATGGCCTATGTACTATTTGGTATGTGTCCCCTACTCCCAACACCCAGAGTAATTTTCAAAAAAATCCTCATCAAATATTTCTAAAATAGTGTTTCAATACTTACCTTTTTTTTTTTTTTTTTTTTGAGACAGAGTCTCGCTCTGTCACCCAGGCTGGAGTGCAATGGTGTGGTCTTGGCTCACTGCAAGCTCCGCCTCCCAGGTTCAAGCAACTCTCCTGCCTCAGCCTCCCCAGTAGCTGGGACTATAGGTGCGCACCACCACACCCAGCTAATTTTTGTAGTTCTAGTAGAGACAGGGTTTCACCATGTTGGCCAGGATGGTCTTAATCTCCTGACCTCGTGATACGCCTGCCTCAGCCTCCCGAAGTGCTGGAATTACAGGCGTGAGCCACCGCACCCGGCTGATACTTAACCTTTCTATGGGACTTTTCAAATTTACGTATAGCATAAACTTTTTTATTCTGATGAGTTGTAAACTTTTTTTTTTTTTTTTGAGATGGAGTCTCGCTCTGTCACCCAGGCTAGAGTGCAGTGGCACAATCTTGGCTCACTGCAAGCTCCGCCTCCCAGGTTGGTGCCATTCTCCTGCCTCAGCCTCCTGAGTAGCTGGGACTACAGGCGCCCACCACCACACTCAGCTAATTTTTTGTATTTTCAGTTAAGACGTGGTTTCACAGTGTTAGCCAGGATGGTCTTGATCTCCTGACCTCATGATCCGCCCACCTCAGCCTCCCAAAGCCCTAGGATTACAGGCGTGAGCCACTGCGCCTGGCCGAGTTGTAAACTTTTTAAAAAGATGTACTATATTTATTAAATCCTTCTGAGATTAACTTAAAAGACAGAAATTTTAGGGAAAAATGACAGCATTTTAGCAATGTGAGTTTTTTTTTTTTTTTTTTTTGAGACAGAGTCTCACTCTGTCACCCAGGCTGGAATGCAGTGGCGCAATCTTGGCTCACTGCAAGCTCCGCCTCCCGGGTTCACGCCATTCTCCTGCCTCAGCCTCTCCGAGTAGCTGGGACTACAGGCGCCCGCCACCACGCCCGGCTAATTTTTTGTATTTTTAGTAGAGACGGGGTTTCACTGTGGTCTCGATCTCCTGACCTCGTGATCCACCCGCCTCGGCCTCCCAAAGTGCTGGGATTACAAGCATGAGCCACCGCGCCCAGCCAGCAATGTGAGTTTTACAGTTATCACAGATTTCTCACAAAAATTTTACAGACTACACACACACACACACACACACACATATACTACTTTAAATACTGAATCTACTGAATTGGTACTATAGCCTCTAAACATCCTTCTAAAACCAATGAAGAACATGAAAAAAAAGAAAGGAAAACATAACCATAAAAATTAAAACTAGGCCATTAAAAAGGACGTCCCAGCCAGGCACGGTGGCTCATGCCTGTAATCCCAGCACTTTGGGAGGCCAAGGTGGGCAGATCACCTGAAGTCAGGAGTTCGAGACCAGCCTGGCCAACATGATGAAACTCCGTCTCAACTAAAAATACAAAAATTAGCCAGGACTGGTGGCAGGCACCTGTAATCCCAGCTATTTGGGAGGCTGAGGCATGAGAATCACTAGAACCCAGGAGGTAGAGGTTGCAGTGAGCCAAGATCACTGCTGCACTCTAGCCTGGACGACAGAGCGAGACTCCGTCTCTAAAAAAAAAAAAAAAAAAAAAGAAGTTCCAATAACTACGAAACATAAGCTTGCACTGAACTGAGAATCACTATTAGTATTTTCCCTGCCCTGTGGCCTCTGCAAGCCCCATTCCCTCTCTGTGAACATCCCTCCCCACAAGCGTTACCTCCTCAGAAGCCCTTCTGACTCTTACACGAGGCCAATTTCCTCCTACAGAATCAGTTCCTACTCATCTATATCCGTCATGTTTTAAGGCTCTTATTGTTCAGCAACTAATTACATCATGTCATATATACTTAAATATTAAGTGCATATTAATATGAAAGTAATTGCTAACACATGGACACAGGGAGGGGAATATCACACGTCGGGGTGTTGGGGGGCTGGGGGAAGGATAGCATTAGGAGAAATGCCTTATGTAGGTGACAGGTTGATGGGTGCAGCAAACCACCATGGGCACATGTATACCTATGTAACAAACCTGCTTGTTCTGCACATGTACCCCAGAACTTAAAGTATAATTTTTTTAAAAAAAGGAATTGCTATGGAAAAGAAAGCTGAGAAGTCAGCATTAACCTCACTTTATAATCAAGAAACTAAATGCACAGAGAAATGAGGACTTGTCCCACTAGAGGGGAACTTGAGCCCAGGAAGAGCACGCTTACAAAATGACTTTCAAACTTTTCCATCAGTTCTCCCTTTCTGTGCCATTCAATTTTACAGACTCTCAAACGAGTTGTTGAACTTTTGGTACCACTTGAGAAAACTCAAGACACTACTGGTATGACTCAGCAAAGCTTTTAAATGAATTTGTTTCATCACATCGACACCAACACACACCTGAAAGCTGAGGCACACACACGCAGGGAGCAGACAGCTGTTCAGGCCGCAGCCAGCACTGTGTGCACGTGGCTGTCGCAGTTCTCCGCAATGACAGACCTCCCGCGCCTGCGCGAACCTGGCTCTCTAAACTACTTCAGACTGGCAAATCTGAGACATATAAAGTTAAACCTAACACGATGTCTCCCTCAGACTCATCTGCCCTCTCTTCCATATTGCTGCTCCTCAACAACTGAAAGGGCGTCACTCTACACTGTCTAGAACGAGACCACTCCCACGTTAATCAACACCTCCCTGTTCTGAGATCGCCCCTCACACCTACCAGGCCAAACGCATGCAGCAGACACCACAGCTCTCTCCTGCCCACGGCAGGGGGAAGGCAGAGCGCCTCACGCGGGCCACTTACAGAACATGCTGACTGGTCCCACTCCAAATCACTGCTCTTTGAACAAATGAGCTCCATCTAGGGAGGGAGCGTGGGAGACACAGGCCGAAGGTAGTGCAGAGGACGAGGCCGTGCGGCTCTGAGCTACCTCTGAGCTACCTTCGTGAGGGTTACCATGAGATGCAGTCACCGCCTGTGCTGTGTCACAAAGGAGAATGGGCATTCAGGGCCCAGAGGAGAACACATTCACACCAGGCAGGAGACAACTCTAGAATATGCCAGCAGGGGAGGGGGCAGGGTTTCCACTGCTAGAAACGTATGTGAACCTACAAAGTAGGAAAACTGATCTTTGACTGCTTACTCACACTGTCCAATAGGGTAGCCACTTGCCACATCTGACTATGTAAATTTCAATGTAATTAAAAGTTTTAAAAATTAAAATTTCATGTCCCGGGACACTGGCTACATTTCAAGTGCTCAGCAGCCACATGTAACTGGTGGTTCCCGCATCAGACAGCAGATACAGATACAGACGCTGCCCCCACCACAGGAGTCCTGCCGCGTAGCTCTGCTGTCTCCTAAGTGCTGTGTTGCACGGGGTCCCCTAGAAGTCCCATGCTGAAGTCCACAGGCCCAGGACCTCAGCATGCGACTGTGTTTGGAAGCAGGGCCCTGACAGAGGTGGTGAGAGTAAAATGAGGTCATAAAGGAGGGCCCTCCAGTATGACAGGGGTCCTCGTAAGCAGAGACTAGGACACACAGAGATGGACAACTCTGTGAGGACACAGAGAGAAGACGGTGTCAGCGAGCCACAGACAGAGGCCTCAGGAGGAACCAGCCCTGCTCACACCTTGATCTAGGACTTCCAGCTGCCTGGAAGGACCACGAGAAAATAAATGTCTGTTGTTTAACTGCCCAGTCTGTTAAGCTACCCAGTCTATGGCATTAGGTTATGGGAGTCCCAGCAAAGTTACACACTAAGAATACCAAAGCTATTTTTGTAATTTTTTTGAACACTAAGTTAAAATGTAATCACTTTTTATAGAAATTAGAACCAGGTATTGGTTTATTTATTCAATGCATAATCATCTAATTGGAGGTGAAGATCCTCTTCGTGGCAACAGTCATGTCGGGTTCTGGGTTCACACTGTTGTATTCAGTGTAGAGGTCCCGGCCTCGAAGTCCTGGCATAAAGTTACCCACATGGTCCTAACAAGATCCAATATTCATAGAAGCCAATTTCTCAGGTTTAAGCTTTATCTTCCTACAGCATTATGGCTGACAAATTTGTTCTAATTGTGAAGGAACGGTTGTAGGTTTATGTATAGTTATATACGTATATAACCATATATTAGATATATCTAGAGCTTATTTTAATATAAATATACTGCGTCTAGGCTTCACAATACTCTTAAAAATTCTGGGCCAGGTGCGGTGGCTCACGCCTGTAATCCCAGCACTTTGGGAGGCCGAGGCAGGTGGATCATGAGGTCAGGAGATCGAGACCATCCTCACTAACACAGTGAAACCCCGTCTCTACTAAAAATACAAAAAATTAGCCAGGCGTGGTGGCGGGTGCCTGTAGTCCCAGCTACTCAGGAGGCTGAGGCAGGAGAATGGCATGAACCTGGGAGGCAGAGCTTGCAGTGAGCCGAGACCGCGCCACCGCACTTCAGCCTGGGCGACAGAGCAAGACTCCATCTCAAAAAAAAAAAAAAAATTCTGACAGAATTTCATCAGCTATAAATGAACTAGAGAAAGTATAAGCAAAACTTATCTTTATCAAAAATAATTAGTTCATTTTAATCCAAGGATGACATACTGCAGCAGAGACAAGGATGAACCTAAGCAAAGTCACTAAAAGATCTGATTCCAAAAACTCTTCACAGAAAGAGATCATTAAAAGGATATGATACTCTTCTTTTCTTGAGACTATCAAAGACAGAAAACCCAGAATTGTATTGTCCACAAGCCTGTACAAAGAATAAAACTAATCCAAACTCTCATACCTACTTTGATTTGTTATTACTTAGTATACATATCCTAACCCATCTGTGTATGCTGTTGTATTTGATAGAAGTTTTAATGAGTTTATTTTGGGGGAGTTTGGGAGGGGTGATCTTTTTTTAGTAACCCAACCCTTTTTTTCTACTTTGGAGACCTTTATATATTTGGCTACTTTTATAACATTACAGACACAATCACCATCTTTAAAATAAGGCCTTGATCCCGGGCCCAGTGGCTCACGCCTGTAATCCTAACACTTTGGGAGGCCGAGGCGGGTGGATCACCTGAGGTTAGGAGTTCGAGACCAGCCTGACCAACAAGGTGAAACCCTGTCTCTACTGAAAATACAAAATCAGCCGGGCGTGGTGGCGCATGCCTATAATCCCAGCTACTCAGTAGGCTGAGGCAGGAGAATCACTTCCACCCAGGAAGCGGAGGTTGTGGTGAGCAGAGATCGTGCCATTGCACTCCAGCCAGGAAACAAAAGCGAAACTCTGTCTCAAAAATAAATCAATCAATAAGGCCCCGATCAATAGTAGCTTACTTGTCCTTCTAACATGTCTCTTGGCAGTCCCGTCCTCTCCTGCTCCGAGCTGTTAGTTCTTCGTATAGAAAGGCTATGGGATTTGCGCTTCTGTTTTGTTTGGCGAGCAGTCGAACAACTTGCGCTTTCTGTGGGCATTACTTCTAGGAGGTAGTGTCCTGGTCACTCCTGCAATAAGCTAAAAACAGCAAGAAAAAACAGTGTTTCTGATACAGTGAGTTGCAACAAAAGAAAAACAGTGAAGAAGATAATGATGACTTCTAATGACTTCCTTACTATGGTTAACATTAACTATATAATTTGGAATATGACAAATTAAGATGGTTTAAGGTAGGGACCACAGCCTTTATTAAAGAAGTAATTTCTTTATCAAATTTCATTAACATCTTAAGTATCAAATGTAGGGACCACAGCCTTTATTAAAGAAGTAATTTCTTTATCAAATTTCATTAACATCTTAAGTATCAAATGTAGGGACCACAGCCTTTATTAAAGAAGTAATTTCTTTATCAAATTTCATTAACATCTTAAGTATCAAATGGCAAAAAAGAGGTTTAAAATTTTTTTAAAAAATAGCTCTCCCTTAACCCAACGTTCCCCAGGCACAGTCTACTCCCCCGAGGGAACCAATGTTAATTGCATATTCTAGACTACAGATTCTAGACTCATGCTGTCCAACAGGAATATAATGCAAGTCATGGATGTAAATTTTCCAGTGTCCATATTTTTAAAAATCAAAGCATATGAAATTACTTTTAATGATTTACTTAACCCAATACGTTTAAAATATTTTATAGTCAACATAAAAAACAATGGGATATTTTATGATTACCTCTTTGAAATTCAGTGTGTATATTTACAGCGTATCTCAATTCAAACTAACCACATGTGATTAAGTTATTCAAATCTCTAATTTAAACATGATTTACCAACTTTGGGCATTTTCCACTCATTTCCTGTTATTATCCATCCTTCCTCCCCATTATATCACTACGTTACTTACCACAATCTTAGGTAATATATTTACACACATATCTTCTTCCTTCGACTACAGATTTTGCTATTTTGAACATTACCTGCTGATTTTTTGCTATTACTGATCCCTCCTCCCATGAACACAATCCTATCATCAGGCCAGCTCAGCACCTCACCATGACAGAATGTCTGCCCCAAATGCAGTCAAAGGCAAAGCAGGACACGCCCACAACCTCCCAGAAGCCAACATGCCTCCATCATCTTCATTTAGAGAAAAGACTGGCCCAAGTCCCAAGAGTAGGGGATGGCTCTGTGAATATATCAGCATAACGGAAAAATACGCTAACCTTTAAAATACACATAAGGACTATGTAAACATCTAAATTCCAAGTAGACAGTTACAATGGTGACTCACGCAACAACAATAGCCTGTGCCTCAAGGCAAGACCTTATTTCTGGTGTGCCCAGCCCTCTTCATTATCAACTCCTTAGACATTACCAGGTGCAGACACACATCCCTGAAATGCTACTCCTTTCCTTCCAAACGGCTCTCACTTACTCAATAGCCCTAACACCTCCTTACTTTGTTATAGAATGATTCCTTTTCTACAATATTTAAAAATCACTAGCGTTCCCTTCTTTTTAAACAAGTCAGCCTATTTTGAAAAATAAGTTTATCTACACATAAAAGAGAGTATTCTTAACAGAGATGAAATGTATTCACAAAAAATTCAGAGTGTCTTCCATAAAAGTTATTAATAACATAAACAAGATCTTTCCTATTCAGTTTATTAAGCATTCTAATTATAATCCTAAATACCAAGGCTGAAAATATTTTTCTAAGAGAAAATAGTCACTTATAAAAATTCACTTCATTTATTTTTAATATTATAAATAAAACAGTAGAAATCAACATATTTAACCTTAGAATTCAAGGAAGTCGTAGCATTTTTCTAAATCTCTTCTAAATATCTTTCTAAATACGAACGTGAGTATACACAGTTTAGCTTTGTTTCCTGTTTCTTACATACTATGCAGAACTCTCATATGTAAATTTTGTTATTAAAACTTTTTTAAAAGCCAAGCATAACCCAAAAATGTTAGAAACCTGGAAGACAGTTTGCCTATTATTTAGGACAGTTTTTAAAAGCTTTAACTTAATCACAAGCTTCTAGTAACTCTCAACCAAAATAGTCGTGTGAGTTATGAAGTTCTCACTTTTTTTTTTTTGCTTTTTGTTTTTTTTTTGTTTTTTTTTTTGAGATGAGTCTTGCTCTGTCTCCCACGCTGGAGTGGAGTGGCGCGATCTCAGCTCACTGCAACCTCCATCCCCCAGGTTCAAGCAAGAATCTCGTGCTTCAGCCTCCCGAGTAACTGAGACTATAGGCATGCACCACCATGCCCAGCTAATTTTTGTATTTTTAGTAGAGACAGGGTTTCGCCACATTGACCAGGTTGGTCTCGAACTCCTGACCTCAGGTGATCCACCCACCTCAGCCTCCCAAAGTGCTAGGATTACAGATGTGAGCTATCGTGCCTGGCCTCAACTTTTTATTTTGAAATAACTGCAGATTCACAGGAAGCTGCAAAGATGGTCCATATCTCCCCAGTGGTTACATCTTATTACAGTACAATTTGTTAATTTGTTAGTTTGTTAATTTCACTAAACCAACAAACTGACATTAGTATAATGTGTGTATAGATGTCACTCTGTTACATATATAAATTCCTTTAGGTGCCACATGTTCAAGATACAAAACACTCCCCTCACCATAGAGATCACCCACACTACCCATTAGTTAGCCCAACTCCCTGGCACCATCCCTCAACTCCTCATAACCATTAATCTGTAACCATCTCTACAATTTTGTCATTTTGAGAACGTTACGTAAATATGATCAAAGAGCAGGTACCCTTTTTGAGATTCTTTTTTCCACTCAATTTAATGGTTACGATCCAACCAATTTTCTGCATGTATCAACAGTTTTCTCCTTTTTATTACTAGCTAGTGTCCACAGTATGGACATTTAACCATTTGTTTAACCATTCACCTGCTGCAAAATATATATATATATATATATATATATCCTTTCCATTTTTTTACTATTACTAATAAAGTTGCCATGAACAATAATATACAGGGTTTTATGTGAACCTAAGTTCTCATTTCTTTTGGATAAACAGCCCAGGGATAAGGCTGCTCAGTCACAGGGTAAATGTGTATTTAGCTTTAAACGAAATCTTGATATATGATTCACATACCATGTAAGATACCTATTTAAAGTGCACAATTCAATGACTTTCAGTATACTCAGAAAGTTGTGCGATCATTACCACAATCAACTGTACATTTTTATCACCCCAAAAAGAAATCCCACACCTATTTGCCCTCACTCCTCATTTCTCCCACCGACTTCCCAGCTAGCCCTAGGCAATCACTAACTTACTTTCTCTCCATATGAATCTGCCTGTTCTGGCCATTTCATAAAAATGGAATCATACAATACACGCTCTGGTCTATGACAACCGGCTTCTTTCACTTAGCACAATTATTTCAAAGTCCATCTATGTTGTAGCATAGTGGTAATGTATTCCCTTTTATTGCCAAATATAACTGATAGACATTTGGTTGTTTCCATATTTTAGGTTATTATGAAGGTTAATGTGCAACTTTCTTGTATGTGTATACTTTTATTTCTCTTGGGTATACCTGGAAACAGAATTGCTTATGTTTAATCATGTTTTGTTTTTGTGGTTTTTTTCTAAGAGTATCAAACTATCAGTATTTTCCAGGGTGGCTGTTTCATTCTACATTCCCATCAGCAACACATGAGAGATTCAGTTATCCACATCCTCACCAGCATTTGGTATTGTCACTACTTTTTTATGAAAATTTATGTCATACATGAGAAATTTTGTGCCAGGTATACAACACAGTCATCAAGATAGGCTATTTAGGGTATCCACCACCCCAGTAAAACAGTTTTTTTTTTCTTTTTTTTGAGACAGTCTCGCTCTGTCGCCCAGGCTGGAATGCAGTGGCGCAATCTCGGCTCACTGCAACCTCTGCCTCCCGCGTTCACGCCATTCTCCTGCCTCAGCCTCCCGAGTAGCTGGGACTACAGGCGCCCACCACCACGCCCAGCTAATTTTTTGTATTTTTAGTAGAGACGGGTTTCACCGTGTTAACCAGGATGGTCTCGATCTCCTGACCTCATGATCCACCCACCTCGGCCTCCCAAAGTGCTGGGATTACAGGCGTGAGCCACAGCACCCGGCCTAAAATACTGTTTTCTTAAGGATAGTCACCCTACTCTGCTGTCAAACACTGAATGTATTCCTTCTATCATACTCCATGTTTGTACCTTTTAACTCTCTTCTCATCCTCCCTCCACCCCTGACTCACACCCTTCCCGGTCTCTATTATCTATCTATTTTTCCACTGTTTACCTCCATGTGTTCACATTTTTTAGCTCCCACATGTAAGTGAGAACATGAGTCATGACTTTTTGTGCCTGGCTTATTTCACTTAAAATAATGGCCTCTGGTTCTATCCACATTGCTGCAAATGGCATGATTTCATTCTTCTTATGGCTGAATGGTATTGCAGAGTGTGTGTGTGCACACCACATTTTATTTATCTAGTCATCCATCAATGGGCACTTAGGTTGATTCCATACCTTTGCTATTGTGAACAGTGCTGTGTAAACCTGCAAGTGCAGGCACCCCTTTGTCACTATTTTTTTATTTAGCTGTTCCATTAGGCGTGTAATATCTCACTGTGGTCTTAATTTGCATTTCCCTGATGGCTAGTGACACTATCTTTTCATGTGCTTGTCATCCATATATCCTCTTCAGTGAGGTGTCTCTTCACGCCCATTTTCTAACAGTATTGTTCGGGTTTTTTACTGTTGAGATTTAAGAGTTCTTTATATACTCTATAGTATGAATTACATGTCACATAGGTTAAGCTGCAAATCATTTCTCCCAATCTGTTGCTTTTCATTCTAAGAGTTTTTCACCAAGCAACACTTCTTTAATTTTGATAATTTTTTTTCTATGCATTGCACTTTTAAAGTCATGACAAGAACTTTTCATGAATCCCTAGGGGCCAAAAATTTTCTCCTGTTTTCTCCTGAATTTTTTATAGTTTTCTGTTTCATATCTAAATTTATTACCTATATGGTACTGACCTTTTTATAAGGTGTAAAATTTAAGTCAAGGTTTTTTTGTTGTTTGTTTTCACCTGTGTATCCAATTATCCCAGCCCCATTTGTTGAAGATGATCCATCCTAGATTGAACTGCTTTGGACTTCTGTCAAAAAATCAACTCACGGTACTTGTGTGGGGTTATTTCTTGGTTCTCTACTCTGTTCCACTGATCTACATATTTATCCTTCCACCAACAGCAGTGATATGGTTTGCTATGTCCCCAGCTAAATCCCATCTTGAATTCCCATGTGTTGTGGGAAGGACCCAGTGGGAGATAACTGAATCATGGAGGGGTTGGTCTTTTCCGTGCTGTTCTCATGATCGTGAATAAGTCTCACGAGATCTGATGGTTCTATAAGGGGGAGTTTTCCTGCACAAGCTCTCCCTCTCTGCCTGCCGCCATCCACGTAGGATGTGACTCACTCCTCCTTGCCTTCTGCCATGGCTGTGAGGCCTCCCCAGCCATGTGGAACTGTAAGTCCAATAAACCTCTTTCCTTTGTAAATTGCCCAATCTCAGGTATGTCTCTATCAGCAGCGTGAAAATGGACTAATACACGCAGTTTCTACTATTGTTCTGTATGGTAAGTCTTAAAATCAGTTACAGTGATTCCTATTAAATCTTTCTCCATTTTGTTTTAGCTATTCTAGTCCTTCGTCCTTCCTTTTACATTTTTGAATAATCTTTTACATATCTACAAAAATCTTGCTGGGATCTTGATAGGAATTGTGTTAAATCTGTACATCAGTCTGGGGAGAAATGCTATATTTATTATGTTGAGTCTTTTAATCTATGAATACAGTATTTATTTAGATCTTACTTTCCTCCATGTCAAGGTTTTTTCTGCATAAAAGTCATAGTATCGGGCTGGGTGCGGTGGCTCACGCCTGTAATCCCAGCACTTTGGGAGGCCAAGGCGGGTGGATCACAAGGTCAGGTGATCGAGACCATCCTGGCTAACACGGTGAAACCCCGTCTCTACTAAAAAATACAAAAAATTAGCAGGGCGTGGTGGCGGGCACTTGTAGTCCCAGATACTCGGGAGGCTGAGGCAGGAGAATGGCATGAACCTGGGAGGCGGAGGTTGCAGTGAGCCAAGATCGCGCCACTGCACTCCAGCCTGGGTGACAGAGCGAGACACCATCTCAAAAAAAAGTCCTACATATCTTTTCTCCATTTTAGACTAACATCTCTCTTTTTATTTTTTGTGTAAGTTTAAATACTTTTTTTTATTTTGGTTTCCACATGTTAATTGCTAGTATAAATACAACTGGATCCTATGCATTAAACGTGTACATTCTTGCTGAACCTAAAGTTCAAGATTTTTTGTGGATTCCTTGGGATTTTCTATGTCAACTATTAAGTCATCTAAAAAAAAAGGACAGTTTTATTTCTTTCTTTGTGGTTTGTAAGCCTTCTATTTCCTTTTACTACCTTATTGATTTGGCTAGAAATTCCAGTA
This sequence comes from Symphalangus syndactylus, assembly GCF_028878055.3. NCBI lineage: Eukaryota > Metazoa > Chordata > Mammalia > Primates > Hylobatidae > Symphalangus > Symphalangus syndactylus. The sequence continues at coordinate 6,450,716 of NC_072432.2, read as the reverse complement.
CTATCTTAAATTACTATAGTGACAGCAAACACCCTTGCTTTGCCCTGAATATTCGGGTGAAAATACTGTGTTTCACCATTAAGTCTGATGCCAGCTGTAGTTTTTTTGTAGATGCTGTTCATCAAGTTGAAAATGTTTCCCTCTATCATTCATTTTCTGAGTTTCTTTCACGAATGAGTGCTGAATTCTACCATGTTTTTTTCCGAGTAGCTTTTTTTTACCTACTGACAGCACCAATTACACTGACGACTTTCAAATATTGATCCAACTTTGTAGCCACAAAATAAACTGCACTTGGTCATGGTGTATCATTCATTCTCTCTCCCTCTCTTCTCTTTTTTGCCTTCCTGTGGGGTAAACACTTTTTATAATGTCATATTTATTTACCTACAGTATTTCTGAGTTTGCCTGTTTTGTGTAACTTTTTAGTGGTAGCTCTAGGCTTTACATTATATATTTACAGCTTATTGTAGTCTACTGATTGTCAACATTTTACCAGTTCACAAAGTATACAAATCTTACTTTCCTCAATGCTTCTTTACCTTCCCCATTTATAACATAATCATAAGTATTTCCTTCACATACACTGAGAACCACACCACAGTTATGCTTCAAATTCCAAACACAATTTAGAAAAATAAATGAATACTGAATCGACCAATATTTTTGCTGTCCATTGTTTGTTCTTCCCTCCTGATGTTCCCACATTTCTTTTATCATTTCCTTTCTGTTTGGAGAATTTCCTTTATTTGTTATTTTCATAGAGTAGGTCAGCTGGAGATAAATCATGTGAAGGAAGTTTTCACTTGATATAAAATTCTGAGTTGATAGTCCTTTTCCTTCAGCACCTGAAAAAAATGTCCTGCCACTTCCTTATGCCCTCCACAATTTCTGATAAGATCCACTGTCAGGCCAGGCACAGTGGCTCACGACTATAATCCCAGCAAGCTTGAGTGAGGCCGAGGCGGGGAGATCACCTGAGGTCAGGAGTTCAAGACCAGCCTGGCTAACATGGTGAAACCCCGTCTCTACTAAAAATACAAAACTAGCCAGGTGTGATGTGGCATGCCTGTAATCCCAGCTACTTGGGAGGCTAGGGCAGGAGAACTGCTTCAACCTGGGAGACAGAGGTTGTAGTGAGCTGAGATCGCACCACTGCACTCCAGCCTGGGTGACAGAGCAAGACTCCATCTCAAAAAAAAAAAACAAAGATCCATTGTCACTCAAATTGTTTCCCACTACAGGTCAAGTGGTATCTCTCTTACTACGCTTCTGTCTTGTTTTCAGAAGTTTGCCTGGATGTGTCTTAGCATCTTTGTGTTTATCTTCTCTAGGTTTATGCTGCTTCTTAAGTCTAAAGGTGTATGGCTTGCCAAGTTTAGGAAACATACAGCAGTGATTTCTTCAGACACATTTTCCCCCCACCCCATCCTTCTTTCTAGACCTCTGATGACACAGATGTTGCATCTTCTGTTAAAGTCCCATGGGCCCCTGAGGCTCTGCTCACTTTTTTCCAGTCTATTTTCTCCCTGCTCTTCAGATTGGGTAACTTCTATTGTTCTATCTTCAAATTGACAGCTTTTGTCTCTCCTCTCCTTTCTGCTGCTGAGCCATCCACTGAATTTATTTCACGTATTCTATTTTTCACTTTTAAAATATGGTGTTTCTTTTTTACATCCTGTATTTTCTTCCTGAGGCTATTTGTCGTTTGTCTCAAATGTTAATTGGTTATTGAAGCATTTTTACAATCGCTGCTTTAAGGTCCTTGTCAAATAATTCTAAAGTCTGTGTCATCTCTACGTTGGCATCAGTGGTCTTTTCTTACTGAGGTTGAGATTTTCCTATGAGTGATTTTCCATTGAAATCCTGACATCAGACTCAGGATCTGATGTAAGTCTTCTGGTAGAGCAGGCCTCTGCCAGGTGGATGTGGACGGTGAGGTGAAAGTTGAGATTCCCACTCAGTCTCCACGGACCCCTGCATGAGAAAGAAAGTTCAGCCTCCTCCCGAACCTCCACTCCCACCACCAAGGCTGAATCAGGGCTGCCTCCCTGCTGCTCCCTATACGGTCTCCCCCACACCACGGAGGGGTGGCCTCATGACCACAGGGCAGCAACAAAGTTCCTGAGTTTTCCAAGGTCCCACTTATGATACTCTAGCAGAAAGGAGGCTGTGCTCTGTCACCACCCAGCAGAAGTAAAACCCCAACTCCTCAGCCAGCCTTCTCTGACAGCAACCCTGCAGAGAGGAGCATCTCATCCCAGCTTGTCATGAGTGGGAATCTGAAGTACCTGCCCAGCCTCTGATGAGCAGGGTGAGGGTGGTGCTGCAGGGTTTCCTGTGATATTTAGCTGTAGGAAAGTACTTACCGTTGAAAAGTTCTCTGATTTGTAGGCTGCCCCTTTCCTGGTCTTTCAGACACAGAGAGCAGGCTTTTCTTGGGCCTTATTTTGTCTGAATCCTTTTATACCTGCGCTGCTAGCTTATCCAGCACAACATATGAGATACATGAGGCAAAAAGAAAACTCACAGAACTAAGTTTGGTGTCATTTCTGTGGTCCCAATGTACGAAGCAAGTCTACTTTCTTTTCTCCATCTTTCAGTCTCTTTTTTTTTTTTTTTTTTTTTTTTTAACAGAGTCTCGCTCTGTTCCCCAGGCTGGAGTGCAATGGCACAATCTTGGCTCACTGCAACCTCCACCTCCTGGGTTCGAGCAATTCTCCTGCCTCAGCCTCCCGAGTAGCTGGAACTACAGGTGCCCACCAGCACATCTGGCTAATTATTGTATTTTTAGTAGAGACCAGGTTTCACCATATTGACCAGGGTGGTCTCGAACTCCTGACCTTGTGATCTTCCCGCCTCAGCCTCCCAAAGTGCTTGGATTACAGGCGTGAGCCACTGCGCCCGGCCCACTCTTACATTTGTTTTATATATGTCCAGTGTTTTTAGATGTACTTCGAGGGAGGAATAAGGAAAAATAAGTCTCCATCTTTCCGCAAGCAGAAAGCCAAGAATCATCTTTTATTCGGAAATTGCATATGTGTAGTCCTATTTTTAAAGAAGTAAGTCTTGCTTTACAACATAAAACAGTTACTTTGTAGTTTATGGAGTACGTTTTGTAAAGGAAAAAAGAAACCACATCAAAAGCCTATGAAAGCTGTCCTGATATGGCCTCAGAGAAAAAGGGAGACTCTTATCTTCAGTTAAATGAAGCAGATAAAACCAGCCAAGGGTTTCCCTTCCCTCTCTTAAGAACTTCATCTGTAGAAACATTCCGATGCATTCCAGACATTCTACAAGTTGGTTACCAAACATGCAGAGATTACAATATCACCTTTCCTTTCTCATCAAAATTATAAGTTTTGGATCACTGATTTTATCTCACTGGCTCTTCCAGCCTCTCCATAAGTTACATGGTGTTCTCTTTGGTTTAGCTTGCTTTCTTCGCCACTTCACATAACAGTCAATACCACTGGCAATCTTTTTCTGCTGATCAACTGCAACCAAATGTATGCATTTCCTACAATCACCTCCCTGGAACTTGGCACCAAATACAGATTTTTTCATACTGGAGTAATCTTATCATCTCTGTATTCACACCCTCCACATTTTTTCCCAGCGTCTGTATTGGTCCTATCACCACTTCCTTCCTTTCACACCAGATCCTCCATGGAAACTCAGTCCTTGGCCCAAAAAAAAAAAAAAAAAGCTCAAGACCAGAAGTGTTTCAGAATTCAGACACTTTCAGATTTTGGAATATCCGCATATACATATTAAGATATCCTAGGGATGGGACCCAAGGCCAAACACAAAGTTCATTTATGTTTCATGTATACCTCATGCACGTAGCCTGAAGGTAATTTTTTTCTTTTTTTGAGATGGAGTCTCCACTGTAGCCCAGGCTGGAGTGCAGTGGTGTTAACCTCGGTCACTGCAACCTCCATCTCCCAGGTTCAAGCAATTCTCCTGCCTCAGCCTCCCAAGTAGCTGGAATTACAGGCACCCAACACCATGCCCAGCTAATTTTTGTATTTTTAAGAGAGACGGGGTTTCGCCATGTTGGCGAGGTGGTTTCGAACTCCTGGCCTCAAGTGGTCTGCCCAGCTCGGCCTCCCAAAGTGCTGGGATTACTGGCCTGAGCCACCACGGCAGGCCCCCTGAAGGTAATTTTATTTTGCCCTATGGGATCCTGAATAAACTATGTTGGGCACCCACATTTTGACTTCAACCTGTCACAAGGTAAGGTGTGGAAATTTCCACTTGTGTCATGTTAGCACTCAAAAAGTTTTGGATATTGGAGCACCATGGATTTTGAATTTTTGGATTAGGATGCTCAACCGGTAGTAGCATAAATCTTCTTTAACTGTTTAGTAACTAGTTTAGGGGGTGTTCAGGTTGGTATCATGGGAAGAGTGACAAGGAAGTGGCAGGTGTTTGTAAAACTACTGAAATGGTATACCATGGAATCTAAAATAGACAAGAAGGGAAGCGAAAACAGAAAGAATTAATGGAGAGATACTGGAAGAAAGTTGGTGGACTGGCAGATCTACCAGAGGCTGAAGAGCTACTACAAAGAATTGCTGTAAGGCTTAAATGGATCAGTAAATACAAAGAGTCACTAATCCTCAAACTATCCCTATGAGACAGAGTTCCCAAATCCAATTAAGAGCCTTTCAACACAGTCATACATCACTTAAGGATGGGGACAGGTTCTGAGAGATGCATCATTAGGTGATTTCATCACTGTGGGAACATCACAGAGTACACTTACACAAAGCTAGGTGCACAGCCTACTCCACGCCTAGGCTAGATGGCCAAGCCTGCTGCTCCTAGCCTACAACCCTGCACAGCATGTTACTGTACTGAATACTGCAGGCAACTGTAACACAATGGTATCTATTTGTGTATCTAAACATATCTACACATAGAAAAGGTACAGTAAAAATAGAGTATTACAATCTTATGGGATCACCATCTTACATGAGGTCTGTTGTTGACAAAAACATCATTTGTTATGTGGCGCCCGATTGTATTTAACAGACTAAACACTAATAAACTGATTATAGAACTGTAAAGAGAAAAAACAAACTTCTTCACTCCAAATACAACCTTCTTTAACCTCTGTGCACTGTTTTACCTAAATACAAGCAAAGAGAAACCTGAGATCCAAAACATAATTATTTTCCTTCAAAATATTCACATTTACCCAATATTATTGGACAGATTACCATATTAAAAAGAAGGCTTATGGAGATTAAATGTCCTTCTGGTTTTCAATAAAACATTATTTTCAAGAAACTATAAATAGTCCCCTCTAAAAATTCAATCTCTTTATCCTACCATGGAGATTTAACAGAATAAACTCTCCTTCTGAACTCCTGACTCATTTACAGTCTGCCCAATTCATCTGCCCTTAGTATATGTTGCCATGTACATAATACACCTCTGCTGTTTGTAAGCAGTCAGAAACAACAGGCACACAGATCTGATGCAGCACGGTGCTCCACACACAGCAGGCACTGGCCAAACATTCGACTAATTAATGAAACCCGTAAACACACTTTGTGTTAGCAGCTAAATTCCTCATCTTTAGAAATGCTGTAATATTGGGCCAGGCATGGTGGCTCAATCCCACCATGGATTACACCCGTAATCCCAGCCTTTTGCGAGGCCCAGGCAGGCGGATCACCTGAGGTCAGGAGTTTAAGACCAGCCTGGACAACATGGTGAAACCCCATCTCTACTAAAATACAAAAATCAGCTGGGCGTGATGGTGCACGCCTCCCAACTACCCTAGAGGCTGAGACATGAGAATTGCTCCACCCTGGGAGGTGGAGGGTGTAGTGAGCTGAGATCATGCCACTGCACTCCAGCCTGGGTGACAGAAATGCTGTAATATTAAACAGCATCAATGAACACTTAGCTTTCTGCCCTTTCTCAAAAGATTCTTTACTATATATTTTTTTCTTTTTTTTTTTGAGACAGAGTCTCGCTCTGTCGCCCAGGATGGAGTGCAATGGCGCGATCTCGACCCACTGCAACCTCCACCTCCCGGGTTCAACCAATTCTCTGCCTCAGCCTCCCGAGTAGTTGGGGTTATGCGCCCACCACCACGCCTGGCTAATTTTTTGTATTTTCAGTAGAGACGGGGTTTCACCATCTTGGCCAGGCTGGTCTTGAACTCCTGACCTCGTGATCCACCTGACTCGGCCTCCCAAAGTGCTGGGATTACAGGCATGAGCCACTGCGCCTGGCCAGACTCTTTTCAATATTTCCAATATTAATTAATTTGTAGCTATAGAAATTATCATTCTCCTAAGTGTGTATAATTTGAGGAAGGCAGATAACATAACCAAAGTAGCTTTAAACAGCAATACGACAAATTCTTTTCTTTTTGAGACAGAATCTCGCTCTGTCCCCCAAGGCTAGAGGGCAGTGGCGTGATCTCGGCTCACAGCAACCTCTGCCTCCTGAGTTCAAGTGATTCTCCTGCCTCAGCCTCCTAAGTAGCTGGGATTACAAGTGCCCGCCACCATGCCCAGCTGATTTTTGTATTTTTAGTAGAGACGGGACTTCACCATGCTGGCCAGGGTGGTCTTGAACTGCTGACCTCAGGTAATCCGCCCACCTCGGCTTCCCAAAGTGCTGGGATTAGAGGTGTGAGCCACCACCCCCTGCCAACAAATTCTTAATTTACACTTTCATTTGAAACAAAAAACACAGAATATTACTTTCAGTTTCATATCCAGTAGGACTTTAAACATTTTTCTTTAATCAAAGCAAAAACACTTGCTTAAATGGCTAATTTCACAAATGTTAATCACATGCAAAAGAATGGTTAAGGAATATAATGTTCATGTGGCATTAAAAATAAATTGGAGAAATAAATTGAAAATTGAATAAAATGTGATGGAATTTCCACCAGAAGTTTAATCAAGTTTGTAGTAACATTTTATCATAATAACACTGTTAGACGAATTCCTAGTGGGCTGAGACACCAAATTCAACTTCTGAGCAATATCGAGGAAGAGAATGGTCTCTACAGGCAACCTTAGAAATCTGTCATCAGTATTAACCTGCTTAAAATGTTTTGTCATTGACGAAACGAAGGCTTGGAATACACACACCATCAATTCTGTGAATGACAATAAATTAGGAAATACCATTAATCAGATAAATAGCCATCAAGATTTTCAAAAGATCTCAGTAGTTAAAAGAACAACTTTAAACCAAGGATGAAATTCAACAGATGTAAAATCTTTTCCCTGAAAAAATAAGACAAGATAAATATGAAAACTCTATCTTAGTTTCACCTCGGGGAAAGGGACTTAGGGATTTTAGTTCAGGGCAAATGCCCAAAGTGAACAGTCTAACATAGCTACCCAAAAAGAGGAGGAGGGAAACACACTCACTCAAGATCTCCATATACCGCTTTGCAAGAATGGCTGGCATATATTACATAACGTAACCTTCCCAATAACAAAATGAAGCTGATACGAACACTATGTTAAAGACAGGAAGTGGGGACTTAGGAAGGCCTTGCCCAAGGTCACACTGCTGTTATGAGACGTGGCCAGTGTACACGAGTCCCTGCTCTGTCTTCTGTGAGCAGTATTAATAGAAAGGCAGCGTCCAAACCCAGGGGATAACAGATCACTCCATTTGTTCCACATTGGTCAGTTCATATTTAGCTACCGTGTTCAACTCCTGGGACATATCAAAAGCTATTCTGAAAGACTCGAATTTGATCAGGAAAGTAACCAGAACAGTGTGTGTGTGTGCTGGGGTTGGGGGAAGTTCAGAAGAGGAAGAAAGATCCTGGAGATATAACTATCTTGAGCTTTCTCATTCAGAGGTAAATAATTCCTGCAATACTTTATGACCATAACTCACAGGCCAACATACTGAATTTAAGAGAAAAACACTTGAACTTCAATAAATGAAACTTCCAAGCAATTAACACTTTTTTATAATGGTATCCGCTTCAAGGGACGAATGTTTTACCGTTTAAGTTAAATGACAAAATCTCTAAAAACCTGGCAGACCTTAAGCTATTTTCGCTCACAACCTGGAAAAATGTATTTATTCAACTTTGTTTAGTAAATGAGTACATTATTATTGTTGCTCTTGTGTTATTCCGGTGAACAGCTGTCTTAAAATGTTTCCCTCCAGCGGTGGCTGCTTTCAGGGGGAAGGGAAGGAAAAGGAAATCTTCAAAAGGGGAACAGTATCATGGCGCTGTTGTTAATCACTTCAGCATCCGTCACTCCGCACTCACCACCCTTCTTGAAGCCGACCATCCCCACTCTTTGGATAGAAGGAAGGCCATCCTCCTCTCTGAAGGGCCTCCCAAGTGCTTCCCTGGAGACGCACTTCCCCGGGATGCCCAGGCCGAAGTAAAGCGGGCGGGGAGAGACCCCGGGCCGAACTCTTCTGCCCCCAACCCCTCCAGCGCCGCCCCGGGCCCTCCAGCACCCCGACTCTTCCTGGACTCCGACCTCTTCTGCACCGCCCGGGGCCCCGATTCCTCCGGCACCCTGGTCCCTCTGGCACCGCCACGGTTTACTCCGGCGCCCCGACTTCCCTTGCACCCTGAACCCTTCTGCACCACGGCCCTTCCTGCACCGCCACCGGCCCTCCTGGGACCCGACCCCTCCTGCACCACCAAGGACCTTCCGCATTCCAAGCCCACCTGCACCCCATCCGCCACTATGCCCCGACTGCCCCTGCACCCCCTTGAGCCCTGCAGTGTCCCGACTCCTCTTCTGGGCATCCGGGGAAGGACTCGGAGCCCGACAGGTAGGAAGATGGCGGCACTCACCTGTCACAGCAGCTGCGCCCGCCACCCCCGGAGCCAGCCCGGGTCGCGCACCGCCAGTGAGTCCCTACGACGCGGCCCCCAGTACTGACCCGACGACGCGCAGGACACCGCTGTCTCCGCACTGACGCGACCCCACAACTCCGACCTGGCGCTAATACACTTCCGGCGACGCCGGAAGTCCCGCCCCAGTCCCTCGCCTCTGGGGCCGCCGGAAGCCGCCCCACACCTCCGCCCCACACCCGGCGGCGCCGGAAGTCACGCTCCGGCTTCCGCCCCGCAGCCCCGAGGGGTCCGGGCGCGCTAAAGACCCCTTTTGGCTGCTGAGCCAACGCCCCCACCCTTGGTCGCCTACTCCTGCCGCTGAGCGGTTCGCGGGAGGTGGCCTCGGGGGTCGTAGCTACTCACCGGCGGGGCGCTCCGAGTCCATTTGCCCCGCAGCCCGGCAGCCGGGGCGGGAGGGCAGCGAGCCCGGGGCGGGGTCCGCCTGAGGCCTGAGACCCGGGGCCGCCTGCGCTCAGGGCCGCGCTGCCGGACGCGCGGGAGCCTGGCGGGGACGGCGCGGTCAGTGTTCGGCTCCTCCGCAGTGACTCACCCGCGTCCTGAAGTTTTTGATCACCATTGGCTGGGAAGGAAAAACAGAATCAGCTGTTCCCTGCGAAAGGTGGGACTTGGGCCGCCTTTTTCTTAGAATCTAGGTTGGAAACGCCGCATGATGGTCTTTACGTAAACAGCCGTCTCAACGCTCTGCAGAAAGCTCTAACCGCGCATCTGAAGCCCACCTAGAGTAAATCAAGAGTGTGAAAGCATTTTTTTTTCTGTGTAGGTTAACATTCCTGCTCCTTCCTTTAAAAATGAAGCTCAAGGCCAGGCGCGGTGGCTCACGCCTGTAATCTCAACACTTTGGGAGGCCGAGGCCGACGTATCACGAGATCAGGAGTTCGAGACCAGCCTGGCCAACGTGGTGAAACCCTGTCTCTACTAAAAATACAAAAACTAGCCGTAACCCCTGCTACTCGGAAGGCTGAGGCAGGAGAATCGCTTGAACCCGGGAGGCGGAGGTTGCAGTGAGCGGAGATCGCGCCTCTGCACTCCAGCCTGGGACAGAGCGAGACTCCGTCTCAAAAAAAAAAAAAAAAAAAAAAGGAAGCTCAAGATGAAGAGTCAGAAGTGGTAACTTGTTTGTTGCACAAGAAACAAATTTAAGGCCGGGCGCGGTGGCTCACGCTTGTAATCCCAGCACTTTGGGAGGCCGAGGCGGGCGGATCACGAGGTCAGGAGATCGAGACCATGGTGAAACCCTGTCTCTACTAAAAATACAAAAAATTAGCCGGGCGTGGTGGCGGGCGCCTGTAGTCCCAGCTACTCAGAGAGGCTGAGGCAGGAGAATGGCGTGAACCTGGGAAGCTGAGCTTGCAGTGAGCCGAGATTGCGCCACTGCACTCCAGCCTGGGCGACAGAGCGAGACTCCGTCTCAAAAAAAAAAAAAAAAAAGAAACAAATTTAGCATTCTATTTAGGGGATCCAGATTACGAAAAAAAGTGATTTCTGCATTAAGTATATTAATAAAACTTTATCACTATAAACAATTCTGTAACAGGAACGCCAAGGAAAAATATTTGACTTTTTAGAGAAGTCATTTTTTAAACTTTTAGAGGTTGTGACATTTAAGTAACATAATTTTATTTAGTACGTGGTATGCAAAGACATTCTGCTGGGTATGGCAGCAAATAGCTTTGTAAATCGCAGTGTCCCATCTAATTAACCCACATTGTAACAGGTGGTTTTATTTTGCAGCACTGCACCACAGTCAGGTAACACCAAGAATATCGTTAATGTACTTTTTTAAGTTGATATATTTAGGATTCCACAAAAGTCACTGAAAATAACTGAGTGCATGACATGTCACAAAACAAGGGAAAGAAATCATTTTTTGAGGGTCAGTCGTCTTACATCTTTTGTAACTAATTTAATCCCCAAAACAATCCAATAAAGTAGAAGTTATTCTAAATTGAATTTTAAGCATGAGAATGGGAATTACTCATCAAAAGTCAAAAATAATCGTGCAGCAGGGCAAAAACTAAAGGCTGACATCAGAACCCATGTTCTTTTCACTGTTGATGTGCTAGGGCTGCAGGAACAAAATACTGCAAACTAGGCAGCTTAAACAAATTTATTGTCAGAGGTTTGACTGGAAGTCCCAAATCAAGGTATTGGCAGGGTTGGTTCCTTCTGAGAGCTGTCATGGGAGCCTGTTAATGTATCTCAGCGTCTGGGCATTCCTTGGCTTGTGGCAGCATACCCCCGCCAGTCTTCACATGACGTTTTCCATGTCCATGTCTGTCTGCACACAGCGTTCTTTTTATGAGGACATCAGTCATATTGGAGTACGGTAGGTGCTACTCTAATATGACCTCATGTTAACTAATCATGTCCACAACAACCCTGTTTCCAAATAAGGTCACACGGTAAAATACTGGAAGTGAGGTCTTTAACACATGAATTTGAAGGGGACACAATTTAACCCATAACACACCGTATCCCGAAATAACTATCCAATGTAATTTTTTTAAAAGACACAAAACTAGCCGAAATTATAAAAGGTTATGATTGCAATCCTGGTGTCCAATTACATTCTCCCTCCTGCAGAAGCTGTGGGGAATCCTGTCTCAGAAAACCAATTTCTATTTTGTCACATGTCCATCTATGCAAAATACATGTACTTTGTCCCTGACATAGGGCAACAATGCTGAATTTACTAAGACTCATTTTTGAGCATGGTTTGATAGGGAATTAAGATTTACTAGGTATTCTGTCATTGTCCTCCTTACTGATTATTTTAACTGTGTCTCAAACGCTTGGATAGTTAGTACGCTATAGTGTTATAAGCTGTTTGACATGTTGCTTCATAAATTCTCAAGTTTTATATATATATGTGTGTGTGTATGTGTCATATAACAGGCACAACTGTTTTCGTGTGTATCACTTTATTGCACTTCACAGTTATCATGTTTCTTACAAAGTGGAGATTTGTGGCAGCCCTGCATGGAGCAAGTCTATCAGCACCATTTTTCTAACAGTATGTGCTCACTTCATGTCTCTGTGTCACATTTTGGTAATTCTTGGAATGTTTCAAATGTTTCCATTATTAAATCAGTTATGGTGATCTGTGATTAGTGATCTTTGATATTACTGTCATAATTGTTTGGGAGGCACTATGAACCACCCCTATATAAGACAGCAAACTGAGTCAATAAATGTTTTATATGTTCTAACCACTCCACTGACCAGCTGCCTCCCTATCTCTCTCCTTCTGCTCAGACCTCCCTATCCTTGAGACACGGCAATACTGAAATTAGGGGCCAGGCATGGTGGTGGCTCATGCCTGTAGTCCCAGCTACTTGGGAGACTGAAGCAGGAGGATTGCTTGAGCCCAGGAGTTCGCGGCTGCAGTGAGCCGTGATCATGCCACTGCACTTCAGCATGGGCAGCAAAGCAAGACCCTGACTCAAAAAAAAAAAAAAAAAAAAGTCAGGCAATTAATAGCTCTAAAATGGCTACTAAGTGTTTCATAAAAGAATGAGTTGCACATCTCTTACTTTAAATCAAAACTAGAAATGATTAATGATCAAGCACAGTGAGGAAGGCATGTTGAAACAGCCAAGTTGTGAATGCAAAGGAAAAGTTCCTGAAGGAGATTTGAAGTGCTCCTCCAGTGAATACGCAAATGATAAGGAAATAAAACAGCTTTATTGCTGATGTGGAGAAACTCTGAGTGGTCTGTATAGATTAAACCAGCCACAATATTCCCTTAAACAAAGCCTAATCCAGAGTAAGGCCCTAACTGTCTTCAGTTCTCTGAAGCCTGAGAGAGGTAAGGAAGCTACAGAAGAAAAATCTGAAGTTATCAGAAGTTGGTTCATGAGGTTGAAGGAAAGAAGCTGTATAGTACAAAAGTGCAAGATAGGCCAGGCATGGTGGCTCATGCCTGTAATTTCAGCACTTTGGGAGGCCAATGCAAATGGACCACTTGAGGTCAGGGGTTCAAGACCTGCCTGGCCAACATGGTGAAACCCTGCCTCCACTAAAAATACAAAAATTGGCTGGGTGTGGTGGCACACGCCTATAGTCCCAGCTACTCAGGACGCTAAGGCAGGAGGATCACTTGAACCCAGGAGGTGGAGGTTGCTGTAAGCCAAGATCACACCACTGCACTCCAGCCTGGGTAACAGAGTGAGACTCCATCTCAAAAAAAAAAAAAAAAAAAAAAAAGTGCAAGATAAAGCAGCAAGTCATCTAGGAGATCTACCTAAGATCACTGATAAAGATGGCTTTGCTAAACAACAGGTTTTCATTGGAGTGGAAACAACCTTACTTTGGGAAAGGATGCCACCTAGGACTGTCATAGCTAGAGAGGAGAACTCAAAGCCTGGCTTCAGAGCATCAAAGGACAGGCTGACCCTTGCTAGGGGGCTAGTGCAGCTGATGACTTTATGTTGAAGCCAGTGCTCATTTATCATTCTGAAAAATCCTAGAGTCCTTAAGCGTTAACACTAATTCTACTCTGCCTCTGCTGTGTAGATAGAACAACAAAGCCTGGATGACAGCACATCTACTTACACAGTGTGGTTTACTAAATATTTTCAGCCCACTGTTGAGACCTACTGCTCAGCAAAAAAAAAAAAAAAAAGATTTTCTTTCAAAATATTACTGCTGATTTACAGTGCTCCTGTTCACCTAAGAGCTCTGATGGATATATACAAGGAGATTCATGTTGATTTCATGCCTGCTAACACAACATCCCTTCTGCAGCCCATAGATCAAGGAGTCATTTTGACTTTCAAGTCTCATTATTTAAGAAATACATTTTGTAAGGCTATGGCTGCCTGAAGATGTAACTGAATCACTGCATTAGCATAATAAAACATGAATGGATAAGCAGTTGCTTCTTGTGGATGAACAAAGAAAGTAGTCTCTTGAGATGGATCCTAATCCTGGTGAAGGTGTGAACACTGTTGAAATGATAACAAAGGATTTAGAATACTCCATAGACTTAGTTTATGAAGTAGCAGCAGGGTTTGAGAGGATTGACTCCAATTTTGAAAGTTTTCCTGGCTGGGTGCAGTGGCTCACGCCTATAATCCCAGCACTTTGAGAGGCCAAGGTGGGCGGATCATAAGGTCAGGAGTTCAAGACCAGCCTGGCCAACATGGTGAAACCCCAGCTCTACTAATAATACAAAAATTAGCCGGGCATGGTGGCATGCGCCCATAGTGCCAGCTACTCATGAGGCTGAGGTAGGAGAATTGCTTGAACCCGGGAGGTGGAGGTTACAGTGAGCCAAGATCGCACCGCTGCACTTCAGCCTGGGCAAAAGAGCAAGACTCTGTCTCCAAAAAAAAAAAAAAAAAGTTTCCCTGTGGGTTAAAAAAAATCTTTAATGAAGAGTCAATCAATGTGACAAATTTCATTATTGTCTTATTTTAAGAAACTGCGACAGCCACCCCAACTTTCAAGCACCACCTTGATCAATAGCCATCAACGTTGAGGCAAAACCCTCTACCAGCAAAAAGATTATGACTCACTGAAGGCTCAGCTGATGGTTAGCCGTAAAAAATATTAACTTTAATCATCTCGACCATTTGGTACTCATCAAATATTCTCTATAACAAAATGGGAAATACACATAAAGCACTTCTGCTACATACTGAGTTATGATTGTTGTCTCCAGGAAAAGAACTTGGGGGAACGTTTGAGTTGTAAGCTGAACTAACTAGCTGCTTTTTTCATGAAATACCACTTTTACTGGAAAGAACTGACAGATAAACTGAGGTATTCAAACCTAGATATTTTGCAGACATTTTCGTGAAAATAAATATGTTCGTGCCACTTCAAGGAACATAATTCTCAGTGCTTGTTGCCAACAATATTTGAATTTTCATGCAAAAATTCAAATTAAAAAAAAAAACTTAAAACCATCAAGAACTTGGTGACTTTATGTGGAAGCTAGTGCTACAATACTTTAGCTTCCCAATACTTAAAAACTTTTCTGATGAGATTACTAGTGATATTAACAATGTGATTGATATTGAATAATGAAATGTTTTAGCATTTGGAAGGTCTGTTTAATTCAGTAAATCAATATTTTCCAAATGACCAATGCATGACATTTCAATATCACGCATAGGAAAATAAGCATTCGAGGTACAGTCAAAAATGAGTTTTAATGTAGCAAGTATAAAATGTCCATTGAAGTGGTTTCACATTGCAAATAGTAATTGGAAAATCAACCACTCGTGTTTTGGGGTAGTAGTATCAAAAAAGAATAACCGAGATAATTTGAAAAGGCTATTAAAAAATCCTTCTCAATTTTCAAACTGCATACAGCAGGTGCTCATTCATTTCTTTGTAACGTTGATGAGAAAAAGACTCCCGGCCAGGGGCACTGTCTTTGTGGTGTTTACGTGTTCTTGCCACACCTGCATAGGTTTTCTCTGGGTACTGCAGTTCTTGTCACATCCCAAAGGTGTGCACGTGAGGTGAACTGGTGTGTCTTCACTGTCCCAGTCTGAGTGTGGGTGTGTGAGTGGCCCTGTGATGGAATGGCGTCCTGTCCAGGGCTGGTTCCCTCTTTGTGCCCTGAGCTACTGAAACAGGCTTCAGCTACACATTACCCAGAACTGGAATAATTAATTATCTTGTTTTTTATTAATCTTTCTTAAATGTATGGATAGCTCACATTTATTTCAATGTTTAATATTAGAATACTTTGGCCTTTAGAAGCTTAGTAACTTTTTTTTTCCTTGGCCAGAAGTATGCTTTAGGAACTTAATCCTTATTTTTTAGCCTCTGGTAAAATTGGTTTTGCTATACGTTGTTTCACTTAAAGTCATAATTCCCAAGAACGCACTGACAGCAGTGACGACTTGCTGCGCATGCGGGAGGCCAGATTTTCACTGTGTGAAGCTAGTCATGAAAGAGATTTGCCAACATATAAAACAAAATCAAAGTCTGTTTTTTGTCTGGAAAAGATTTTTAATAAAAATGTAACTTATGTTAGTGTCATGTGTTGTTTAAGTGAATATTTTAATATGTTTAATTTCTACGTTAGTAAATAGCAGTAGTAAACAACAGTGAGCAAAAGCTTTTGGGGGTCCTCAGTACATTTTAAGAGTGTGCAAGCGTCCTGAGACCAAGAAGTTTGAGAACTGGTGCACACCAGGTTCATCTCACAAGTTCAGTATTTTAAATTCCACACAAAATGTAGAGGAAACAGCTGAATTCGCTTCAGCTGCGCGTACATTTCACGATTATTTAAAAGTTTAAAGGGCTAGGCGCGGTGGCTCACACCCGGAATACCAGCACTTCGGTAAGCTGAGCCCAGTGGATCACTTCTTTGGGTCAGGAGTTCCAGACCAGCCTGACCAACATGGGGAAACTCGTCTCTACTAAAAATACAAAATTAGCCGGGCGTGGTGGCGCATGCCTGTAGTTTCAGCTACTTGGGAGGCTGAGACGGGACAATCGCCTGAACCCGGGCGGCGGAGGTTGCTGTGAGCGGAGACTGCACCATTGCACTCCAACCTGAGCAACAAGAGCGAAACTGTCTCAAAAAAAAAAAAAAAAAAAACATTTAGAACGTCCTGTCATGTACCCCGAAAGCGAACACTCCCAACATACCGTGGAGCGCCCCACCCGCCCCGCGGCTCTGCTCCGCCTTGGTCCCGCTCGCAGACACCGCAAAACGGCCACCGTTCTAGACAGACAAGACCTCGCCGTGTAGCCAAACACTGTAGTCCCAGCGGCGGAACTCCGCAGGGGGATACTCAACCAGCCAGTCAGCAGTGACGTCCCGCCTTTCCTCCGTTTCCATTGGTCCATCCACGCGGAGGCCACGCCCATGGGACACCGAGCTTCCGGCTACCGGGCTTGGCGCCCGGGCGCCTTCCGACGGGGAGGGCTCCGCTCCACGGAACGCGAGCCTCGGGACGTCTGACGTTAGGCACCGTTCGCAGCGCCTCGGGCTCGCACGGCAGGATCCAAAGCGTGATTGGCTGGCGGCTGCTGTGGTCTCGGGCACCGCCCAGTCGCGGGACGCTGCCTCTGCGGAACTAGGGGTGGGGCCTGTTGACCCCCTTAGGGGCGGCCAGAACCCGAGCTCACGGCTCAGGTTCCCGGTGCTTCGCGCGTCTGCGGTTACCACAGGCCGGGGAGGTGGCACCACCAGGCGAAGCTTGGCGAGATTGTGTCGTCAGGCGCGTACGGGCGCCAATTGGCCGGGCGATGTGGCGCGGACTGGCGCTGGCGCGGGCGATTGGCTGCGCGGCCGGGGGGCGGGGCCGGTGGGCGGTGCGCGCCGCGGACCGTGCTCAAAGCGGGGGCGCTCCGGGACCGGCCGGTGTCCGTGGCCGGAGGCTGATCAGGTACTGTGGACGGGCGGCGGAGTTCGGGAGACGGGCGGGGCGGCACCGGGGAGCTGCGGGACGGGGCGGGGAGGAGGCCCGAGGTCTGAGCCACCCGTGAGGTCTCGGCGCGGAGGCCTGGACAGCTGGGGGTGGCGGCGTTGGTCTCCCGAACTGGAGAGAGGCCGGGCTGTGGTGGGCGCCCGCGCCCCGTGGAAGGCGGAGGCGTGGGTCGGGGCGTCAGAGACGTTGCCATTCTTTGTCAGTGGAAAAGATCGTCGTGTGCGCACAGTCACCTGAGGTTTCGGAACTCGTGGAATTGGAAACCGAGTCGCAGGAGACTAAGAGTTGCGAGTCTCCCCTTAGAGAATTCAGAAACAAGCGTAGCCAGCATCGTCAGAAACACGAGCGTGACGACACCGGCCTCCCCGTGCCGAGTCCACGCGTGTGACGCGGGTGCATACACCTGCGTCCGTGCAAGGGGGTGACAGCAACACATTCAAAGCGCTTCTCCTGGGAATGGAGCAGGAGAAGAGATGGGGAGCATCGCATAGATGGAACTAGACCTTTTTCTTGGGTTGGGTGATGTGTTCCCGAGTCTGCTACATGGTATTATCTTTAAACGCATAAATAGACTTATTCATTTTATCTTGGGATTATGAAGCTTAGTTTTAAAATCTGAATTCTGAAAATCCTGACGGAGCAATTGTCATTACAGCTGGGCGGTGGTGCACGCCTCTAATCCCAGCACTTTGGGAGGCGGAGGCGAAGGCTGCAGTGAGCCGAGATCGCGCCACCGCACTCCAGCCTGGGCGACAGACACAGCAAGACCCAGCCCCATCCCCCCGGAAAAAAATGTCACGTCAAAAAGTCTAGTAATTATGTAGTAACAAAACCTATCTTAGTGATCACCTAATATACAGTTGGCCTACTGTATCCTTGGGGTCCATATCCATGGATTTAACAAACTGCACATTATAAAATATTTGGAAAAAAATTTCATCTGTACTGAACATATACAGACTTATTCTGTAAACAATACAGCACAACTATTTATGTAGGATTTACATGTTTTAGATACTATAAGAGATCATCTGCAGATGATAATTTAACGTTCGGCCCGCATCACTTAACAGGGATACTTTGGAGAAGTTCATTGTTAGGTAGTTTCATCATTGTGGAAGCAGAGTGCGCTGACGCAGACCTAGACAGTGGAGCAGCTGGGCTGTGTGGTGTAGACAGACAGTGGAGCAGCTGGGCTGTGTGGTGTAGACAGACAGTGGAGCAGCTGGGCTGTGTGGTGTAGACAGACAGTGGAGCAGCTGGGCTGTGTGGTGTAGACAGTGGAGCAGCTGGGCTGTGTGGTGTAGACAGACAGTGGAGCAGCTGGGCTGTGTGGTGTAGACAGTGGAGCAGCTGGGCTGTGTGGTGTAGACAGTGGAGCAGCTGGGCTGTGTGGTGTAGACAGTGGAGCAGCTGGGCTGTGTGGTGTAGACAGTGGAGCAGGTGGACTGTGTGGTGTAGACAGTGGAGCAGCTGGGCTGTGTGGTGTAGACAAGACAGTGGAGCAGCTGAGCTGTGTGGTGTAGACAGTGGAGCAGCTGAGCTGTGTGGTGTAGACAGTGGAGCAGCTGGGCTGTGTGGTATAGACAGTGGAGCAGCTGAGCTGTGTGGTGTAGACAGTGGAGCAGCTGGGCTGTGTGGTGTAGACAGTGGAGCAGCTGGGCTGTGTGGTGTAGACAGTGGAGCAGCTGGGCTGTGTGGTGTAGACAGTGGAGCAGCTGGGCTGTGTGGTGTAGACAGTGGAGCAGCTGGGCTGTGTGGTGTAGACAGTGGAGCAGCTGGGCTGTGTGGTATAGACAGTGGAGCAGCTGGGCTGTGTGGTGTAGACAGTTGCTCCTAGGCTATTTTTCCTGTTGCTTCAGGCCTAGATTTGGACAGCGTGTTACTGTGCGGAATAATGTGGGCAGTTGTAACACAACAGCAAGCATTTGTGTATCTAAACATAGAAAAGGATGTGTTGTGCTCCGATGTTACAGTGGCTACATCATTAGCAATAGGAATATGTCAGTTCTGTTATAATTTTATGGAACCACTGTAGTGTATGCAGTCTGCAGTGTACGGAAACACCATCATGTGACACATGTATGTATACAGTAGGATATACACAGGTGATCTGCAAATATTATGCCATTTTATATCTGAAACTTCAGCATCCTCAAATTTTGGTAGCTGTGGGAGGTCCTGGAACCAACTCCCATATATACCAAAGGATGACTGTAGATAAAACTAGCCTATAGAAGTTGGAAATCTTTCTAAAATTGAGGCTAACTCTGAAGTTGACTTCCTTTTCACATTACTTTCCCTCTTGTTTTAATCATTAACCTTATTTCAGATTTTTTGTATTAGATATCAATATCTCCATCATCACTGACTCCTGACACACGCATTCACACACACACACATACCCAGACCCTATGTGGGTCTAGAACTTTGTATTAAGTAGCTGTTTAAACACTTTGTGTACATTCTGCAGTACGCTTGAACTCTGTTGAAAGTATTTCAGTGGTCCAGGTGTGGTGGCTCACTCCTGTAATCCCAACACTTTGGGAGGCCAAAGCAGGCAGATCTCCTGAGGTTAGGAGTTCGAGATCAGCATGGCCAGCATGGCAAAACCTCATCTCTACTAAAAATACAAAAATTAGCCTGGCGTGGTGGTGCACGCCTGTAGTCCCAGCTACTTGGGAGGTCAAGGCAGGAGAATCACTTGAACCCAGGAGATGGGGGTGTAGTGAGCTGAGATTGCATCATTGCACTCCAGCCTGGGCAACAAAATGAGACTCCCTCTCAGAAACAAAAAAGTATTTCGGTAAAATCTATGTATTTGAAATAGAGTCACATAGAAAGTAGAGCACATGGGATCTTCAAAATATATTGTGTAGAAAAATCAAAAAACAAAAATTATAATTCATTCAGAAATAAAGGAGAAGAAAAAAGGGAATAAAAAACTTCAAAGTCAGGCTATGTAAAGGTGCCCTGAAGGATACAAAGGTTAGAAAGCTTAGACGCTGCTGGATATAGATGTGTAAAAGTGTGAGTCAGAATACTGAAAGTACCCTAATAAGTGCTTTACATTTTAATCACATGGGAGGGATAAATGGGGGTTCAGAAAATTAATGCTTGATGCACTAAGGTAGGGATGGGCCAACTGTGTCCTACAGGCCAAATCTGGCCTGCTGCCTGTTGTTACGTCCTGTGAGCTGAGTGTTTTTCTCATATTTAAACGGATGGAGAAGAATCAAAATATTTTGTGACACATGAAAATTAAATGTAATTCAGTGTCCATAAATAGTTGTGTCCATAAATATTGGCATGCACCCACACTCAGTTTACATATTGCCCAGTTCACTTATTGCCTGTGACTATTTTACTGTTACAGAGGCAGAGTTCATACTCTCTGGCCCTTCACAGAAAAAACTTGCCAAGCACTGCCTTAAAGCATCTATTGAATATA
This sequence comes from Symphalangus syndactylus, assembly GCF_028878055.3. Lineage (NCBI taxonomy): Eukaryota > Metazoa > Chordata > Mammalia > Primates > Hylobatidae > Symphalangus > Symphalangus syndactylus. The sequence goes on along the minus strand of NC_072432.2, from coordinate 6,429,982 downwards.
ATGCATTAAGTCTTCTCCTGTTTATCTAGAATGATATCAGCTAAGTACTGTCCTGGGGGAAACTGACAAAAGTTACACAAATCATTTTTCTGATCAGGAGCTTGGGTTGAGAAAAACTGGATTAAGTCTTACTGTGACATTGGTAGAAAGGTTATTGAATGTCTGGCACATGAGTTGTGCCTTTAAAAAATGGATTTCAACCAAGATTGGCCTGTGGCATTCTTGAGCAACTATGCAGAGACAGGCAGTGGGAAAAACAATTCAGGACGGCAATGGGAGCACATTCTAGAGATTACAGAAGCTGGTGTAGAAAAGCAGGATGAAAAGTTAGGTTGGGGCTAAAAACCAGAGAAGAAAAGTACACTGGAAAAAGGATTGAGTATCAAGTGCTGCAGAGGATCTCAGAGGTCAAGAATTGAGAGTGGAACATTGAGCCTGGCGTTTAGGAGCATGACTGTGATAAAAGGCCAGCTGTGGAACCTGGAGGAGAAATGATGACCGAGATAGCGCTGAGCAGGCAGCTGGCAGCGTTCTTGGGGTCCCTGTGGGGATGCAGAGTGGTACAACTGCAGATGGGGAAGCAGCATCATTATTAACCTGTGTTTATATGACATTCGGAAAAATATATGATGGCCTTTCTTTCTCTTTTCCTTTAATATTAGTGTTCTAGGACAGATCAGACATTTTATAATGATGCCTGAAATAAACACTGACCACCTCGACAAGCAACAGTTGCAACTCCTGGCAGAGATGTGTATCCTTATTGATGAAAATGACAATAAAATTGGGGCTGAGACCAAGAAGAACTGTCACCTGAATGAGAACATTGAGAAAGGTGCTGCTTTGAAATAGTCTTTCTTGTAAAGCGATTTATGTAGGCATTTCCGATTTGCGGAGAAGAGCACTCTGTTCAAGGAAGTGCAGTCTTCAATAGTACCGTATTTTCTCGTTGGTTCCAGTTCGTTAAATAGTGTAGTCACTAGCATCTGCTTTGCTGTCTTCCTGTTACAGCGATTTCTCTTCACTTCATGCCTTTTTCTCGGCTTCTTCAGAGTTATTCTGGATTCATAAAAGAGGGACTAACCCTGACATACAGCAGCAGCCTAGCCTCTAATATTTCTAGAGAATGGAGAGAGGCGGGCACCATGCAGGGAAGGGTGTGCCTTCACCACTTTCCGAGAACTGAATGTCCTTGATAGGGAACTTGACTGCAGGAAAGGGGCCACCAGCATCACCATTTCCTTCACTCGACGGCCAGCTTCCTTGCCCAGTGCAGAGCTCTTCGTCACCATAGCCATGCAGAGACTATGCATGTGGACAAACCATGGGAAAAAGCAAAAGCAGCAGCAAGTTACTAATGTTATTCTGAACTGCAGGGAGAGAATTTGGCAAATAACTGGTACTTAAGGCTAAATTAATTGTTATTTCTTTTGCTTTCAGGATTATTGCATCGAGCTTTTAGTGTCTTCTTATTCAACACCGAAAATAAGCTTCTGCTACAGCAAAGATCAGATGCTAAGATTACCTTTCCAGGTTAGTACACTTTTAATGTACAATATTTTGTTTGTACATTAATTTGACTTTTTATCATTCTGAATTCTTGGAGCCAAGGTCACAAAGGGAAATCCTGTGAGTGGCATAATTTTATATTCTGCATAACGTGAGTTTACACAATGAGTGCAACCTAATACAACAGCAAGAAAAAAATAAGAACTAGTAAGCAATTGGGCAATGTGTATAATTTACTTATTTATCTTTCATCTGTATTATCTACGCTTTGATCTTCTTTGGTTGAAGAAGCATTAATAAGGAACTTACCTACAAATGTAGTCTGTTTCACAACATAATTACTGATAGCCCATTATAACTCGTTTCAAAATCCTTAAAATAATTACTGATAGCCCATTATAACCAATTTTAAAATCCTTAAATAATTACTGATAGCCCATTATAACTGATTTTAAAATCCTTAAAAATCATTTCATTTTTCAGTTACTTGTAAAACTTTTTCTTGATCTTTCAGACCTACTTTGAAGAAAAGTTGATCTGTCTCTATGTTAACATTTTCCAGGTTGTTTTACTAATACTTGTTGTAGTCATCCATTAAGTAATCCAGGCGAGCTTGAGGAAAATGACGCCCTTGGAGTGAGGCGAGCAGCACAGAGGCGGCTGAAAGCTGAGCTAGGAATTCCCTTGGAAGAGGTAACCGGCTCTACTACACAACCATACAAGCCGAAACCTAAACATATTTTAAAAAGGTTTTTAATAAAATTTTTAAATTCAAATGTAGTTCTCTGCTTGGTAACCTCCTGAGTTATGAGTTAGCCCCACAAACCATCCTGAATAAACATTATTTAAATTTTGATTTCTTAATATCACTCGTAAAAACTTAGCTCATACTGGGATGGACTGATCTGTTAAGCACTATATAAGTTTGAATATTTCTATAATTGATCAAATCTAAGATGAATATTTCTAAGTGTTACAACTCTTGTAGAATTTGACTAGCAGGTTTTCCAGTTTTCACCTGAAACTCCCCCCCTACAAAAAAAGGTGAAGATTTTCTTACAGAAATTCTTAGGAATATGAACCATAAATCTAATTGGTTTAATTGAAATAATTTTTTTTCTTGGAATTGTCCCCCTTAAATAAGACCTGGATAAATAAAGTATTTCTTATCTATATTTTCCAAAAAACAATTTTAAAATATGAAAAAGAAAAATGTCAGGCTGGGCGTGGTGGCTCACGCCTGTAATCCCAGCACCTTGGGAGGCCGAGGCGGGTGGATCACGAGGTCAGGAGTTCGAGACCAGCCTGACCAACATGGTGAAACCCCGTCTCTACTAAAAATATAAAAATTAGCTGGGCATGGTGGGGCGGCACGCCTGTAATCCCAGCTACTCAGGAGGCTGAGGCAGGAGAATCGCTTGAACCCGGGAGGCGGAGGTTGCAGTGAGCTGAGATCACACCACTGCACTCCAGCTCGGGTGACAGCAAGACTCTGTCTCAAAAAAAAAAAAAAAAAAAGAAGAATGTCACATTTCTAGTTTGAGTGACTGCCCTTGCCCCTTTTTTTAACATTAAAAAAAAATAAATAAAAACTTACCTGTTTGGTCCTACGGGAAAAAATGCAAACACTTGAAACTAATAATGTAATCATTTTTCCATATATAATATTAAGAAGATTTCCATATACCATTGATAGGAGATTAATGCTTTAAAAGTTCTAATCCTAAAACTATACTGCTGTTCAAGATACCGCTGTAATACAGTGAGCTAATTTTAGATTTTTTTTGTTATTGTGGCCAATGTTTTAATTACTTTTTTTTTTAATGTCTTAGGTTCCTCCAGAAGAAATTAATTATTTAACACGAATTCACTACAAAGCTCAGTCTGATGGTATCTGGGGTGAACATGAAATTGATTACATTTTGTTGGTGAGGAAGAATGTAACTTTGAATCCAGATCCCAATGAGATTAAAAGCTATTGTTATGTGTCAAAGGAAGAACTAAAAGAATTTCTGAAAAAAGCAGCTAGTGGTGAAATTAAGATAACGCCATGGTTTAAAATTATTGCAGAGACTTTTCTCTTTAAATGGTGGGATAACTTAAATCATTTGAATCAGTTTGTTGACCATGAGAAAATACACAGAATGTGAATATGTAGGTAAAATGATTACTGAAAAATTTCTCTACTTAACAAACTTAGAATGACTTTTTCCTTTTAAATTTAGTTCTATACACTGATACTTTAAAACTTGTGTGGAAAAAACTAACGTATAATTTTGTATCACACACCCTGGATATGTGTTCTGTTTCTAAGCAACATTTGTGAGAGATTATTGTAAAATGAGAGAGAGCAAATAAAACTTAATTTAACCTTTGCAGATACATGCTTATGGGAAATTTGAACAAATGAGTGAAGCCCTGTGTTTTTAGTACGCTGTGATAAACATTTCCGGAGCACTTGCTATTTGCCAGGTCCTTTATGTATCATTAAATTTTTATCATAGTTCAGAAAAATGTGCAAAGGAAACCATCGCCTCGCTCCTTCAAAACAGTCCTAATTAACTTTCATATTAGCAGATTAAACTAGCAGAGCAGGTTCAAGGGAAATTAAATGATATGGACCCTAATTTGTATCATTCTGAGTTGATTGTTTGGTTTATTCATTCTGGAAACATGTTGATACTTACAGTCAGCCACTGCTTTTGATAAGTGATATTGATTAGGTTAAATCTTCTTTTAAATAGTATTTACCAGTTAGCAAAGTCTGTGTTTTCAGAATTACAGTGGGCACAGAGGTGTTCATAAAATGGGAATTGAGTCTCACTCGATAAGAGTTGCTTAAACTTGATACTGTTGACATTTGGGCTGGATAAAATCCTTGTGGTGGGGGTCCATGCTGTGCATTACAGGATGGTGAGCAGCATCCCTGGACTGCACACTGGATGCTGTTTGCATCCCTCTCCTGTGACACCCACAATTATACCAGATGTTGCCAGATGCCCCTAGGGGACAGAGTCAACCCCCAACTGAGAACCACTGTCCTACAGAGTCAGGAAATATTGTAGGAAGAAAAAAATAACAACGACAAAGGCCAGTGTTAATGTTAAATAGATGAGATTATGGAATGTGTATATTAATGTTAAAAATTGTACCTTGATCAATGTACTTTTTATAAACTTGCCATAGATATCTCAGATTTGAGATCTCAAGACAGCTTTATTATTCTTAAATGCTGTATGATAATGAAGAAAAATAAAAATTTATTTCTTGCAAAGTTAAATGTTTGTTAAATTCAATAGAATGACTCACTTATGTTTAACTTTGGGCAATTTATAATTTCAGACAAGACTGTTTAGCAAGTATTCTATTGACAAGTAAAAAATGCAATTTAATACTGTGTTTAGTTTGTTAAAATTTTGATACACTGATAGGATATTGCCTGTATAGTTTCTGTTGCATTTATAATATTGTTTCTAATTTTTTTAGTTTTCTAGGAAGTTTTAGGCTGAAAGCCACATATAATTAGTTATGTGATAACTATGAGTTGCCATGGCTACTGAATTGGACATGGGACCCTTAGACTGTTACCCACCACCTTGTTAAGTACTTAGCAAGCGTTAGATACTACTGTTGTAATATTACTAGGATGCCATCCAGAAAATCTAAGTAGGAATGTCTTTTGACCTGATAAACTCCTTAGAACTCCATCTTTTATAAAGAGGAGTATCCCTCTCCTAGATATAGCTGCTTCTGACCTCAAAGGCAGATGTGTTGGTTTTAAACTTGAAAGCTAAATGATACCTATAAATTTTTTTTTTCTTAAACTGTTTTAAACTCTAATCTTCAATATATATACTTGTTTGATTCTGGTCAAACCATTGCCAACTCCTTTAAGGACAAAGTAGAAGTGGCTTTCTAATAATTGCTGATTCTGTTTCCCTACCTATATTATCAAGAGAACAAGACCAAAACAGAAAATGGCGTAATAGGAAGGAAGGCACATTTTCTTCTTACTTGGCCCTGGCACCTGGGGACAAGTCCAGGACGTACCCGCAGTGGGTCCCTATGGGAACTGCCCTCCACCTGCTCCCTGGGGACAAGTCCAGGTCGTACCAGCAGTGGGTCCCTGTGGGAACTGCCCTCCACCTGCCCCCTAGGGGGTGCTTGTGCAGTGGTTTCATCCTCTCACTTGGATCTGTCCGTTGGACCCTCACTAGAGTTGGGAGTTCCTCATAGGATGAGGTACTCTAGATCCCCTCTTGACAGATTTTCTTTTTATTATTTCAGATACACCTCTTCTTTACCCTTCCTCTCTGGGTGCTTTTTCAGCCCTAAGTATGTACTTACACATTTTATAACATTTTATAGCGTGAACTGAAGTGTGTATTTGTGTGTATTCAGGTATCCTGACAGCTTTCTACTTTACAATTTTCACACATACTTTATACTTATTTACCATACATGGTTTAGACTCCCAAACGTAAATCTCCAACACTGCATTCTCTCCTCTATTTTATATGCCTATAGGTGAATGCATAAGTAAACTGATATATCCAGACAGTAGAATGTTATTTGGCACTAAAAAGAAATGAGCTATCAAGCCACAAAGACAGGGAGGAAAGTGAGGTGCATGTTGCTGAAAGAAGCATGAAAAGGCTATATCCTGAAGGAGTCCAGTTCTCCAACATTCCTGTAAAGGGAAAACTGGAAACAGTAAAAAGCCAGGGGGGTGAGGGGAGGGAGGAATGAGTGGGCAGGGCACAGGATTCTTAGGGCAGTGAAACTCTTCTGCATGGTACTGAATTGGTGGATATCGGTCATTACGCATTTGTCCAACACCAAGAGCAAGCCTCATGTAAACTGGACTCCAGGTGATAATGATGTGTTGATGTACATCTATCGGCTGTAACAAATGGACCACTCTGATGGGGATGTTGATAGTGGGGGAGCCTGTGTGTGTGGAGGGGCTGGGGGTCTATGGAAACTCTCTACCTTCCACCCAATTTTGCTGTGAACCTGAACTGGTCTAAAGAATAAAGTCGATTAAAATTTGGGTGTTAAACATGGAAAGGAGCTTAACCTCATTAATCACTGGGTAGGTGCAAATTGAAACCCGAATTTAAAGGACTGACATCACCAAGTGTTGACGGAAAATAAAGTAACTGCTTATGAGCATGTCTGCTACCATGGAGCTGTTGGCCACTGTCTACTAAAGTCAAACGAGTCGGACCTGGCAGGAGACAAATGTGCATGGTTCTGCCTTCTTTTGTTGCCATTTTACTAACTTGGCAGAGAACGAATGCAGCATATTCTTGAGCTGGGAAGTCACTGACATATTCGTTGTTACTTTGAGAAACTAGGTGTTTCCTAGATTTTTATGCACTGCCTATAAGTAGGTGATACAGTGTGGGTTCAGGGCTTGCCTCGCTCACGGAGCTCTTTACTACATGTCGTCTCTAGCCCAGGGACGCCCCTGCAGAACATCTGCAGTGATTACATCAGCCTTGGTGTTCGCGCAATTGGATGCTGCCATGCCGCGGGAGCAGTCCTGCTATACACAGCAGTGTGAGTAAATCCACAGACCCAATCTTGAGTGGAAGAAGCCGGATACAAAAGGCACATGTGATTCCAGTGAAATAAAGGTCAAAAACAGGCAAAACCAATTAAGATGTAGGCAAGAATAGAGGCTACTTCCAGGGGGCGCAGGGAGCCTTGTGAGATTTTGGAAGTACTCTCTGTGTTGATAGGGTGTTGGTTACATGGGTGAATATGTTAGGATTGATTTAAACAATTTGTGCACTTTTAAGTGACAGCTTAACACAATACAGAATCTGCGAGCTCTAGAGAATAGAGCTCAGCACTGATAGAGAATCAGTGGAGAGCAAGTGGCATCTCACCTTGACAGGAGTGGAAGTGCAGGTGCTTCTGGCCACTGCATCTTGGCATCAGATTGGCCAGGAAAGGCCATGAAGACATGCCCTGTGTGGGTTTGGGGCTCCACTCCTGAGAGAAGACAGCAAGGTCAGCTGCCACGGTGTGCGTCGCGTCCCCGTGGGCCCCTGCAGGCAGCTGACACGGCATTGGTTGACATGACACACTTATGCTGTAGGAAAAGAACTCTGTCCCCACCCCCACCCCACGGGGGACAGATGCCGCAGTGGGGTTAGTCGCGTGCTGCTCGATCACATGCCCTGACGCAGATTAAGAGGAACATACAGTCTGAACGGGAAAGGTGTTCCCACGCCAGGTGACAAGCCAGCTCCGGCTGTGAGGCCTTGCCTGCATCTCAGCGTGTCCACGTGTTTTCCCTTCTGCCTGGAACCTGCACTCCCTTCGTCTGCACCTGGCTGAATCTGACTCATTTAAACCCTTGGCTTAAACGTCATCTCAGATGATCTTCCCAGGACTCAAATCTGAATCAAGAGCATGAAGTCGGAGCTCAGTGACTTTGAGTAAATTATGAATAAAAACTTAAGCGTTGGCCGGGCGTGGTGGCTCACGTCTGTAATCCCAGCACTTTGGGCGGCCGAGGTGCGCGGATCACGAGGTCAGGAGTTTTGAGACCAGCCTGGCCAACATGGGGAAACCCCATCTCTAGTAAAAGTACAAAAATTAGCCGGGCGTGGTGGCAGGCGCCTGTAGTCCCAGCTACTCGGGAGGCTGAGGCAGGAGAATGGCATGAATCCAGGAGGCGGAGCTTGCAGTGAGCCGAGATCTCACCACTGCACTCCAGCCTGGGCGACAGAGCGAGACTCCATCTCAAAAAAAAAAAAAAAAAAAAGTAAGCGTATACTCACGGGTCCCATAAGGCGACATCGCTTGTGTACAGACGGTTCCCTCTCAGCAGTCGCCACTCCCACGTCAAAGGCTGTTCATGCTTCCCTTCAGGTAACGATGGGCCAGGCAGTGGCACAGCCCACCTCCCAAGAGCGCTGGAAAAACCTGAGAGAAAATGTCAGAGACCAAATAGCTCTGAAAAGAAGCATACGGCAAAATCTAGGAGAAGAAAACCTGTGCTGCTTTTCCCAAGGGGCATTGCCCAGTTCCAGTAAAGGAGCAGAGAGGCTGGGCAACGGGGAGGTGCTTCCAATAGCCGGACAGGAATGGGGGAGCAGAGACCAGGAGTGAGAGCTGCCAAGGGCAAGGCCCACGGAGAGTTCCCCAAGCTTCACGTGCTAGGAAGAGGAATTTAGGGCCAGCCTGGAATTGGCTCAAAGCCTGTTTTTATTAGGGAAATCTGAGATAGTTACTTCTCTAGTTTCTTGCAGAAAACCATTATCTGGAGAACAATAGCACATCACAGGCTCCAAACAACCCCCATGTCTTTGTCATACACAGCATCCAGAGCTCACTGGGCGTCCACCCGGTGGGAGACAGGCCAGCATGACAAAGTGGCCAGCACACAAGCCAGCGGCAGTGACTTCAGGGCCCAGAGAACGTCAGCAGCCACAAACCTAAGACACAAAGCTTAACGTCAAGGAAATAAAAGTCATGACAGAATTTTTAGAGGAACTGGACATTATTTTTTTTTAAAAGAACGAAATGGGCCCAGTTTTGAAGGATGCCCCTGAGAGCCATCGGCCCCAGCAGAGAATCACTGCTGGGGTCTCTGTTTCTTATCACAGAAATTCTAGAACTGTGTCCAGAACATAATCAGCACTCAATAATTATTTGCTAAAGGGAGGAAAGAAGGAAGAGAAGATAGAATAGAAATCTTCCATGTGAATTTTTTATTGAGGAGCCTTGAGAGGTGGCCAAGAGGCCTGGGGAGGCCTGTGTTCCTGGCTTTAGGCTGTTTGTTGAGCAAAGAGAGTGACCTTCCTGTTCCCAGGGAGAACAGCCCTTCTCAGTTTCATTACGGACAATGTTCTTCACAGCCCTAAGTTACTTCCAGAGGAAAAGACGGAGACTTCATAGACCTATTTAAGTAAGATTGAAAGATGATTTTATTTAAAATCTTTGCAATTTTTATACTTCTGGCCAACAATAGGCATTCTTAGAATTTTTGAAATTTACAACTTAATCATGACATGTGAACATCCTAAAGTACACACATGTCCTTGAAAATATTCCACGGAGAAGCTACAATGAAAGCCATAAGACTCTCTGATTGGCTCTGTGACCATGGTTTGCAGATTGATTTGAGCACTTTGGCCAGGCATGTGCCACTTGATTCTTGTCCAAGGAAGCCCAAGACGTGACACGGTGACCCACTTTAATGTGTTTATATATAAGTGATTTCAGGAGGCAAAAAAACAGATTACACTTTTTTTTTTTTTTTTTTTTTAAGACAGAGTCTCGCTCTGTTGCCCAGGCTGGAGTGCAGTGGCGCGATCTCGGCTCACTGAAAGCTCCGCCTCCCGGATTCACGCCATTCTCCTGCCTCAGCCTCCCAAGTAGCTGGGACTACAGGCGCCCGCCACCACGCCTGGCTAATTTTTTGTATTTTTAGTAGAGACAGGGTTTCACCATGTTAGCCAGGATGTCTTGATCTTCTGACCTCAAGATCCGCCCACCTCGGCCTCCCAAAGTGCTGGGATTCAGATTATACTTTTAAAAGTAATGGCAAACACAATTCTCAATTTAGGGTCTCAGTAATTTACAAATGTGTGTCTACAGTTAATGGGCACAGAAATTTACCCAGAAGAATTAAGAGGGGTACGTATGCAGGGGGTAGAAATGGGATCCCAATTCAGAGAAAAGGGAATTGTTCTCCGGGAATCAGGACAAGGAAAGCTTAGGGAATAAGTCAAGAAGAGAAGAACCAAAGTATTGAACTTGGGGCAAGACCAGAGTAAGAACCAACAGGAAAACCAAATTGCTGCACAAAGATAGTAAACAATGAGACAGGGATAGTTTGTTGGCCTGAAGATACTAGCCCATACATGTATGCCAAAAGCCTACTGGCAGTGTACCCAGAGACTACTCACAGCATCATGGCACAGCACAGCCATCCAGTGGGTAAGGTTTCCTGGCATCTCGTCACAACCACTGGGCCTTGACCTTGGTCATCCATGAGCTCTGAGCTCTGAGCTCAAGTCTTACTGATTGTAACAGCGCTCTTGTCACTGGAGTTTGGCCAGTTATGTTAACATCTAGCTATTTATGAACCTTGTCATTAATAATTATTACAAGATACAACACAATAGGAACAAATCTATTCATAAAAGATATATACACATAAACAACAAAAACACTTATATGTATCATTATTCAGCCTCCTAGATGAATAACATCTTAAACCTTATTTTTAAGTCTTTAATTTTTTGCCTTTCATTTACTTAACTCTCTATTACAGTTTCAGAGCTTGGGTTATACCTGAGCCTAAACATGGTTAAATACCACCCAGTTGTACAGGAGACAGGATCGAATGATAGAGAAATTAGAGAAGTGAGTGCTGGAGGAAGAGCAGTAGTCTTCTCATGGCTGAAAATTAAAGCTAAGTCTGAGATAGACCCCTTTTCACATGGATGTGGGGCCCATTTTAATAATGAACTTACGGCCGGGCGCGGTGGCTCACACCTGTAATCCCAGCACTTTGGGAGGCCGAGGCGGGCAGATCACAAGGTCAGGAGATCGAGACCATCCTGGCTAACACGGGGAAACCCCGTCTCTACTAAAAAATACAAAAAATTAGCCGGGCGCGGTGGCGGGCATCTGTAATCCCAGCTATTCGGGAGGCTGAGGCAGGAGAATGGCGTGAACCTGGGAGGCGGAGCTTGCAGTGAGCCGAGATCGCACCACTGCACTCCAGCCTGGGCGACAGAGACTCCGTCTCAAAAAAAAAAAAAGAAAAATGAACTTACATTTCTCTCACATATATTCAACTCTTCACATTTTCTTTTTCTTCTTTTGTTAGATTTATCAAGCTGTGCTTTTCAATAATTTGTCATTTTAATGAACATTATCAAATTTAGTGGTGTAACCTTTCCCTACATACAATCTTAGTATGTTTTTAATATCTTCCTTTTTCTTACACATTTTCCAAAATCTTTCCTGTCTCCCAATAGCATATGCAGAAGAAAATGAGATATCTCAAATACAGCAAAAACTGCATTAGATAGCTTTGGAATAAAAAAATTGAAAAGCTTCTATTGATCCCAGCACTTTGGGAGGCCAAGACTGGTAGATCACTTGAGGCTAGGAGTTTGAGACCAGCCTGGGTGACATGGTGAAACCCCATTTCTACAAAAATTAGCCAGGCATGGTGGTGTATGACTGTAATCCCAGCTGCTCAGCAAGAGGAAGGGGGGACCGGCAGAGGGAGGGGGCTGAGACACAAGAATTGCTTGAACCTGGGAGGCAGAGGTTGCAGTGAGCCAAGATCGCACCACTGCACTTCACCCTGGGCAACAGAGTGAGACTGTCTAAAAAAAAAACAAAAGAGCAACAAAGTTGGTTAAAAAAAATAATTAACTAGAATGATCAAGAAGAACAGAGAGAATGCAAAAAAGACGAAAATCCGAAATAATGCAGGTACATCTTTGTATTACCCAGCTAAGGCATAGTAATTAAAATCTTCCCATGAAGAAAAGGCAAAGCCCAGTGGCCTCCCTGGTGAGTTCTAACAAACATTTATAGAAGAAATATTGGCCAAGCATGGTGGCTCACGCCTGTAATCCCAACACTTTGGGAGGCTGAAGCAGGCGGATCACCTGAGGTCAGGAGTTCAAGACCAGCCTGACCAACACGGTGAAACCCCGTTTCTACTAAAAATACAGTTAGCCGGGTGTGGTGGCACACGCCTGTAATTCCAGCTACGCAGGAGGCTGAGGCAGGAGAATCACTTGAACCTGGAAGGCAGAGATTGCAGCGAACCGAGATCGCGCCATTGCACTCCAGCCTAGACAACAAGAGCAAAACTCTGTCTCAAAAAAAATAAAAAATAAGAAATATTACCAGTTCTTCATAAGCACTTCCAAGAAATAGAGAAAAAAGGAACACTTTCTTTTGGTTATTACAAGAAACTATACCAATGTATGTTAGTTATTTTATATTTTTTATATATTGGTGTTATTTTATTAGTTTTATATATATTTTATAATTAATCTATAAGTTATATTAATTATTTTATATATTATGGTTATATTGCAGTTATATATAGATATATAGCTATATATAGTTATATTACAGTTATTATATTAGTTATTTTATATATTGTTATTTTATATTTTATATATAATATTTTAGTTATCCTATCTCCCAATAGCATACGCAGAAGAAAATGGGATATCTCAAATATAGCAAAAAGAATTCTATTGAGAAGTGTTCAATAATAAGTAAAATGACACATATGTGATTGATATCTTTTTTTTGTTTTTTGAGTTGCCCAGGCTGGAATGTAATGGCATGATCTCAGCTCACTGCAACCTCTACCTCCCCGGTTCAAGAAATTCTCTGCCTCAGCCTCCCGAGTAGCTAGGATTACAGGCGCCCGCCACCACGCCCGGCTAATTTTTGTATTTTTAGTAGAGATGGGGATTCACCACGTTGGCCAGGCTGGTCGTGAACTCCTGACCTTGTGATCCATCCACCTCAGCCACCCAAAGCACTGGGATTACAGGCGTGAGCCACTGCGCCCAGCGTGGTTGATATCTTAAGGCTGATGACAGCAGCCCTCTTAAATGAATCTGCAATTTGCTACTGAATCCATACAATTCACCTCCTCCAGTATTTGGCCAAGCCACACAATAACTATTTATAACAGTTATTACAAGAAAACTATATCAGTCACGAATACAGATACAAAAATCTTAAAATATTAACAGAAACCAGCAATATATAAAAAGAATATACTCCACGACCAAGTGGAATTTATTTCAAGAAAGCAAAGCTAGTTTAACATCTGAAAATCAATTAATATGATACACCATATTGCTAGAATAAAGGGGACAAGACCACAAGACTCATTTCAGTAGAAATGCAGAAAAAACATTTGACAAAACTCAACATCAACTCATGATAAAACCTCAACAAAGTAAGAGGAGAAGGGAACTTCTTCAACCTGATAAAGGTCACCTTCTGAAAACCTACAGCCAACCCTGTCTTTGCATTGAACAATGCTGTAGAACAACAGCTCAACACACTTTCTTAGGAAAGCAGAATCTGAGAGCCCATTCAGAAAAAGTCTGAGAGCCCATTCAGAAAAAGTGTTCTTCGGAGAGCAGGATTGAATTAGTTTGATCTTTTCAGTTGAATGAGGCAGTAAGCCACTAGGCACAGTGACACTAGCTTTGGTAATGTGCAGCTATATACAAATATATGTAATCCAGGCTAGAGTACAGTGGCACAATCCCAGCTCACTGCAGCCTTGACCTCAGAGGCTCAGTCGATTCTCCCATCTCAGCCTCCAGAGTAGCTGGGGCTACAGGTGCACACCACCGCGCCTGGCTAAGTTTTTGTATTTTTCGTAGAGATGGCGCTTGCCATGTTGTCCAGGCTGGATGCCTGAGCCCAAGTAATCCACCCGCTTCAGCCTCCCAAAGTGCTAGGATTACAGGTGTGAGCCGCTGCGCCGGACACTGCCTTAGGAGTATATGAATATATTTTTGATGCAAATGGAACCTTTCATTCAGGTGTAAATAAACTTGAGCTAAGTAAATGGTTAATAATAGCAGTTGATTTACATGCTTGCATTTATCTATTTTTTTCATTTACATACAACTCTTTGTGGGAAAATGCACTAAAGATGCTGAGTACAAAAACTTTGTATTTATTTGCAGGATATAGCTGAATATTTTTAATTAATTAAATAACCGAAGTTCCAAATTATAAACCTACAATCATGGACAGACATGGGAGCTTAAAGATTGCGTGGCTTGGCCAAAAGTTGGAGGAGGTCCAGGCGCAGTGGCTCACGCCTGTAATCCTAACATTTTGGGAGGCCAAGGCAGGCGGATCGCCTGAGCTCAGGACTTTGAGACCAGCCTGGGCAACATGGTGAAACCCCATCTCCACTAAAATACAAAAAAAAAAATTAAGCAGGGGTGGCAGCATGCACCTGTAGTCCCAGCTACTTGAGAGGCTGAGGCAGGAGAATTACTTGAACCCAGGAGGCGGATGTTGCAGTGAGCCGAGATCATGCCATTGCACTCCAGCCTGGAGACAGAGCGAGACTCCGTCTCAAAATATATATATATTAGAGGAGGTGAATTGTATGGATTTAGTAGCAAATTGCAGATTCATTTAGGAGGGCTGCTGTCATCAGCCTTAAGATATCAATCACATATGTGTCATTTTACTTATTAGCGAACACTTTTCACTGAGTACTTGTTCTAGAAGCCCTCCCAAATTAATTATCTCTTCCAAATTTTCCCAATAATACCAACGGCTCATCTTTTGTGATCATAGCTAAAGTGTTAATTCTTTCTTGATTTATATAGATAAAAATAACCCTATTATGGAAAGTTATTTTTATTTTCCTCACTGCCAAAATTTTATTGATCACCGTTTTCCAACACATGGATTTGAATATAATCTCTTAAGATATTTACAGAAATTTTAACCTATGTTATCAAATATCAGGAAGTGGTTATCTTAGAAGCTTGTTCTTTGGAATTTTGTTGAAAGGAGTTGAAAATTTGAACAGCTCAACAACAATTGTACTTAACAATTTAGGTTAAGTTACTTGATAGTTTTAAATGTGAGAAAAGGAACGAGAAATATTAGAGAAAGGAATTGGATATAGTGAGCACGAAGGAAGTTTTCTAAGAGTGTTCCTGCAAAGGAGAGCAGAGCAGCAGTGGAGTAGCTTGCTGGGCAAATGAGGCCTAAAAAACTAGCTGTTACTCAAATGAAATCATGGTCACATGCTTGCAGACTGATAGGAGAATTCCATCAGAGAGAAAACGTGATGATAGGGAAGAAAAAGGGAAAATTGCTGGACGATGTCTTTGAGTAGGTGACTGTGGGTGAATCTGCTGCAGAAGAAGTTAGTTTTTTGATTTTGTTTTTTGTTTTTTGTTTGTTTTTGAGACAGAGTCTCGCTCTGTCGCCCAGGCTGGAGTGCAGTGGAGCGATCTCCGCTCACTGCAAGCTCCGCCTCCTGGGTTCACGCCATTCTCCTGCCTCAGCCTCCCCAGTAGCTGGGACTACAGGTGCCCACCACCACGCCCAGCTAATTTTTTTGTATTTTTAGTAGAGACGGGGTTTCACTGTGGTAGCCAGGATGGTCTCGATCTCCTAACCTCGTGATCCACCCGCCTTGACCTCCCAAAGTGCTAGGATTACAGGCGTGAGCCACCACACCTGACCCAAGAAGTGACTTTTGGTAAGTACACGGATCATCCATCATTCTAGGTGGAAAGCAGAGGATTAGGGTTGTACAATGCCTAGGAGATGGGGTGATGGTGTTGAGAGTGGGTGTTCTCTTCTTCATGCAGCAGTTTTCTCAGAGATCTGAGGTTACCCCAGTGTCAACGTTAACGTGTTGGTATATCTGGAACATGGCAAGCCTTTTCCATCTGTGGATTTAAGTCATCTTGTATGTCTGGGATATTTTTCTTTATTATTATGGCTCTCTTTTTCAAGGATACCCTTTAGCACATGCTGTATTTGTTTTACCCTCTCTTTCATACCTACAATACTTGGCCTACTCCTTTTTAATTCTTTCCACTTCCATTTCTTTTTACTTGCTTTTCCCAGTCTTGGCCTCCATGTCTTTCTCTATATTTCACTGATATCTAGAGCCCTTTCTGTTGCTTCTAATTTGCCTTAATCAAATGTAATCATCTATTCCTAGAGTTTATTCTTAACCTCCTACCTGCAGCATTATAGGTCATCAACTGTCATTCTTAAAGTTGTCACAACCTCTCTTAAGAAAATTCTCCGCATATAGCCTAATGAAAATGTCTTTCTTCCTTTCCTTCATGATGTTTTTTGTGTGCTTTATGTGTCAGAAACTTGTGCCCAGATCAACCTAGTGAAGGGTTTCCCTCCTTTTTATCCCCTAGAACATTTTACAGAGAATGACAATTCCTTCCTGGAAATTTTGATAACATTTGCCTCTAAAGCTTTCAGTGCTCAATTTGGTAGTGACAATTCCAACATGTTAAACTGCACAGATTCTGGCAGCTCAACTGCATCTGCAGCCACATTGCCTTGGGCAGGTAATTTACCTCTCTGTGCTTCAGTTCCTTATTGATGCTGCGAGAATAAAAAATAATGCTTATCTCAAAAAGTTGTTGTGAGGATCAAATGAATTAATATGCATTAAACTCTTAAAATAGAAACTGGCACCAAAGAAGCACACAATGTGTGTCTGGCTGTCTTATTATTATTATTATTATTAGAGTTGTTGGATTATAATAAGTACAGTATTGTATATTAGTTTCTTCCTCAAAGCCTAATTCATAGACTTATTTATTATTTTTTAGATCTTTAAAAGAATATCATTTTCCCATTCTTACTCTTCTGACTGCAAAAGAAACAAGTTTCTTTTTTTTTTTTTTTTTTGAGACGGAGTCTCACTCTGTCGCCCAGGCTGGAGTGCAGGGGTGCAATCTCGGCTCACTGCAAGCTCCGCCTCCCGGGTTCACGCCATTCTCCTGCCTCAGCCTCTCCGAGTAGCTGGGACTACAGGCGCCCGCCACCACGCCCGGCTAATGTTTTTGTATTTTTAGTAGAGACGGGGTTTCACCGTGGTCTCAATCTCCTGACCTCGTGATCCGCCCGCCTCGGCCTCCCAAAGTGCTGGGATTACAAGAGTGAGCCACTGCGCCCGGCCACAAGTTTCAAAGAGACCATTTATTCCTGAGTCTCAGAACTGATTTCTAGAGAAAACATTTCAGGCATAGCCTTCTGATTTTCTACGTAACTAAAAATTACATGTATAAAGGTGAACTTACGGAAAGACAAAAGAGCAAAACACATTCATCTTTTTATAGAATATTACCCCTCACTGCTGTTGTGTTATTTTTGTTCTGTATTATCTGTGCCAAGGTCAGCTGAGTCATGCATCCATCGTGCTTCCCTCTTCATATCCCCTAAGAGAACTGACAGATATGGCAAACATTTTTTTGATATTTTAACAGAACCTACTTGCAAAACTATTTGGCCCAGAGCTTTAGTTGGTAGATAATATTTGGAATATGATAGGCAAGAAATTATACAATGTTTTGGCTCTTCCAGACACGTTGGTTTCCAAGGTCTTGCATTTATTTATCGATTTTCAGTTATTCTAAGAATTTATTCAGTAATTTCAGTCACAATCTTTATTATTTTTCTCTTCCATTTGCCACCTTTATTTTTTCTTTTTAAAATCTGGAAAGATATATACTGCAAGTGAATTAAAAATATGGCATTGAAGGGCGCAGTGGTTCACACCTGTAATCCCAGTGCTTTGGGATCCACCGAGGCAGGTGGATCATGAGATCAGGAGTTCAAGACCAGCCTGGCCAAGATGGTAAAACCCTGTCTTTCCTAAAAATACAAAAATTAGCCACGTGTGGTGACACATGCCTATAATCCCAGCTACTTGGGAGGCTGAGGCAGGAGAACTGCTTGAACCAGGACCCAGGAGGCGGAGGTTGCAGTGAGCCACTGCACTCCGGCCTGGGCTACAGAGTGAGACTCCGTCTCAAAAAAAAAAAAAAAAATTAAATAGATAATGAAACAATGCAAAAAATTATACTTTCAAGGTTTTTTAAATAGTAAGATTTTTGCCTCTGGAGCCTCAGAAAAGGGACAAAAAAGAAATGGGACTATTGAGAAGTCCCTCATCCCTCTAGGCGGACCCTGCACAGGATTAAAAGGTAACAGAGTGGCAGGATACAGGTCTGTTGAAATAGGAGCCATGATCCAGGAAATGTACAAATGGCACAATTTCTAAATAAAAATATGCTTGAGGGAAGAACTGTCCCTACCTTAAGGTAGATGAAGTCAAGGTAAAGCACTCCAGCCTCCTCACCCAGAAAGAACAATAGGCTTTCCTGGAACTGATGTTAGATAAGCCAAGAAATTGAGCAAGAGGGAGTGCGCGTTGTTGAAAACCAGTTAAACGAGGCAAAGGTCAATTACATATTTACATTATTTTATTTTATTTTTTTTGAGATGGAGTCTCGCCCTGTCACCAGGCTGGAGTGCGGTGGCGCGATCTCGGCTCTGTCACCCAGGCTGGAGTGTGGTGGCGTGATCTCAGCTCACTGCAATCTCCACCCCCTGGATTCAAGTGCTTCTCCTGCCTCAGCCTCCCAAGTAGCTGGGATTACGGGCACCCACCACCATGCCCGGCTAAATTTTTTTGTGTATTTTTAGTAGAGACAGGGTTTCACCATGTTGGCCAGGTTGGTCTGTAACTCCTGACCTCAAGTCATGTGCCCACATCCGCCTCCCAAAATGCTGAGATTACAGGCGTGAGCCACCATGCCCGGCCAAATTACATATTTAAATTAGAACTGAAGAAACTCTAGCCCGTGTACACCAACATGTTTCATAACAACAATCAAACAGATACTAGTCAAATCCATCTTAAGAGTGGATTTAAATACCAAATGGTAACATCTTTACACAACAGTCTCCCTCATTTTTGAGTTGTACGTTGATGCTCTTATATAATTTTCTACTGTAATTACATGGTTTTCATTGTAAAATTAGAACTCTTCTTGTCTTAAGGATATTAAGTCTTTACCTGTAATATTTTATCAAGATAAAACATTTTATAATTTTTATTTTTCTTTTATCAAGGCTTTGCTGACATACAGAAGGATTATTTTAAGGTATTTAAATCTACCATTTTTTGTGTGTCTAGGGTTCCAACTTGGTGTCTTGCCTGTAAAGATTTTTCTTTACAGAATATCATGTAATTATTCATCCACATATGTTTCTAGTACTTTTATGCTTTCATTTTAAAAAAATTAAATCTTAAATTCACATGGATGTCTCTAATATGACATTAGAGAAAAAGATACAACTTTATTTCTAAAAACTAGCCAGTTATATCATCAATTCTCAAATAATGTACCTTTTCTAGCTATTTTAAATGCCACCTTAATCATACATTAAAATGCCAATGTTGCAGGGTGCGGTGGCTCACACCTGTAACCCCAGCACTTTGGGAGGCCAAGGCGGGTGGATCACTAGGGTCAGGAGATCGAGACCATCCTGGCTAACATGGCGACACCCCGTCTCTACTGAAAATACAAAACAAATTAGCCAGGTGTCATGGTGGGCACCTGTAGTCCCAGCTACTCGGGAGGCTGAGGCAGGAGAATGGCATGAACCCAGGAGGCGAGACTTGCAATGAGCTGAGATCGCACCACTGCACTCCAGCCTGGGCGACAGAGCAAGACTCCGTCTCAAAAAAAAAATAAAAAAACATTCAGTTCCACATGTGAATGCACACGGACCCCTGGGCAGGTCCCTCCGACCCCACAGCTCTTCACCCCAATGCTCCCCAGCAGGTGCTTTTGAGGTGGTATTGGGGGTGTTTTTGTGTTTTACTGAACATATAACTTCAGGAACGGGCCACAGAAATAGGAGAATGCCCATATTTAATTGCCTAACGCCTCCAGCAACATTTTACTCCCCCAAAAGTATTTTTGCTTTAAAACAAAATAGAAATGTCATGTTTTTGGCCTTTTTATTTGGCCAAATCAATAGCGAGTATAACTCAACCGAAACTTGAGCTAAGTAAACGGGAACTCCTTTCTTCTGGAGGTTTACTTTGGATAAAATAGTCGAAGACAGACTACAACGAGACGTTGTACAATAAGACTAGAAGATAATTTCAGAGAGTATTTTAAGCACGGGATTCCGACACACTCATAAACGTGTTTGCTCCCAGCTCTTACAAAAGAAAATAAGGTTTTCATCCATCAAAAACAACCCAGTTACACCAGTAAATCTTCCCAGTTCTGAAAATCTGAAGCAACTGATACTCCATTAAATGTGGAAACACTGTCTACTCAAAATATTTGTAATATTGTGCAGTGACAAAAATTTCCCACATCTATATAGGGTTAACCATAGTTTTCAGCAAAGCAACAAGTGCTTTACTTATTTTGTCTTTTTCAGTTTATACAGAACTCCAATTTCATGAAACCATACTGTGCCAAGCCAGGAAATAAACAGCAACAGTCTAGCCGAGCCACGCCAACCAAACGGACACTATCTCCTGTCCTTTTTACCAGCTTTCCTCTTCCCAGACAGCAAGTGCTTGGGCTTCATATCAAACACGTGTCTATCCGCCTCCCCTTTCTTCCCCAACCGATTCATCTTCTTCTGAGCATTCTTCATCATAGTCTTCGCTTTCTTCACCATCTAAAAGGAGGAGAAAAAAATACAGTATGTTCATTACTTAAAACCAATTTTCCATTCTGAATTTTAACTACTGGGTAGCAATCTGTTTAATGGCTCAGATCTGTTCAGTGAAGAGACCCTGTTACATCTCTGTTCTCTTAAGCCCAGCACAGTATCTGCAGGAACTCAATGAGTATTTTTGTATCAAGGCTGGATGAAATCACACCCAGGACAAGCTTTATACCCAGGACTAGATACACTTTAGACCTAGAAGGTTAGCACACGTCTGTTCTAACTCCCCCTTACACAAGCTAAGGACTCCCCAGGACTAGATACGCTTTAGACCTAGAAGGTCAGCACACGTCTGTTCTAACTCCCTCTTACACAAGCTAAGGACTCCCCAGGACTAGATACGCTTTAGACCTACAAGGTCAGCACACGTCTGTTCTAACTCCCCCTTACACAAGCTAAGGACTCCCCAGGACTAGATACGCTTTAGACCTAGAAGGTCAGCACACGTCTGTTCTAACTCCCCCTTACACAAGCTAAGGACTCCCCAGGACTAGATACACTTTAGACCTAGAAGGTCAGCACATGTCTGTTCTAACTCCCCCTTACACAAGCTAAGGACTCCCCAGGACTAGATACGCTTTAGATCTAGAATGTCAGCACACGTCTGTTCTAACTCCCCCTTACACAAGCTAAGGACTCAGGCCCATGAACCTGTTTTCCTCAGGTCTGACTGACAAGTGGCAATGCCAATATTAACAGCCAGGTTTCAAGATGGCAACGGCACAGAGGAGCGAAGCTCAGGCTTCCGTGAAGGAGACTGCAGTTTATACACAGACTCTCCTGCATCTTCACTGCCACAATGCTGAAACTAAAAGTTGTTGTGTTTAATAAAAGGACATTTCAGCAAGACAGACTGTGTACATCTAAAGTGTCTTTGCCAAAAGACATTACAAATAAACTAAACGTGACTCAAGCTCTCCACCTGGGGGGAACAATACTGCAACCTAAGGATGAGCAGAATCACCCGCCAATCGACCCAGGCGTTCCCTCTGCTGTTCCTCCCATGGGGGCTTGCTGGGACTTGAGGCCTCCTGATGCTCAGCAGCGGCCACTTCCTGGCCCTCTTCAGACAGCGGGGTCTAAGCCCAGACTGCTAGTGCTGTCAGACCATGCTCTGGCCACTCTCCACAAAAGGAAAGTGCCAGGGAGGGGTCCATCCAGGGCAGCTGTCCAGAGGCGTCCACCTGCACCCTGGCCCGTGCTCTCCTCTAAAGGATGCCACAAAAGGACGGCACACAGTGCACACAACCCCTGCCATGGCTCCTGCAAATGGCAACTGCTGGTGTTTGCCCTGAACCCTGTGCAATAAACAACAGAGACTGTCATTTTATTACATTACACAACACAGAGACTGACCTTGACATCCCTAAGACCAGAAACGTCACGCGGAGTTCGAGAGCAACTCCGACTCCGGGCCACAGAGGACGGGGGAGCAGAGTCTTCCCGCTTTCTTTTCCTAGTGATGCTCCGGGATCTTCTTGCCTGGACTGCATAGTGGGCCTGCAAAGCAGGGGAAGCAACGCTCAGCTCTCAGGACCCCAGCCCCGCTCCCAAGCTCAGCGCTCAGCACTCAGGACCCCAGCCCTGCTCCCAGGATCAGCGCTCAGCACTCAGGACCCCAGCCCTGCTCCCAGGATCAGCGCTCAGCACTCAGGACCCCAGCCCCGCTCCCAGGATCAGCGCTCAGCACTCAGGACCCCAGCCCTGCTCCCAGGATCAGCGCTCAGCACTCAAGACCCCAGCCCCGCTCCCAGGATCAGCGCTCAGCACTCAGGACCCCAGCCCCGCTCCCAGGATCAGCGCTCAGCACTCAGGACCCCAGCCCCGCTCCCAGGATCAGCGCTCAGCACTCAGGACCCCAGCCCCGCTCCCAGGATCAGCGCTCAGCACTCAGGACCCCAGCCCCGCTCCCAGGCTCAGCGACAGGCATGAGGTCACGCCAGCAAGAGGGGAGGACAGGAGTCTTTGAACCATTACCACATGGGCTAAAGACCTTGAAAATACACACAGTATTTTCATATTAGTGATACCATTTCAAGTTCACATTAGTAACAATTTCACATTAGTTGTTGGTCAAATATTCTTATTCGCTTAACGGAAGCTGCTTTATGTAAGAAAGCTGATTTTAACTCCACTTAAACAAACTTAGAACTCTCATTTAAAAATGATTATTAGAGTATAGCATCACAATTTATATTTCAGATACAAATAATGCTCTCTCCCTCATCGCCCCGTTTTGGGGGTTACTGACATGAACACAAAGGGACAACCATCAGACGGAAACTGCAGACTGCACATCTAGAGGACAGGGTCTGCAGCCACACCCTGGGCACGTCATGGCGCAGCCTCATGCTGGCTGTGGATACACCCTGGGCACGTCACAGAGCTGCCTCGTGCTGGCTGTGGAGCTTTTTTTTTTTGAGACAGTCTTGCTCTGTCGCCCAGGCTGGAGTGCAGCCTCAACCCACCACTTCAACCCAGACCCAGGGTCAGGGAATCCTCAACCCATCACTTCAAGTCAGTCCCAGGGCCAGCAAATCTCAAAAGAGAAAAACTGGAAGCTCTCACTTCTTTTTGCTGTAATTTCCCACGTTCCCACAGCT